>NC_135804.1:84488528-84810999 GCF_964213995.1 Mustelus asterias | reverse complement strand
GCCTTCAAACTGAGGAGATCGCGCCAACATGCCAACGTGCTGAGGTCAACACTGGTTGGATAGTGGCTGTCATGGAGACCTTGGTCCAAGACATCTGACCTGCACTGTTATGACAGCTGCAGTCCATCACTGAGGCACTTGCTGGCATCCATTAGCGCCTTTTTAAAGCGGTTGCAGATAGTGCCAATCGGAGATCACTCTGACTTGGGATTTAAATTTGACGTGAGGGAATGTTTCCAGTGTGGAGCCTCTATAGTTAGGTGCAAATTTATTATAAAAGCATTCCCAATGTTTGATAGTGGGAAATGCAGTCTGACATTGATGGGAGGAGGGGACGATCCCATGCTGCATTCACATCACCACCCATCCTGTCTAGGGCCTTCTCATGATATTTTCCAGTCGCGCATCTAAACAAGCCTGCCCCGATTGGGCAGGAAAAATTCCTGCCATAATCCCTCCTCTTATTGGTGACACACATTTGACTAGCAGCACTGACCAAGACATCAGTCAGTCGCCATGCTGCAGGAATCATCCTGAGCAGGTTTATTGACATTCCAGGTTGCCCTTGGCAATGACACAGAGGGCGGGATGTTAACCTGGTCCCTTGGTTTGGTCACCACATGTGAACACATTCCCCTGTGAAAAATCTTTAAAATCACACCCTGATGCAGACAAGAAACACCAGACATAACAAAACCTTTTCCACACCTGTTTTCCTTGCACATAAGCATAGATTTGAGATTCTTTTTGTTAAATGTTGGCTTGCAATCACTGGAGGAAGGCAATGTGTAGTGATATCATTCAGCAGTTCATTTTCAGTCCTTCATGGTATTGAAATAGGTAGTTAACATTTATTAATGTCAAAGGTTGATAACAGGAAGATGGTGATTTTGGTCTGTCTTTGCCTAAAGGATACACTGGTTAGCAGTAGATTAGCTGGTGTGTTCTTACAGAAATTGCCTCCAAGCGCAATACTATGTGTAATCAATGAGCAACGTTGTAGATTAGGGCAGTTGCTTTCAGCAGGATCTTATAAAAAGGATCTTAAAGATAAAACTTCATTAATTAGCTTGAAAAAACTGATGGGATAAGTCAAATAGCTAGCATGCCGAATGCACTGCACTATTATATGCTGCTTGCATTGATAGGTATGGGTTTCAGAAAGGATATTTTATGTGCCACCTTCAAGTAGGCAGCTTGGAGCAGTGTTAAATAAGGAGCTGTGATATACCAGCGAGGGAGGAACTGCTGCATTTAATTATTTATGAAAAAATTGCATATTGAAACAAGACACATAACTCATTTAATTTTGTTCTGCTTATTTTCAAGTTTAGCCATTTATTCTCTTTATTAATAGCAACTCAAGTCACACAGACAACCTGATTCTCGGTTCCAGTGCAATATTACATGTCCTCGACCCGATTGCAATCGTCTTGTTGTATTGAGCGGAGTTCTTTTTTGTTGTTGATGTAAGGATTCACTGGGATTCTGAATTTGTCAGGTCAAGACTGGTACTCACACTGGAAAAACACTGGGGTCACAGGTACAAGTCTGCTATGAGAGCGCACCTACCCTGAATTTCAGATTCAACCTTCACCTAACCTTCAGTTTTATAGCATCAACGCCCACATTGGCTTTTGCCAGGAGGAGCTGGATTTTGCAAATCAAAAACCTGTATAAATTCTTGAAGAATTAATATCATAAAGTGTATTTTCATAAGGAGCGAGCACTAATACCCAAAACAGTGCAATATAGTGCACGCTGAAACATTGATATAATTATGCTGCAAGTTGTCTCTACATAATTTCAAGGAAAACTAATATATAGAAATGCAAAAATAGATACAGCATATGGTAACTGAATCTGGTCAAAAAGTCTCCAGAGTAGCCATGCCCCTTTAACACACAATTACCCAAACATGTTGGTCTTTGAATTATTCTGTAACATGGGAATATCTTAATATGATCTGCAATGTGGAAACGGTGATTTTCCCACACAATAATCCAATTGGCACTCGCCTAAAATGGGAAGCTATATTTTAAAAGACCCTGTCAAGTTCCGAAAGATTAAAAATTTACTACAAATAATCACTGCCATTTCCTTTGATTAACCTTCACCGCCCTGACCTTACCTGGAGGCAATTCAATTTCTAATTGTCCAATTACATTTCAGTTTCCCTGTGTGCTCGGCAAAAGGCTAAAGTTACTTTCAAAGTCCAGGCCTGAAGAATAGATCTGGACATGCTTGGAATGCTACACAAACACTGATTTAGATGAATACACAGATCTGAGTGATTGATTTATGGTGGGAAGCCTTAATACATTAATAGCTACAAAAACAAAGTGCCTTCAGACCTCACTGATAGTGTATATTGATCCAAATGCAAAATTCACTCCAAAGGAAAATTTTGCCGAACTGCTTCTAGGTTCCTCCCCGCCGCCACCCCCCCACCCTCCCACCCCCACCCCCCACCCCCCAACCAGGTTACAGTGGCACATCTTGCCCTAATATATTTTCGGTCAGGTCCTTAGCATTTTGGGTTTTTTTTGAAAAAACAAAACCCAAAGAGTGTTACTTTTATAAATGAATGCATCATAAATGATTTCATTATTTATCAAATGCCACAATGATAATTTAACCTCACTCCACTCAATTGCATTGTTTCAACTGAGAAGTAGAACAATGACCTTAATTTGTATAGCGCCCTCCAACATAATAAAAATCCCAAGGTGCTTCACAGGAGGATTATTGAACAATTGAAGGAAAAGCAACAGGCAGCAACTGACCGGGACAGGATTTCACTCCAATATTATGTGCAGTTCACTGGGGAAAGATTGAAGTCTATTTCTTGAACCTTCCCATAAAAGACTGGAACCGATTAGTGTGAGAATTTGGTGGAGATTCTGACTAAATGTTGCTGCTTAACCTACATTGGTCCCTGGTTCGGCTAAAAATTCTTATGCTTAAGAAATTCAAGTTCTTTCATGACCTCACATCTCCCTTTCTCTGCAACCTTCTCCAGTCATGTAACTCTCTGAGAAATCTGCGCTCCTCTGATTTTGCTCCTTGTCCAATCCCAGCTTTCTTCATACCACAGCTGGTTGTTATGCCATCAGCCGTGTTAACCCAATGCATTGGAATTCTCTGCCGATTCACCTCTCCCTTTCTTATTTCACCTGTTTTGACTAAGCCTGGTCCATCTCTGGATCAGTGCCAATTCATGTCCGATTATGCTCTTGTGAAGCGCTCTGGGACACTTTACTATGTTAAAGGCGGTATATAAATGCAAATTGTTGTTCATTTAGAAGGAATTTGAAACACTTGTGTAATAATGACAGGAGTAGACAATATAAAGTGATTTATCAGATGCATGATTAATAAGCATCTATTGAAATCAATTGGGAACATAAAAAAATGAGGATTTACATACGAAAGTACCTCTTGAAATGTTTGTACCTCAACAAGCCCAACAATACAGTAGATTATATGAGAGGTGACTCAGTGTTGCTTAATGCCCAAAAGAGAGAGTGTTACATTTCCCAACACGACATCTTTCGCACTGATGACCAGAAAAGCAGAAATTATTTATAAATGCTAACTTAAAGGGCCATTAAACATTGCTCCTTCTCCCAGATATGATGTGTATGCCACAGGCTTAGATTCAGCTTCAGCCCCCACATGCTCAAGGATTCTGCTTCCAACCTCAGCCAATCTGGCAAAAGAAGTGCAAGATCTAGCATGGAGTAGTGTGGTGCGGTGTGTGAGTGTGTGTGTGGGAGGGGGCGGTGGAGTGGTGCAGTGTGGTGTGGTGCGGGTAGTGTGGTGCAGTGTGGCGTGGTGTGGTGTGGTGTGGCGTGGAGTGGTGTAGTGTGGAGTGGAATGGTGTGAAGTGGTGTGATGCGGTGTGGTGTGGTGCGGTGTGGTGTGGTATGGGGAGGTGCAGTGTGGTGTTGTGGTGTAGTGTGGCGAGGCATAGAGTGGCATGGTTTGGTGTAGCATGGTGTGGCGTGGTGTGGTGTAGCGTGGCATGGTATGGTATGGTGTGGTGTGACGTGGTGTGGCATGATGTGTGTGGTGTGACGTGGTGTGGCATGACATGGTGTGGTGTGACGTGTGTGATGTGTGTGGTGTGACTTGACGTATGTGGCGTGATATGGTGTGGCGAGACATAGTATGGCATGACGTGGTGTTGCATAATGTGGTGTGGCATGACATGGTGTGGCATGACATAGTGCGGCGTGACGTGTTGTGGCGTGACGTGTGTGGCGTGATGTAGTGTGGCGTGACATGGTGTGCATGGTGTAATTTTAAAAGAAGGGAGAGCAATGGAAGAAGAAAGGATATCAGACAAAGCCAATTGTCTTATTCCAATCACTCCTTTATCAAAGCCCATTAACAACAGCAAATCTGAAAAAATACATTTTAAAAGATGCAAATTAAGTTCAATTTATTATAATCCTTTTGTTGATTTTCATTCTCAAAAGTAGGGAAATGCAGTTTAGAAAAGTGGCAGAGACTATATAAATAAATATACTGTATCAATTTAGTATATAAAGAGTTAATAAGGCATAAAATTAAGTTGAAACCTTTATTATCTAGTTCAATGATTTCACCCGTGTTGATTTACCTCAGTAGTAATTATGAAAAATTACTTGGGCAATCAACAGTCATAAATTGTCTGTGAATGAACTTTCAATGAAGATGCTAGTCATTTCTTTAGGAGCTATACAATTCATTTTCCACTATCTTGTCTAAAACGGTCTGCATTTAATGTTGTTTTTTGAAAGTTTTCCATTTCGTGCACATGCATGTCCACTGTAAAGGCCATCAAATGCCGTTATTTAATAACCAGACTAAGAAGAAAGATATGGGATTCAATAACTTAATGATTTAGGTCAGCACCTTTAACCTGAGCAGGGCTGAGTTCAAAGTCGGCCAGGGATGTGTGATGAAGGTCGTTTAGTCTCTGATGGATGTAAATGTTAAATGTCATGAATGTAATTAGTTATCGGCAGACCCGCTGTAATCTTTAGCAGGTTTGAATACATTGAGAAAAAAAAATGCCCTCAAAGCACAGGAAAAAATAAAAATATTGTTCCCCACCCAGATGCACAGAGCATCAACTTAAAGGAAACACTTTCCTCAACATTTTAGTTGCAAATGACATTTTACTGCAAGGATGAGAAAGTTGCACGATTATAGAAATAATCCTGATGAAATTATTTCCATACGGGAAACAGGGAAATTATCCTTTTTTCAACTGTTCTAGGCACTTAGGACCCAACACATGCTGTTGCTCGAATGTACAAGATGGCTACATATGGTCCCTTTGAAAAGATTTTATAAAATGTTTCTTAATCATTATTTTGCACAGTCAGGAATCATCCTAATTATTCAAATTCTGAGAGGGAGAGAAGCAAAGCTTTGATGAGGCTTTCCAGCTTCAGGTAACACACCTGACAAACTCGGATGCTGGGTTACAATAAAATTAATACTTCTGGTTTTGTATTAAGGGAGAGGCAGAATCTGCTGCCAGATTCTAGATGGTCTTTTTCAAAAAAAATGCATGATTCATGGCTTCCTTTTGTTTCTAATTGATTAGAAGGCCGGATTATAGTGAAGAAATTTTCAATCTGATTAGTTTCTCCTTGATCTGTTAACTGAGTAGTTGGAACAGACCCTATTCAGTAGTAAAGCTTGCAATCTGGGGAGGGAGGAGGACTAACAATAGCAGGGTTTGAATACATTGGGAAAACGTGCCCCTGGAGCACAAGAAATAAAATGATATCCTTACCCCTAAAACACATATAGTAGTAATAGGGCCCAGGCAGATTAATGACATTAGTAGAGGAGAGTCCTGTTACAGCTGACCAACGTGAAAGGTGAAGGGAAAAATGGCATCATTGCATCTTTGTCACTTCTGCTAAAGAAGGGAGGTACCGACAACTCGGGGAAAGGAACAAACGCACAAAGTTAAGAAGAAAGTGATCCAAGAAAAACGAGTTGATGAAATGCTGTGAGCAGTTTTCTTTTTCCATTCTGGAATGAGGTGACGTTCTTTGTAAAAAAAACAAAGCGTGGTTCAGTCATTGAAGGGACTGAGTGACAAACATCCTCCCCGGCCTTGCGGTTTACCGAGTATAAAACCCTATTATAGCTGCGTAGCTTTGGCAAGGTGTCAAGTGACATTTTGTTTTTCAGCAATCATGACCTCTGAGTGGTGAAATATTACTCGAGTGTGCAAAAAGAGAGGCCAACAGTGGCCTTTGACCTTCAGCGTTCCAGCAAGTCAGCAAAGCCCAGGTGCTGAGCCAGCAGAAAGGAAATGAATTATAGAATAATCCTCCATGTGCCACATCTGTTAGCTTTCCTACTGAGAAGTGATGGCACCTGGGTCTCTCCGCTGGACTGTGACTATTGATGAGGTCATGGAGCTGGGATATTGGTGACTGGATTTCCCCTTTGTGGATGTTGCGGTAATATTTATCAAACAAGTTGATAAACAAATCATGCTGCAGTCAACAGATTTATTCCAGCAATTGTAAAAAGATGTGCATTTATATAGTGCCTTGTCACACCTGTCAGGAACATTTCAAATCGCTTCATGCACAGATTGCTTTGACTTATAGATCAGCCAGCTCAGTGACAGTGTTCTCACCTCTGAAACAGACAGATGTGGATATGCATAGATCATTGAATCTGGCAGGTCAGGTAGAGACAGAGCAGTAAATGAATCATATAGTATTCTGGACATTATTAATCAGGACACAGAATACAAGAGCAAGGAGGTTATGTTGAACTTATAAAAGACACTTGTTAGATCTTGGCTAGAATATCGTGCACAGTTCTGGGCACCACTCTGTAGGAAGGATGTGAATGCATTGGAGAGAGTGCAGGAGAGGTTTACAAGAATGATTCCACGATTCTTCTCAATCATGAGAAACTTCAGTTATGAGGATAGATTGGAGAGGTTGGAACAGTTCTCCTTTGAGAGAAGATGGCTAAGAGGAGATTTGATAGAGATCTTCAAAATCATGAGGGGGTTGCAAAGAGTAGATAGGGAAAAGCTCATAGAATCATACCGCGCAAAAGAGGGCATTTGGCCCATTGAGTCCACACCCACACCTTAGAAACACCTGAACTCCCACCTAATCCCATCTGCCAGAACATGGCCCATAGCCCTGAATTTTATTATGTGCCAAAACTGCTCTCCCATGTAAAATGATCGGTAAGGGAATTAGGGGTTATGGGGATCAGGCGGGTAAGTGGAACTGATCCACTTCAGATCAGCCATGATCTTATTGAATGGCGGGGCAGGCTCGAGGGGCTAGATGGCCTATTCCTGCTCCTATTTCTTATGTTCTTATCTTCTTAAAATGATCAAGAATGAGAGGGCACAGATTTAAAGTAATTTGCAAAAGAAGCAAATGTAAGAAAAAATGTTATTGCACAATGAGTGATTCGGATTTGGAATACTCTGCCTGGAAGTACGGTGGAGGAGGTTTAATTGAGACATTCAAGAGAGAATTAGATAATTATTTGAATAGAAACAAGGTGCAAAGATATAGAGAAAAAGCAGGGGAATGGCGCTAAGTCATAATGCAGTGGCGGCACGGTGGCACAGTGGTTAGCATTGCTGCCTCACAGCGCCAGGGACACGGGTTCAATTCCTGTCTTGGGTTACTGTCTGTGTGGAGTTTGCATGTTCTCCCCGTGTCTGTGTGGGTTTCCTACAGTTTCCCCCCAGAGCCTGAAAGGTTAGGTGCACTGGCTGTGCTAAATTCTCCCGAACAGGTGCCAGAGTGTGGCGACTGGGGGATTTTCACAGTAACTTCATTGTAGTGTTAATGTAAGCCTACTTGGCGAGCCAGTGGCAACATGATGGGCCAGATGGCCTCCGTCTGCACCGTAACATTTCTGTGATTCTTTGAACAATTAAATGCTAATTTACCTATGAATCTAATTAGATCTTTTGTCTACATTAAGTACCTGAGTGTGCAAGCTTACTTCCGCATTATACCAAACTACTCACAATCAATGATCAATGTCACAACTAGAATCCACATCTGCCTGAGATTGAATCACATTCAATTCAAAATCTCATGGTCTGGATTCTCCCCCCCCCAAAAAATGCCCAACAGGCGGGAAAACCGGAGAGTATCCTGTCTGTTTTTTGGGCATACTTGGTTTCATGAATCTCCGGCACTCTGTGCTCCACAGAGGGGCTGGAATCAGCGCGCTGTGTGGGCCACTGTGCACGCGCTGATCTGTCAGCGGGGAGATCGGCCTCCTGATCGCCAGCTTCCTAACCACCAACCTCCCCGCTTCGGCCTACTCATTCCCTCCCTTCCCTCAGTCCAGCCCCAATCGCCAGACCCCCATGGCCAGCCTTGACCTCCCCCCCTCCCCCATGTGCAGCCTCGATCTCCCCACCCAATCTCCCCCCTCCACGATGTGCAACCCCGATCACCTCCTCCCTCCCTCTCCCACCAATCCCTAATGCAATGTGAGCAGGGGGTCCCCCTCCCACCACCATTAATCAGCCCCACCCCCAAGTAGGTCATCCCCCCTTCTGGCCCCACCCGCTTGGCACTGCCAGGTGCCCAGTGGGCAGTGCCAGAGTGCCTGTTGGCCATCCTCCTTCCCCCCGATCTCCTGGGGGGGCCTCAATAGCCTCTGTCCCCAGCAGCGGGGTGATCTTGACTGGTCTCCTTTGATGGGAACTAGTTGTAATCCTCGCTGGCAGGAACCTGTCCTGGCTGGTGGGGGAGGGTGTGGGGGGGGGGGGTTTTAGACATTAGTGGGTTCGGAGACTACCGTCCTGGGCTCACTAATCACATTGAAATGGCAATTTCAATATGGTAATCAGCCTTGCACCAATTTTCGACATGGGGCTAATTACATTGAAAAACATTACCTGGGAGACTCACAATCTGCCGGATGTCGGTCGGAGGGGATTTGGGGGGGTGGTTCTCCCGGCCTGCTGCACTGCTTGAATAGTGCAGCAGGCCGGGAGAATCACCCTCCCGTATCCCCTCCATTACAAATACTGCCTGTTTCTACTTTAATAAGATAATGTAGCTCCCTTCCTACGAAACCCTCATCCATACATTGGTCACCTCCAATTCAGCTCTCCTCGCTGACCTCCCGCCCTTCACCACTCACCACACCCCAGGGAAATTCACAAACCATCTTTCGGACTGTGGGTGGGAAGTGGAGCACCCGGAGGAAACCCATGCAAACACATGCAAACTCCACACAGACAGTGACCCAAGCCAGGAATCAAACCCGTGTCTCTGGCGCTGTGAGGCAGCAGTGCTAACCATTGTACCACCATGTCACCCTGCACTAAAGGGTATAACTCCATATGTTATGCACTCCATTTGACTCCTTACTTCCCCCAAACCTTTTCCTGAAAAGACACGCCAACCTTACATAAAAGGCAGAAAGTGCTGGAAAATCTGACCTGGTCTGGCAGCATCTGTGGAAAGAAAAGTCTCATATTGCACTTGAAACATTAACTCTACTTCTCTCCCCACTGATACTGTCAGACCTGCAGGGTTTCTCCTGTACTGTCTGTTTCTATTTCAGGTATCTAACATCCACAGTATTTTGCTTTTATTTTACAATCTTAAAGTTATTTACTTCTGTTGGGACCACCCGTATGTATGCCACAATCCTCTAGAAAATACTTTAATTATCCTTTGTTCCGGCTATTCTCAGACAACACTCAGGAAGCTCAAAACCCTCCAGTTCAAAGCAAGCCGCTTGATTGCTACCCCTTCCACAAACATCCACTCACTCCACCGCCAATGAACAGTGGCCGGGGTGTGTATTATTTGCAAGATACACTGCAGGCAGTCACCAAGATTCCTTAGAACATAAGAACATAAGAAATAGGAGTAGGAGTAGGCCATTTAGCCCCTCGAGCCTGCCCCGCCATTCAATAAGATCATGGCTGACCTGAAGTGGCAGCACATTAGGCAGCACATTCAAAACTCATAACCACTACCATCTAGAAGGACAAGAGCAACAGATACATGGGAACACCACCACCTTGAGGTTCCCTTTCCAAGCCACTCACCATCCTGACTTGGAAATATATCGCCGTTCTTTCACTGTCACTGGCTCAAAGTCTTGGAATTCCCTCTGTAACAGCACTGTGTGTGTTGCCTACATCTCAGGATTTCAGCAGTTCAGGCTGTTCCGTCTCCTTCCCTGGCCAGTCTCCTCTATCCCCTCCTCCACCCTGCTCCCACCGCATAACCATACCTTTCTACCCCATCTGAATGTTCAGCAACATCACAGCAACTTCTTTGAGATGTCGTCAAGGTAGAAAGTCAAATGGATTATATTATAATATTCAGAATAATAGTATAAGCTGGCTAAGGAAGAAATATATCTTATTCTAAAGATGGTTACAACTAGGTGTTATTAAGTCAATATCAATTACAGCCCAGTGATTGGCATTGCTGCCTCCAGTAGAGGCGACAGAGGGACTTCACTGGAGCATTCTGGGAGATGTCAGCCCAGCAACATCTACTAAAAAGTGGGAAGCGGAAGATCTGGTGCCAAGGAGCGGTGGCACAGTTGATAACACTGCTGCCTCACAGTGCCAGGGACCCGGGTTCAAATCTGGCCTTGGGTCAATGTCAATGGGGAGTTTGCACGTTCTACCCATGTCTGTATGGGCTTACTCCGGGTGCTTCAGTTTCCTCCCACACTCCAAAGATGTGCGGGTTAGGTTAATTGGCCATAGTAAATTGCCCTTTTGTGTCGGGGGGATTAATAGGGTAAATAAGTGGGGTTACGGGGATAGGGCCTAGGTAGGATTGTGGTTGGTGCAGATGGGCCAAATGGCCTCTTTCTGCATTCTAGGAATTCTATTCCATGATTCTTGTCAGGTTCATTGATATCGATTCAGTGAGCAATGCCCTCTCTACTTGACCTTTGTAATCAGGAACTGATCTGTCCTAAGAGATTTAATACAAGAGCATGCACTTGTCTGAATTCGACTGCTGCGCTCCGTTAGTATTTTTGGATTGTTTTCTGCATTTCCGTAAATAAATAATTTTTAGGGTTGAATTTTGATACTTCAGAGGTGAACAGTGAAGTCAAAGTGTGGGCTTGTAAAATGCCAATTTTCCTTTCCTTCTTTCTATCTCCTAGCAGACTTCCCATGGTAGGCAGAGGGTATGTTATTTAAAAAAACAGTGGATGCCATGTAACGTGTAATCTGTTACTATGGTGCTCAAGGGGAGGCAATGGCACAATGGTATTGTTATTGAATTAGTAATCCAGAGACCCAGGATAATGCACTAGGGACCCAGGTTCGAATCCTAACATGGCAGATGGTGGAATTTAAATCCAGTAAAAATCTGGAATTAACTATGACCATGAAACCATTGTTGGTTGCCGTTAAAAATCCATCTGGTTCACTAATGTCCTTTTGGGAAAGAAATCTGTTGTCCTTACCCAGCCTGGCCCATATGTGACTCCAGATCCACAGCAAAGTGGTTGACTCTTAAAATGTCCTCTGAAATGGCCTAGCAAACCCCTCAGTTAAAGCGCAATTATGGATGGGCAATAAATGCTGCCGCAACCAGCAATGCCCACATCCCATGAATGAATAAAAAAGTGTAGTTATGTGTATTTCTTTAACTCTGCAGAATCTGGTGGCAGGTTCTGGGGTCATTTGGAGATCACTAGCTTCTATGTTGCCTCTGGGGTCAATTAGAGAGTGAGATTCCCTTCAGGTTAGCAGTGAGAAATGACTGTTTATCGCACCCCCTCTTTTAATGTACTTAAACTGGCTTTGAATCTATAATGAAGTATTACTGTGAAATCTGACGGATTGAAGATTGATTTTAAATGTAGAGATGGATAAAGTAATAGGTCCTGGGCACACTCTACAATTAAAGTTAAGGTTGTGTAAACTTTGGATCAGATTTTACAGTTTAAAACAGATTGCAACTCACCATTTTGAAAGGGATATTTTTACTGGGTTAAAATTCTCAACATTGTAAATAGTTTTTAAAATACAGTTGGAAAAGCTCAACATTTCCATCAGAGGTCTCGCATACAGCGTGCATTTCCTGTAAGCATCACACTGATCTGTAACACTTCCCCTGTCACACCTATTGATAATACCTCTGTCGTTAAGACATAATGATAGGCATGCACTTAAAGTCATACTGAGAGGGGGAAAGTTCAAAGGAGATGTAAGGGACAAGTTTTTTACAGAGAGTGGTAGGTGTCTGGAACGCACTGCCTGGGTGGTGGTGTAGGCATATACAATAAGGGTGTTTAAGGGGCTTTTAGATAAACATATGAATATGCAAGGAATAGAGGGATATGGACCAAGGCAGGCAGAGGGGATTAGTTTAATTTGGCATCATGTTTGGCACAACATCATGGGCCAAAGGGCCTGTTCCTGTGCTGTACTGTTCTATGTTCTACGACAAGCCCAAGACCCTTCCAGGTAATGATATACAGCAGCAAACAATGGCTATCAAGTCAAAGCAGGTGTCATTGATCAGGTTGGGAGGGAGTTATCTTTGGGTGCTGCATGAACAAGTCAGGAACACATTTATAAAGAACAGCTTTCCAGTTTCATTAACAAAAGTTTCATTTAGATAGTGACCAAAATCTTCCCTCCTTGTTCATGGCTGGGATTTTCCAGTGCTGCTGAAAGTGAACAGTGTTTTGGCTGGAACGCCAAGTTTTTCATTCTCGTTTGCAAGGGGTCCCGCTACAGACAAGTCCGGAGAGTCCCATCCAGTGTCCATCCTGCCCTCGGAACATCCCAAAGCATCTTACATCCAATGACGCATTTGTTGAAGTGGAGCCACTGTTGTAATGTAGTAACAGGGCAATGTGTGTGCAGTAAAACCCACCAATCAGCAATGAGATAATGACCAAATCATCGATATTTTTTAATGATCAGCGCTGAAAAATAAATGTTGGCCAGAATCCCAGGGAGAACTCCTGACTCTTCTTCACATAGTGCCATGGGATGTTTTACATCCACCCGAGAGGGAAGATGGGGTCTTATGTTTCACATCTCAAACTAAGGATTCCACATTGAACAAGTGATATTGAGATTAATATTGAGTGGCACATTGGGAAAAATTTTCCAGGAGATATTTTACATCAACTGAGAGGGCAGGCAAAACCACATTTTATAATTTCTCTCTGTATTTCAGACAGCGCAGCACTCTCTCTCTACTGCACTGAACTGTCAGTTTAAATATTGTACTCATGTCCTAGGCCCAACCATCTCCAGCTGCTTCATCAATGACCATCCTTCCACCAAAGGTCAGAAGTGGGGATGTTCATTGATGATTGCACAGCACTCAGTTTCACTTGCAATTCTTCAAATACTGAAGCAGTCCATGTCTAAATGCAGCAAGACCTGGACAATATCCTAGCCTGGACTGATAAGTGGCAAGTAACATTCATGCCATACAGGTGCCAGGCAATGACCATCTCCAACAAGAGAGGATCTAACCATCGTCCCTTGACATTCAATGGCACTATCGTTGCTCAGTTCCTCACTATCAATATCCTGGGGGTTACTTTTAACCAGCAACTCAACTGGACTAGTTATATAAACACTGTGGCTACATGCACAGGTCAGAGGCTAGGAATCCTGTGGTGAGTTACTCATTTCCTGACTCCCCAAAGCCTGTCCACCATCTATAACACACAAGATAGGTGTGATGGAATACTCCCCACTTGCCTGGATGAGTGCAGCTCCAACAGCACTGAAGAAGGCTTGACACCATCCAGAAAAAGCAACCTAATTGTTTGGTATGCCTTCCACAAACATTCACTCCCTCTGCCAGTGGCAGTAGTGAAACTCACCTTTCAAACCACAACCACTACTATCTAGAAGGACAAGAGCAGATACCTGGAAGCACCATTACCTGGAAACTCCCATGAAATTCAAATGCCATCCTGACTTGGAAATATATTGATGTCCCTTCATTGTCACTGGGCCAAGATCCTGGAATTCGCTCCCTAACAGCATTATGGGTGTACCTACACATAATGGACAGCAGCGGTTCAAGAAAGCAACTCATCACCACCCTCTCATGGGTAACTGGGATGAGCAATGAGTGCTGGCTTAGCCAGCGATAGCCACATCCCGTACATGAATTTTTAAAAGTCCCTGGCATGGGACTCGAACCCATAACTTTACGACTCAGAAGCAAAGATGTATTTATTTTTAGATGGTTTTCTGTATTCATCAGGGAAATTAGCCAATAAATTCTCCTGGACTCTCTGGCTGAATGTTATGGACTCATATGGCACTGAAGGAGGACATTCAGCCCATTAACTCCATGTCAGCTTTCTGTGGGACAATCCAGTCAGTTTATCTCCTCTGCTTGATCTCCCTGACCCTGTGAGTTTATTTCCTGTTGAAATCAATAATTGTTTCCATTTCCACTACCCGCATGGGAAGTGAGATCCAAATCATTACCGCTGGCTGCATAAAAATGTTATTCCTCACATTCTCTTGTGCAAAATCTTAGCTCTGTGTCCCCTAGTCCTTGCTGAATCAACTCACAGAAAGACTTTTTCCCTGCCTATTTTATCTAAGTCTGTCATGATCATGTACTATTCCCCCCTCAATTTCCTTTGCTCCAAAGAGAACAATCCCACCTATTCCAACCTAACCTTGTAACCAAAATCCTGGAAGCATTCTGGTCAATATCCTCTGCACCCTTTTAAAGAACCTTGGCATCTTTCCTAAAGTGTGGTGAGCAGAACTAGATGCAACACTCTTGTTGCGGCCTAATCTGGGTCTTACATAGGTTCAGCATAACATCCCTGCCTTTATCCTCAGTGTCTTTATTTGTGAAGCTCAAGATCCCAAGTGTATTACTAACCAATCTTTCAATGTCCTGCTACCTTCAAAGATTAATGCACATACACCTCAGGTCCCTTTAGTTCTGCACACTCTTTAAAACTGTGTCATCAACTCTCTTTTTCCTTCCCATTCTGACAAAATGCACCACCTCCCACTTCTCTGAATTAAATTCCATCTGCCTCTTCTCTGCCCATTCTGATAACTTATCTAACTCTAGTTACATCAATGTGTATAATCCTCACTGTCAGCCATTCTGCCAAGTTTTGGATTATCAGCAAATTATGAAATTTTACTCTGTATTCCGAGATCCATGACATTTATATAAAACAAAAAAGCAGTGGTTCTAGCATTGATCCTTGGAGAACACAACCATCAACCTCCCTTCAGTCTGAAAAAGAACTCACTGCTTTCTATTCTTAAATCAAATATTTATCCAATTGCACACTGTCTGCCTCTCTATTCCATTAGCCTCAATTTTGTTGGTCAGCTTTTTCTGTGATACCTTGTCAAACATTTTCTTAAAATCCATAAAGACAACATCCACCACATTCCCTTCATCACCCTTCTCTGTTACTTTGTCAAAAGTTCAGTCAGATTAGTCAAGCATGATCTGCCTTTTATAAATCAGTGCAGGCTCTCTCTAATTAGCTCAAGCTTCTCCAAGTGCCTGTTGATTTATTTTCAAAATGTTGCCCTTTACTGATGTTAGGCTAACTGGTCTGTAGTTGCTACGAGTGTCCTTATACCCTCGCAGGAATAAGGGTGTCACATTTACCACTCTCCAATCCTCTAGGGAATTTTGAAAAATTAAGACAGTCCTTCCATTATCTCCACCCCCACTTCCTTTAGCAACCTGGGATGCAAGCCATTTAGAACAGGTGACTTACCTTAAGCATAGCCAACCTTTCCAGTCCACTCCTCCCTTTTGATATTCACACTATCCACTGGTTCCAGTATCTCTGCTCCTACTGATATTCTGTCAGATTTCTCTTCCTCAGTAAATACTGATACAAATAACTCATTAAGTATTCTAGCTTTGCCCTATTCCTCTAAGGATGTATCGCAGTCGTTGTCTCTAATCGGAGACATTCCACCTCTAACCACCCACTTGCTATTTACATCCTGGTGGAAGATTTTTGGGAATCTCTTTTACATTGACTGCCATTCCATTCTCATACCCTCTCTTTTCCAGTCTTACTTTCCTCTTCACTTTCTCTCTCAGCCTATTTTGTCTGATTTGGCTTTCACTTAAAGAACTCACCTAACAAGCATCATACAGCCTCCTTTCTTGTTTACTCATAATCTCTATGTTCCTCCTCATCCAAGGAGCCTTGTTTTTGGTGCCCTTACCTTTCACCCTTTGCGGAATATACCTAGACTCTACCTGAAGTATCTCTTCCTTAAAGATCACCCATTATTCTGTTATAGTTTTCCTGTCAGTCTCTGGTTTCATTTTACACCAGCTAGGTCCTTTCTTAACACATTAAATTTTGCCTCTTCTAATTTGAAACAGTAGCTTGCTCCTCGCTCTTCTCCATCATCTAAACCTTATGATATAATGATCACTCTTACCCAAATGTTCCCCCACAGACACTTGATCCACCTGTCCCATCTCATTTCCCAGCACCAGATCCAAAAACGTCTCTTCTCATTCTATTAAATATGTTTAATATATTTAACAGTAGTGTGTTACATTCGGGGAAATATTAACTTCAGTGTGAGCCCTCCTCAATTTAGCACTGCATGACACATTCAGTAGACTGATTTTGAAATGTTTTTAATTAGATGGTGCAGCAACTGTAGCAAGGATATGGCTCACCAAATTAACCTGAAGATTGCTCAAAACACAGACTTGGGAAAACTGTCTTGCTAAAGGGAGAACATATTTTCCACAACCCGCTCACTGCTCGCCTCAGCAAACCTGCTTAACTTTAGATTGAAATTCTACACATAACAAAGACAACATTTCCACTGGCAGGGAAAAAAATGTTTTAGAGATTTTCAGAATGCTGTAAGAATGCTGAGATTTCCAAACTGAACACAGAGGGCTGCCTCAAATGACCCCATGGCACTGATGCTGCCAGACTCATACTCAAGACCAGCAGGATCGTGGCCTGAGTTTTCCCATGATGGCTGAAGACCCAGGGTCGCATATTCCCCATGATGGCCAATGAAGTGGCCACCAGTTGGGCCCATTAAGGGTGCTGCTTAAAATGACCCAATCATAGGGTCAGCAGCTCAGCAGCACCACTTCTAGTGATGGCCAATGCTGAGGTGACAGCTGCAGGGTGGGAGCACCTCAGTGGCTGAGGCACCTTTTAAGTGAGGCTGGGGATGTGAGGGCAGCCCCTGGTGATCAGCTGCAGGGGACATTGGTAGGCAAAAAAAAGGAGGGGCCACTTCCTCTCTCTCTGGAGCCCGATATGAGGCTGCTAGTATTCACTGGGTGGTCTCCCCAGGTACAGGAGGAAAAGGGTCCTCAAAAGCTGGAAATGATCCTCAAATGGGAATCTTTGAATGGTTAAATTAGCTCCCAGCAGGCAGACTTTACTACAACTGGCAAAATGACATGGCAGAAGGAAGATGTCGCCAATTCCTCGCCACACCATTTTGCAGCCTTCTTTCCTCCCACTTATTGTTGAATACTTAGTAAAATTCTGGATTCTTACAACACTGGCAGCAACATTCAGCCCATTGCACCTCTGCTGGCCCATTAATATAGCAATCCACGTGGTCGCTCTTTTCCTCAGAGCCTGTAAGGATGTCTCCTTCAAGTATTTATCCAATTCATTTTTGAAAGTTATTATCACATCTGCCCATTTAGACTCTGTCTTTCAAACTCTGGTATCAAATGAGCAATAAGAAAGGCCACTGGTCTGTGGGCCTTTGAACGCATTAGATCTAAAATCATGAATTGGGTCCTTTCCATGTCCTGTCAAACAGGACAACTGGATTGGAAAGTCATAGGCTTTATCGGACATTAAAATAAGTTAGGTTGAACTCCATTAAAGGTTTCTACTTTTTATTTAAAGAAACAACAATTTTCTCAGCCTATTTTCCACATCATCAATCGGACATGACCACTTAGGTGCTAAATATTTGTAACTGAAGAGAATTGCATAGACTGGAAATGGATGAGCAACATCCAGCTCCTTTGTTCACAGAATGATTACCTCCTCACTGTTGAAGGTAACATTTCTCCGTTCGCCAACTAATTGTCTACAGCTCCCAGTGTAACATGCTTAATGAGCTGAACATTTCCACAAGGGAGGCTCACCAGTCTGTGCGATGTGGTATTGTTTAAGAGAACAATATCGCTTTTAATCTCCATCAATGTGCAGATAAAGAGCAAGATAATAAGTGGGGTCAAGGGTGCTTCCTGATGCCAGGTGTGGGCATTGCAGCAAGAAAACAAATGGCCGTTTTATCGTGGCTCAACATTTTGACTTGTTTAGGAAATCACCCCTCCAGTTCAGCAGCTTACCAGATATATCACAAGAAAACATGGCTTCTCAACAATGGTCAGATACAATAACCTGTTTGAAGACAGCTGCTGGTGCTTAACGTGGAATAGCAAAATTAGCAACATCATGAGTCAATTCAATCATATTAAAGCCAAATGAATGCTCTGTGGTAGATTGCCACAACTAGTCACCTCTGAAACAAATTTACAAAATACACTTAGAATTTCACTTCCACATAGAACAATGGCATTGTAATGAGCCTGGAAACTTGGGCCGCGATTCTCCCAAAAGCGCTGAATTGGCAGGAAAACTGTTCTAGATCACGGCTGTTTCCTCAGTTCAGCTTCTCACTCGAATCTCCCCACTCTGTGCACTGCAGAGGTCACAATCGAGAATATCATTAAAAACCCGGGGGCGGGGCCTTTTCGCGCCAAAGAGCCTGAAATAGGCAGGATGAGCAGGAACCCACGCATGCGCACATCGCTGGGAAATCGCTGAAAAGACCTCCCAGCATCCAGATCACTGCCATCCAACCCCCACAGACATCGCTGGCCTCATCGCTGGCCCCGACAAGCCCCCACAGACATCGCTGGCCTCATCGCTGGCCCCCACAACCCCCCACACACATTGCTGGCCTCATTGCTGCCCCCCTCCCCCTCGTCTCCACCCACACAGAAACATGGCTGCCCACTCACCTTCTTGCCCCCATGGATCTGGATAATGCGGGTACCAATCCCACCATCCCTTGAACATAATGTCCTCACTGCTGCCCTGCAGAGAACTAGCATAGTGCTGAGATGCACAACCCCAGCTTGTGATCATTCCCTCTCTTGAATGGGAGCCTTGAGTATTGCACCTCCCCTGGACACAGCAGCCTATTGAATGGCAGCCAATCAGCATCCCAAGGGATGCATGACACTCGACTGAATGCAGCCTTCAAAATCTCTCACTAGTATTTGCTGCCAACGGGCCCTTGACTGACCGCACTCACTGCACCTGCACTCCCCTAATCAGACAGAGCTGTATATAAGCTGCAGGAATGAACACACAGCCAGTCATGCCACAAAGATGGCTGCTCGTAAACTGGCTCCCAGATTTTCAGACGCCGACCAGGAGCACCTGCTAGATGCTGTGAGGAGAAGCGTCATCATCTGTTCCCCGGCCAGGGCCCCGACCCAAGAGATGCATCTGCCACGGCATTGTGGGAGGAGGTAGCAGAAGTGGTGAGTGCCAGGAGCCTGACTCCGCGCTCTGGCTGGCAGTGTTGCAAAAAAATGTACAACCTTCTGCGAGCAGCAAGGGTGAGTGAGCATCCGACTTGGAACCGCGCACATGCTTGGTACGCATCTCCAACTCTGCTTTGACACCTGAAGGGCATGCAATAAGTGACCCTTCCCCCAGGAACAGAACCCAACCCCTTCCCCTCACCCCTCAACAAGCACCCTTCAGTGGTGACCGCTTTCCCTGAAACTGTCAGCACACGGCCCGAGACACAGGCACGCATAGCGCACCATGCACTGCAATATGTTAATGCTTGCTATCCACCTTATGTTCCCACAGGAAAAGAAAATACACAACGCACGGGAAATGACACAGACTGGTGGTGGTGTGCCTGACCTGCGGCAGCTGACCAGCATGGAGGAGCGTGCCATGGAGCTGGCAGGGGGTGATGGGCCTTCCCAAATTGTCACCAACAGCCAGGTCGGTGTCCAGCATGCAAGTGAGCAGAAGCGCACCCTCAACCTTGGTCCTCCTCTAAGTAAGTGCGATGCTGCATGGAATGTTTTGCTCACCTCCCCCTCTTTTTTCCAGCTCTGGACCCAGAGGAACCCGGCCCTTCGGGTGTTGCCGCCGCCCCCGCTGCTCTGGAGCAAACTGCCCACGACCCCCTGGATGACACCTCGGAGGGAGGTACTGAGGAATCCTCCGAGGGCAGCACCACTAAAGCGGCACCATCATGTACCACACAACCCACCAACACAGAGACGATCACCACGGTGGGTACCTTTAGTTTTGAGGCTTCAGGGTCATGAACTGGTGAGCACATCACAGCCGCTGCTGCACATCGGGTGAAGGCAGACACATCCAAGGGCTCGGGCACATGGAGGTCTGCCGGAAGCCAGGATTCAGCTGTCCTCAAGCCAGCTGCTGGGCCTCTTGATTTGTTCCTCCCAAGGCTGGTGGAGATGCATCAGGAAACCCGGGGAGTCGTGGAAGGGCTGTCAGCAACCATGCTGCGACTGCAAGGCTGTTGAGAGGAGTCAAACAGAGTGCTGTTGCAGGAGGTGGTGCTGACACAGTGTGAGACCCAGGCTGCAAGAATGGAAAGTCTGGCTCAGGGGTCTGTCCTCATGGGTGATAGGATCCAGGCTATCCTGGAGACACTACAGGCCACAGACGGTTTTGTTTCCGCCATTCAGGAGACACAGCGTTTGATGGCCAAGGGCGTTGGGGGCATGTGGGAGACACTGCTGGCCATGGCTGGGACACTCGCTGGCATTCTGGAGACACAGCAGGCCGTGGCTGTGATCCTCGACAACTTAGCCCAAGCTCAGAGGGCTACTGCTGAGGGGCTGCAGAGCCTGGCTTGCTCACAGAATGCTGTAGCGGAGGGGCTCCAGAGCTTGGCCCAGTCTCAGAGGGTCAGGGCTGAAGGATCACACATCATGGGGCAGACGCATCTAGGCCTCCAGGACTGGCACAGCCAGGTGATGCCGGAGCTTCTGGAGCTCAGTCCAGCTACCCTGGCATCCCATGGAGTGCCCCCGGGGCCTCTGGACACCCCAGGGGAGGAGGAACGGCTTCAGCCCATGCCGGGGTCTTCCACCCAGGAGATCCCAGATGTCCCAAGACCTTCCGATTTCCCCCTTCCTCACACCGGGGCAGCGAGATGAACAGGGTGGCACCGAAACAGTGCCATCTGCAAGTCAGCCAGGGCCCTCCAGGTCCCAGCCACCCAAGGGATGTCCACCAAGGGCATCACAGGCAATGGGGTGTGCATCACAGCTGGACACCTCCACCTCCGACGTGCATCCTAGGGTAGCACCGAAAAGAAGCAGTAGACAGCACAAAGTTAGAAAGTTGTAGTTCACTAGAGGGCACGCATGAAGGTCAGCATTAGTCAGGGTTTGGTCATCATTTATGTTAAGAGCACAATAAACTGTTAATTGCACATCACACTGTGACTAATATGTCTCTGATTCTTTGCCCCCCCCCTGCCCCCAACAGCTAAGTGTTCCCGACTCCCAAACATAGAGTTGCTGTCTGTTGAGCCTTGCAGACTCAGCCACATGTTTCAGATGCCTGCCCTTCCTTCCCCAACATCCACCAAACTCTTAGTGCAAATGCCCCTTCCCCCCGCCACCCTTGGCCAAAAAACAGGTGTCCCCAACCCTTACAGCTATATGGGTCAGGGTGGCAGCGTGCATTCGGAGTACGGGTAGGAATCAGACTTGAGTGGCACCAGGGGCAGGATCCTAATGTGCACAACAGCGAGTCATCATCATCCTCCAGCCTTCAACCAAGACTCGCAACCATTGCCAGCCCAGGCACATTAATAGGTCGGATGTTCTGGGGGTTAGGGTGGTGGGATGACAGAAGCAGGTGAAGGGTGATGTGGCGATTTGAGGGCCAAGGTTGGTTTGGAGGGGGAATAGCAGCTGCACTTGCTCCTGGGGTGTGGTGGATGTGTGGTGGTTGCAGCCCCCTCACTGCACAGCACCAGCTGGGTGAAGCGGGCTGCAATCAAGGCGTCCCTCGCTGCCCTTCCCTGCCGGACACCTGCCATCGCCGCCCGTCCTCTTTCCTCCGGCTCTTCATATGGTGGGGCGCCCACCTCACCCCCTCGCTCCTCCTCCTCCTCCTCCCCCCCCCCCCCCCACCCCCCCCCCCCTCCTCCTCCTCCTCCCCCTGCTCCAGCTGGTCTCCCCACTGCTGGACGATGTTGTGCAGAGCGCAGCAAACAATAACGATGTGTGAAGCACACACAGGGTCATACTGGAGGCCCCCCCGAGAGCGGTCCAAGCAGCGGAACCGCATCTCCAGCAGGCCGATGCCCCGCTCAACGACGGACTGGGTGGCTGCATGGGCCTCGTTGTAGCGGGTCTCCGCCTCGGTCTGGGGCCTCCGCACAGGCATCATCAGCCATGACCTTAGCGGGTAACCCTTGTCACCCAGTAGCCATCCCAGGAGCCTGGGCTGCTCTTCAAAGAGCCCAGCGATGTCTGACTGCCGATCACAAGACTGTCATGGACACTCCCTGGGTGGCGTGCATCGACCTGCATGATCTTCAGCTGATGGTCACAGACAATTTGGATGTTCAGGGAGTGAAACCCCTTCCGGTTCACAAATCGCTGCGGCCCTGCATGGGGGGCCCGCAAGGCGATGTGCGTCCCATCCACTGCACCCTGCACATTCGGGATCCCGACGATCGAGGCGAAGCCAAGAGCCCAGGCCTCCTGCTGTGCACAGCCCACATCAAAATTAATGAACTGCCCTGCCCGGGCATAGAGGGCATCTCTGACCTGCCGCACATATCTGTGCACGGAGGCCTGGGAGATCTCAGCTACGTCATCACTGGGTACCTAGAATGATCCGGAGGCATAGAAATTGAGGGCAGCCTCAATTCACATCCACAGGGAGCGGGTGGCCACCCCTCCCCTCAGGTGCCAGGTGTGAGAGCATCTCACAAAGGTGTTGCACCGTGGTCTTGGACAGGCGCAGCCGGCGACGGCACATCTCCTCAGAGAGGGCCTCAAAGGAATTATTCTCATTGTCTGCATAGACCCAGCACCACCCCAATCCCTCACTTGGGCCAGAACCCCCACTTGTGGGAGCTGGCAGCACCACACAATCCATGGTGCCATGCATGGTCCAATTAGGGTTGAGTGAGATTCCCATCATAACAAATGCTGGCACAGATTATGCAGGTCGGTGTGCAGACATGGGCAATGCGCACCCTTGAGCCATTACTATGTGTGCAACTGCAGCATCTGTTACAGGCATGTGTTGCTGGTCCCTGTCACAGGGCGGGGACACACTGCAAATTAGCACCAGATGTGTGCCCAGTGAGAGCAGATCCCTCGCAGTCCATTTCTGAACCTCTGCACCCCGGCCTGGAGCAGCAGCTGCTTCACCTGGTTCGGCCTCGGTACATGGTGCACTCCTCCCCCATCCCAGAACACCAGCACTCAGTCAAGTCCCTGACCACACCCCACGGCAAGACAATGCTACTGCTAAGTGCCACAGAGGGGGAGGGTGAGCAGGAGCCCTCGAGGCTGCCTCCCACACTGCACAACAGCGCTGCCCAGGAGGGGGGTGGTGGGAGGGTGAGCAGGACTCCCTGACGGAACCTCACCCAGAGAGCTGTGAGGAAATGGAAGCCCCCCTGATCCCCACCCCCTCACCTCAGATATCACTGGTCCATTGGCCAACACCTGGAGGCCAGCAGGAGGAAGGCCGCCAGGCATCTCCAGGGCCTGCTTGCAACATCCCCTGCGCTCCGCTAGCAGCACTTACCGCCAGTTCAAGGCTCCCACACCAGGTTGAGACTTTTAAATACCTACTCTGAATCACGCCAAAGTCATATCACGCCAAAGAGGTGGGAGACGCAGACGTGGGCAGAGATTGCCGTGTGGATCCCGATAATGGCATGCAAAGGTATGTAAACTCATGCTGATCAGCGGACCACCGGTTTTCTGCGGGTTCCCAGCGGCGCCATTGTGCTCTGGCTGGGAGATGCACGCGGATCGTAAAAGCTGGCAGGGACCCCACGCATCTCCCAGCCTGACCCACCAGAAAAGTTGCGGGTCGCGATGGGAAATGGAAGGTACTCACATTCAATGCCACTCATCAGATGTTTGTTATGGGTGAATAGTTTGGTAATTAAGCCAGGGTTTTTAATTTGGAGCTTTTACTGATTTTCATGGGTCTAGTTTTCTACAATCTGCATCCTTCTGTATGCTGTTAGTGAAATATGGTGTAAAGAAGGCAAGGCTAGCAGACCAACATTCCGGCTACAGGGATTTCAGATTTAAAAAATAGAGAGTGAATAAAGGAGTGAGGGGGGGGGGGGGCGGAATTTTGATAGAAGCAAAATATTGTGGATGTTGGATTCTGAAACAAAACAGAAAATGCGGGAAAATCTCAGCAGATCTGACAGCATCTGTGCAGAGAGAACAGAGGCAAAGTTTCGAGTCTGGGTGATCCCCCATCAGAGCTGTGGAGTTGTGATATTGGTTAAGGAAACTGTCACAGCTGTAACAGATGATGTGCCAGTCAGAAAATCAAATGAAGCCACATGGGTTCAACTGAGGAGCAGAATGAAGAGCAACCACACTGCTGGGTGTGTAAAGGGAGCGAGGGATAGACCGAGTAATTACAGGCCAGTGTTTCTAACTTGGTACCAGGAAAATTATTGGAAAGCTTCTGTGAGACAGCATAAATTGCCATTTATAGAGACATGGATTATCAGGACAGTCGGCATGGATGTGTTAAGGGAAGGTCACGTCTGACTAACTTGATTACATTTTTTGATGAGGTAACCTGGAGGATCAGTGATGGTAGCATATTTAGTATTTTGGACATGGATTTTATTAAGGCTTTTAACAAGATCCATATAATGTCCTAACTATGTTAGTGGTTGTGGGCTTTAACAGAAAGAAAAGACACTGGGGGCCCGATTTTACCAAAATTTCACGCCCGGTTTCGGGCGCCGGGCCTAAAACGCGGTCCAGACCCGACCCAAGGCCAATCGCGCCTTTACCAACGGCCGACCCGGGCGCCGATCCGGCGGGCACCCGGATCGGCCGGCGGGCTGATTTAAATGTATTTGCATGCATTTAAATCGGCCTAATGAAGCCCAACTTTACCGAAGTTTCCCACTTTACCATCCTCCGCCCCAATCTGCGCCTGTGCAATTACCGACCTGCGAAATAAAAGTCGGGAGCAGGCGCCTCCACAGCGAGGGTGTGAGAGGAGGTGGGCGCGTTGTGATCAGAGGCTCCGTGGTACTTACGTGCGTTGGAAGTCGCGGCCATTCAGCTGTCCCGGGTGGGTAGCGTCTCAGGGACTGTGTGAGGGGGGGGGGGGGGGAGGGCTGCTGCTCTGCACAACACTGAGCCCTGCAGTGCAGCTGGGTCCTAGCACCACAGCTCACTGCAGGCTTAAGGCTGAAGATGTGCACAGAGTGCACATAGCACTGCAGCAGCCTGCCAAAGCAACCAGGGACTGTGGCTGTGTGCAGCCTGGGGCTGGGGGGATTGAGGGCAATGGGGGACTGTGGCTGTCAATGTGCTGGGGGCAAGCAGCATTGCATGACTCCAACATCTGCTCCTCCCCACCCCCCCCCCCCCCAATCCACCTCCCCTGCCCCCCCTCCCCTTACCCCCACCCCCCCCCCCCCCCCCTTTCAGAATGGTGAGATGGCATTTGGAATGCAACCAATCAATGTGGCTGTACTATTGGTTGCTGCCGGAGCTGAGGAGGAGGAGCTGGAGGAAGAACTGTGGGCCCAGGAGGCCCGGGCCGTACCACCTACAGGGCTGGAGGGAGACAACCATCAGAGGCAGGAGGTGGCCGACATTCTCCCAGGGCTGGGGCTTCGCAGAAGGAGGGAGCAGAGACCCCGGCACTTCCGTGCACGAGTCTCCTTGGAGGAGATGTCGGACACCGTGTGCCGCCGATGTCTCAGACTCCGAAAGGAGACCGTGCGACACCTATGTGACCTGCTGCAGGACCTGGCACCGAGGGGCAGGGGGGGGCACCCACTCTCAGTGGCTGTCGGATTGACAGCAGCCCTGAATCTTTACGCCACCGGCTCTTTCCAGAGCCTGAGCGGAGATGCCTGTGGCATCTCCCAGTCTGCAGTCCACACGTGTGTCAAGCAGGTCACCGAGGCCCTGTATGCCCGAGCTGGGCAGTACATCAAATTCGACTTGGACCATGCCCATCAGGAAGCCCGGGCTGTGGGGTTCATGGCAATTGCGGGGATGCCAAATGTGCAGGGGCTGGTCGACTGCACCCATGTCGCCCTCAGGGCCCCCCTACAGAATCCACGACGATTCGTCAATAGGAAGGGGTTCCGCTCCCTGAATGTGCAAATTGTCTGTGACCACAACATGACCATCATGCACGTCTGCGCCAGACATCCAGGTAGTGTGCATGATAGCTACATTGTAAAGATGTCCGACATCCCTCAGGTATTTGAGGAGGAGCCCAGGCTGCGGGGGTTACCCGCTCCGCACATGGCTGATGACGCCTGTGCGGAGGCCTGTGACTGAGGCGCAGACCCGCTATAATGAGGCCCGTGTAGCCACCCGCGCGACAGTGGAGAGGTGCATTGGGCTCCGAGAGATGCGGTTCCGGTGCCTGGACCGATGCGGAGGGGCCCTCCAGTACAGCCCCCTGGTCACCTCGCGCATAGTGGTGGTGTGCTGTGCTCTGCACAATCTGGCTCAGCAGCGAGGTGACCTCCTGGAGGAGGAAGAGGAGGTGGAGGAAGAGGAGGTGGAGGAAGAGGAGGCTGAGGGCGCCATGGAACACCTGCCAGGCGGTGCAGGGCTGGCAGCGCAGCAGAGGCATGCGAGACAGGCTCTGATCACCGTGTGATTCAGTGGCTAGGGTCTGGTGATAGTGGGATCCATTCCCCCCCACCCCCAACACCAGAATGTGCCTTCCAGTTATCCCGCGCATTGTCACACCGGAGTGATAGGCCTAGGTACGCTGTGCTCGCGATATATCTGCCAGGCAGGAGGGTGATGACAACTCGCTATGCACTATTCGGATGTTGCCCTGGAGCAAACCAGTCTGACTCCTGCCTGAGATCCACATGCACGCTGGCACCTGGGCCCAAGCCGGTCTAGTGGGTAAGGGATCCGAAACCCCCGTACAGGGCCCTGGGGCGGGTGGGTTGGGGGACGGGAGGTCATCGCCCGTGGGGTATGAGAGACCAATGGCCTCCTTTGCCTCCTTTGCTCAGTGACACCACATTGCGGGCCCACCCCAACTGATATCACCATGAGGCATCCATCGGGTGATCGTCAATGGGGCAGGGATGCTATTCGAGACAACCTATTCGCAGGTGGTTGCGGAGGGAATACATTTAATTCCAGTAAAGGTAAGCTGCTGAAACACGGAAACCTGTGAAAAGAGAACACTGCGGTGCTTCCAGTCCTTTCCAAGTAGTGCAGCCCTTCTCCCGTGCCATCCCAGCACAACTACGACCTCCTCACCTTACGCTGCCTCGCACTGCGCCTCAGTGACTCCCCAGAATGTACGGTGGAGGGGGGGGGGGGGGGGGGGGGGGCAGCTGCCAACCACGCCCTGTGGCCTGTG
Organism: Mustelus asterias; assembly: GCF_964213995.1. Taxonomy (NCBI): domain Eukaryota; kingdom Metazoa; phylum Chordata; class Chondrichthyes; order Carcharhiniformes; family Triakidae; genus Mustelus; species Mustelus asterias. Next base: position 84,783,327 of record NC_135804.1, on the reverse strand, counting down.
ATGCACGTGGCGACCGTCCTCTAGAGGCCATGGACCCTGAGGGCCCTGACCGGCTTCCTCGTGTCTGGGGTGTTACCATGGAACCCTCTTCATCCCACTGCCCCTGAGATGCCCCAGTGTTGGGAAGGGGGGAGTCGGAGGGTGTTGCCGTAGCCACGGTCTCCTGGCTGGAATGCCCCGGCGTGGGCTCGCGCCCTTCCTCCTCCCTGGGTGCCCCTTTTGTCCCCTGGGTCACTCCATGGGACACCGATGCCTCTGCAGTGAGCTCCAGAAGCCCTGGCACCACCTGGCACTGCCAGTCCTGGGGGACCACCTGCGTCCTATCCATGGTGGCAGGCCCCCCTCGGTGGGGCACACCCCCGACCTACCTCGATCGCTGGTCTCCCTCCACCATCCTTCCGACCTGCAGTCCTTCGACAGCCTCCTGCACCTTCCTGGCCTTGCTCTGCCTTTCCCTGGTGGGGGGGGGAGGGGGGTGGGGGGAGGGCGATGGAGCAGGTGAGTGGCGTGTCAGCCCCTTGGGGGAGGGGGGGGATGGAGCAGGCAGTCTTCGGCCGATCCCTCCTCCCCACCGGAGGTGGGATTTCCCCCCCCCCCTCCAGGGGCTGACACGTCTCCCACCCGCTCCTTCCACCCCCACCCCCCTCACCCAAGGACATTATCCTCCAAAGGGGATTCCTTTCATCCCCACTGCTGTCAGCACTGCCTCTGACTTTCGCGCCCATGCGCGCTGTGCTGTCAGCTCGCTCCGACAGATGCAAATGCGCTGAGCCCCGCCCACTAGACCCGCGCCGAAAAAAGGCGGATGGGGGCGCTGGAGCGCGGCTGCCGGCCGCACCCAGCACTTAGTCCCGATTTGGTAAAATCGGCCTCTGGGGTGATTTTCTGACCTTGCCTGGCATAGATCACGTCAAAGAACAAAGAACAAAGAACAATACAGCACGGGAACAGGCCCTTCGGCCCTCCAAGCCCATGCCACTCCCTGGTCCCAACTAGACCATTCTTTTGTATCCCTCCATTCCCACTCCGTTCATATGGCTGTCTAGATAAGTCTTAAACGTTCCCAGTGTGTCCGCCTCCACCACCTTGCCTGGCAGCGCATTCCAGGCCCCCACCACCCTCTGTGTAAAATATGTCCTTCTGATATCTGTGTTAAACCTCCCCCCTTCACCTTGAACCTATGACCCCTCATGAACGTCACCAACGACCTGGGGAAAAGCTTTCCACCGTTCACCCTATCTATGCCTTTCATAATTTTGTACACCTCTATTAAGTCTCCCCTCATCCTCCGTCTTTCCAGGGAGAACAACCCCAGTTTACCCAATCTCTCCTCATAACTAAGCCCCTCCATACCAGGCAACATCCTGGTAAACCTCCTCTGTACTCTCTCCAAAGCCACCACGTCCTTCTGGTAGTGTGGCGACCAGAACTGGACGCAGTATTCCAAATGTGGCCGAACCAACGTTCTATACATCTGCAACATCAGACCCCAACTTTTATACTCTATGCCCCGTCCTATAAAGGCAAGCATGCCATATGCCTTCTTCACCACCTTCTCCACCTGTGACGTCACCTTCAAGGATCTGTGGACTTGCACACCCAGGTCCCTCTGCGTATCTACACCCTTTATGGTTCTGCCATTTATCGTACAGCTCCTCCCTACATTATTTCTACCAAAATGCATCACTTCGCATTTATCAGGATTGAACTCCATCTGCCATTTCTTTGCCCAAATTTCCAGCCTATCTATATCCTTCTGTAGCTTCTGACAATGCTCCTCACTATCTGCAAGTCCTGCCAATTTTGTGTCGTCCGCAAACTTACTGATCACCCCAGTTACACCTTCTTCCAGATCGTTTATATAAATCACAAACAGCAGAGGTCCCAATACAGAGCCCTGCGGAACACCACTAGTCACAGGCCTCCAGCCGGAAAAAGACCCTTCCACTACCACCCTCTGTCTTCTGTGACCAAGCCAGTTCTCCACCCATCTAGCCACCTCCCCCTTTATCCCATGAGATCCAACCTTTTTCACCAGCCTACCATGAGGGACTTTGTCAAATGCTTTACTAAAGTCCATATAGATGACATCCACGGCCCTTCCCTCGTCAACCATTCTGGTCACTTCTTCAAAAAACTCCACCAGGTTAGTGAGGCATGACCTCCCTCTCACAAAACCATGCTGACTATCGTTAATGAGTTTATTCCTTTCTAAATGCGCATACATCCTATCTCTAAGAATCTTCTCCAACAACTTCCCCACCACGGACGTCAAGCTCACCGGCCTATAATTACCCGGGTTATCCTTCCTACCCTTCTTAAATAACGGGACCACATTAGCTATCCTCCAATCCTCTGGGACCTCACCTGCGTCCAGTGACGAGACAAAGATTTGCGTCAGAGGCCCAGCGATTTCATCTTTCGTCTCCCTGAGCAGCCTTGGATAGATTCCACCAGGCCCTGGGGATTTGTCAGTCTTTATATTCTCTAACAAACCTAACACTTCCTCCCCTGTAATGGAGATTTTCTCCAACAGTTCGACACTCCCCTCCGAGACACTCCCAGTCAACACATCCCTCTCCTTTGTGAATACCGACGCAAAGTATTCATTTAGGATCTCCCCTACTTCTTTGGGCTCCAAGCATAATTCCCCACTTTTGTCCCTGAGAGGTCCGATTTTTTCCCTGACAACCCTTTTGTTCCTAATGTATGAATAAAATGCCTTGGGATTCTCCTTAATCCTGTCTGCCAAGGACATTTCGTGACCCCTTTTTGCCCTTCTAATTCCCCGTTTGAGTTCTTTCCTACTTTCTTTGTACTCCTCCAGAGCTCTCTCCGTTTTTAGCTGCCTGGACCTAACATATGCCTCTCTTTTCTTTTTGACCAGTCCCTCAATTTCCCTGGTTATCCACGGTTCTCGAATCCTACCCTTCCTATCCTTCTTTTTTACAGGCACATGCCTGTCCTGTAGCCCTAACAACTGTTCCTTAAAAGACTCCCACATGCCAGATATGGATTTACCCTCAAACAGCCTCTCCCAATCAAGAGCTGCCAATTTCTGCCTAATCCCACTAAAGTTAGCCTTCCCCCAATCCAACACCTTACCCTTGGGACACCACTCATCCTTTTCCATCACTATCCGAAAGCTAACAGAATTGTGATCACTATTTGCCACATGTTCCCCTACCGAAACTTTGAAGACCTGACCGGGCTCATAAGAACATAAGAAATAGGAGCAGGAGTAGGCCATCTGGCCCCTCGAGCCTGCCCCGCCATTCAACAAGATCATGGCTGATCTGAAGCGAATCAGTTCCACTTACCCGCCTGCTCCCCATAACCCCTAATTCCCTTATCGATCAGAAAACTATCTACCCGTGATTTAAACATATTCAACGAGGAAGCCTCCACCACTTCAATGGGCAGAGAATTCCAGAGATTCACTTCCCCCTCAACTCTGTTCTGAACTGGCCCCCCCTTATTTTGAGGCTGTGCCCTCTAGTTCTGGTTTCCCTTCTAAGTGGAAAGAATCTCTCCACCTCTACCCTATCCAGCCCCTTCATTATCTTATATGTCTCTATAAGATCACCCCTCAGCCTTCTAAACTCCAACGAGTATAGACCCAATCTGTTTAATCTCTCCTCATAAGCTACACCCCTCATCTCCGGTATCAACCTGATGAACCTTCTCTGCACTCCCTCCAAGGCCAATATATCCTTTCGCAAATAAGGGGACCAAAACTGCACACAATACTCCAGTTGCGGCCTCACCAGTGCCTTGTACAGTTGCAGCAAGACCTCCCTGCTTTTATATTCTATCCCTCTCGCGATAAAGGCCAACATTCCATTCGCCTTCTTGATCACCTGCTGCTCATTCCCCAGTACTAGGTCCAGTATAGCCCCCTCTCTAGTCGGGCTATCTACATATTGTTCCAAAGAACCCTCCTGTACGCATTTTACAAATTCCTCCCCATTCAGAGTCCCAGCTCTCAGCGATTTCCAGTCTATACCAGGGAAATTGAAGTCTCCCACGACAACAACCCTATTTTTCCTGCACCTATCCAGTATCTCCTGACATATCCGTTCTTCCACTTCCCTTGGGCTGTTGGGGGGCCTGTAGTATACCCCCAACATAGTGACTGCGCCCTTCCTGTTTCTAAGCTCCACCCAGAGTGACTCGTTACACTACCCCTCTGAATTGTCCTCCCTCTGCACCGCTGTAATATGCTCTCCAACTAATACTGCTACTCCCCCACCTCTTTTGGCCCCTCCTCTGTCTCGCCTAAAACACTTGTACCCCGGAATATTCGGCTGCCAGTCCTGTCCCTCTTTCAACCAAGTCTCTGTCACCGCAACCACATCCAAATTCCTCGTGAGCATTAAGGCCCTGGAAAATAGCGTGTGGGCCTAAAAATGGGTCCCATGCCCAGTGCCAAAGAGTTTTCAATCGTCCCTGCCCCTTTCTAATGGCACGAAGTGGATTGCATCCAGAAAGGGCGCGAGACAGATTAGCATATTTAAAGTAGCATTGAAATATGCATAGCCGTTCGGCACTGGATTTTCCCAGCTCCCGGGTCCTTCTGAACTTCAGGCGTATCACGGGAAGAATGAGAATCAGTTTCCATTGGCAGAGTGACTGAGTGTGGGACAAATGCAGTGCACAGCACGCCTGATGGACCAGCATGGATCGATTCTGTATTCTCACTGTTATGGCGCTAGTTTTTTGGGGCAAAGTTCCACCTGTGGTTTGTACACGTTGATTCAAACTAACACACAGCAGGTTTTATTGAAGAGATGTTCTCTGCTCTGCACAGAGTACAAAGCTGAAAGTAAAACAGCATAGAACATAAAACAGTACAGCACAGAACAGGCCCTTCGGCCCACGATGTGCCGAGCTTTATCTGAAACCAAGATCAAGCTATCCCACTCCCTATCATCCTGGTGTGCTCCATGTGCCTATCCAATAACCGCTTAAATGTTCTTAAAGTGTCTGACTCCACTATCACTGCAGGCAGTCCATTCCACACCCCAACCACTCTCTGCGTAAAGAACCTACCTCTGATATCCTTCCTATATCTCCCACCATGAACCCTATAGTTATGCCCCCTTGTAATAGCTCCATCCACCCAAGGAAATAGTCTTTGAACGTTCACTCTATCTATCCCCTTCATCATTTTATAAACCTCTATTAAGTCTCCCCTCAGCCTCCTCCGCTCCAGAGAGAACAGCCCCAGCTCCTTCAACCTTTCCTCATAAGACCTACCCTCCAAACCAGGCAGCATCCTGGTAAATCTCCTCTGCACTCTTTCCAGCGCTTCCACATCCTTCTTATAGTGAGGTGACCAGAACTGCACACAATATTCCAAATGTGGTCTCACCAAGGTCCTGTACAGTTGCAGCATAACCCCACGGTTCTTAAACTCCAACCCCCTGTTAATAAAAGCTCATACACTATAGGCCTTCTTCACAGCTCTATCCACTTGAGTGGCAACCTTTAGAGATCTGTGGATATGGACCCCAAGATCTCTCTGTTCCTCCACAGTCTTCAGAGCCCTACCTTTGACCCTGTAATCCACATTTAAATTAGACCTACCAAAATGAATCACCTCACATTTATCAGGGTTAAACTCCATTTGCCATTTTTCAGCCCAGCTTTGCATCCTATCTATGTCTCTTTGCAGCCTACAACAGCCCTCCACCTCATCCACTACTCCACCAATCTTGGTGTCATCAGCAAATTTACTGATCCACCCTTCAGCCCCCTCCTCTAAGTCATTAATAAAAATCACAAAGAGCAGAGGACCAAGCACTGATCCCTGTGGCACTCCGCTAGCAACCTACCTCCAGTCCGAAAATTTTCCATCCACCACCACCCTCTGTCTTCGGTCAGATAGCCAGTTACCTATCCAATCGGCCAACTTTCCCTCTATCCCACACCTCCTTACTTTCATCATAAGACGACCAGGGGGGACCTTATCAAACGCCTTACTAAAATCCATGTATATGACATCAACTGCCCTACCTTCATCAACACACTTAGTTACCTCCTCAAAAAATTCAATCAAATTTGTGAGACACGACTTGCCCTTCACGAATCCGTGCTGACTATCCCGGATTAATCCGCATCTTTCTAAATGGTCGTAAATCCCATCCCTCAGGACCTTTTCCATCACTTTACCAACCACCGAAGTAAGACTAACCGGTCTATAATTACCAGGGTCATTTCTATTCCCTTTCTTAAACAGAGGAACAACATTCGCCATTCTCCAGTCCTCTGGCACCATCCCCGTGGACAGTGAGGACCCAAAGAACAAAGCCAAAGGCTCTGCAATCTCATCCCTTGCCTCCCAAAGAATCCTAGGATACATTTCATCAGGCCCAGGGGACTTATCGACCTTCAGTTTATTCAAAACTGCCAGTACATCCTCCCTCCGAACATCTATTTCCTCCAGCCTATTAGCCTGTAACACCTTCTCTTCCTCAAAAACATGGCCCCTCTCCTTGGTGAACACTGAAGAAAAGTATTCATTCATCACCTCGCCTATCTCTACTGACTCCATACACAAGTTCCCACTACTGCCCTTGACCGGCCCTAACCTCACCCTGGTCATTCTTTTATTCCTCACATAAGAGTAAAATGCCTTGGGATTTTCCTTGATCCGACCCGCCAAGGACTTTTCATGTCCCTTCCTCGCTCTCCTAAGCCCCTTTTTCAGCTCATTCCTTGCTAACTTGTAACCCTCAATCGAGCCATCTGAACCTTGGTTCCTCATCCCTACATAAGCTTCCCTCTTCCTTTTCACAAGACATTTCACCTCTTTCGTGAACCATGGTTCCCTCACTCGGCCATTTCCTCCCTGCCTGACAGGGACATACCTATCAAGGACACACAGCAGCCTACAAACACTCTAGCACACAGTACTATGCAGCATTAATCATTATACACAGTCAATAAGGAAGTCCATCAGGGAGGGTATTGGTTGTAGATGACATTCTGGAATTTGGCTGTCCTTGACCTTAGAAGTATGATTTGGAACTGCAGTCGACACTTCTTCTCTTGGAAATTCTGTATCATTCTCACATGGTATAGTAGCATAGAAAGACTACCATAGTAGCATAGACACAATCATCAGGCAACTCAGATTCAACAAAGTCTTCTGTAGTAATGTTCACAACACTGGGGACTGAAGAACTTGGTGATGATAATGAGAAATAATTTCAAAATGACAACAATTGGTTAGCATGGCATTACCAAACTCGTTCATCTTCTGTTTGAACCAAATAAGTAAATGGACCTGCTTTTGCTAAAAGTATGGCTGGTCCCCATGTCTCACTCACGGCATAATGATGTGCTAACATTCAATCCCCTTGTTGAAATGAGCATTGTTTTGCCCTCACTTCTCAGCGAGCAACTTGAGATTATTGTTGATGCTCTACTATCTCTGAAGTTTCTGGAGCTTCAGAAGCTGTAGCTCTCTACTTTCTCTTTAAGAGTAGTAATACAGGTAAACTTTGGGTAGTCACATGAGTAGTGTTGCTCTAAGATGACAAAAAGTTATTCACACGACGCGATAACAAACCTTGCTCTTATCAAGCTTTTAAGAACGTCTCAAGGATTGTACAAATCTTTCAACCAATCCATTGGTTGATGGATGATAAGGTGCAGATTTTATATGCTGAATACCATTTACTTTGAGATAATCCTCAAACTCTTGTGAAGTAAACTGTGAACCATTATCGCTAACAATCTGTTCCGGTTTACTGAATCTTGCAAAAAAGGTGTTACATTTTTCAATGCTTTGTTCAGTTGGAGTAGATCTCATGATAACAACTTCTGGCCATTTTGAGAGTGCATCATTTATGACTAAGAATCCTCAAAAGGACCAGCAAAATCTACCTGCAATTCTTGCCATGGCATTTTAGGCCATTCCCAAGGGTGTAAAAGAGATAACAGTGGTGTATTATTTATTTGAGCGCAGGATTGACACTGTCCACATTTTTTCCAATCTGAGCATCCAGACGCGGCCACCAGAAATAGCTACATGTTAATTCCTTCACCTGAACTATACCAGGATGTCCTTCATACATAGAAAATGGAAGCAGGAGTGAGCCATTTGCCCCTTCAAGACTGCTCGACAGTTCTTGCTTGACATTTCTTGAACAACATATAGTTGTTCAAGAACTCTTCCAAGCAGACGCAGAGGAATGATCATTCGGATTCCCCTTGACACTCACCTTGGACGGTCAACTCAAGCTTTCTCGACACATGGTTTCAATTCAGGATATGGACAATGCGTTCCAGCAATCGTTCCTTTCAATACCATATCCATCACCTTCCCCATCATGGGATCATTTCTGATATGTCTCTGAACTTGAGAAGCTGTAACAAGCAAATGATCTACTCACGAAAGACGCAGAATACTAGCAAAACTAATATGCTCAATAGGTAAAGGTAAGCATGATAATGTATCAGCATTAATAGGGCACTCTGACGAAACTTTATATCATAAGTGTGTGCAGATAGGATTAGTGACTATTTTTGCTATCAGCTAGCAGTTAACAATGGCATATCTTTATATGGCCCAAAAATTGTAGACTGTTTCACACATAGTAAATTATGCGATAGCTTCAGTAATGTAGCTAAGTTAGGAACAAATTTGCCGTAATAATTTACTAAGCCTAGAAAAGACCTAAATTACATCACATTCGTTGGACATGACTGATAGTGAAGAAGGAAGCTATAGACTGCAAGAAGGTATCAGTGGATTGATTCCAGCTGGGCAGAAAAGTGACAAATGAAATTTATTCTAGAAAATTGTGAGGCAATACATTTAGGGAGGACTGAAAAAGCAAAGGAATACATGACAAATTGCAGCATTCTGACAAGTGCAGAGGAACAGAGGGGCGTGCAGTGCATATCCACAGGTCCCTGAAAACAACAGGACAAGTAGATAATCTGGTCCAGAAGCCCAGTCATACAGGATATTTTTCTGTAAAAAGGCAAGTTTATAAGAGCAGGGAGATTCTGGTAGAACTGTAAAAAAGAACAGAAGTTTTACTGCCGCTTGTGTACTGTGTGCTGTTCTGGCCACCACATTACAGAAAGGGTGGAGAGAATACTGAAGAGATTTACAAGGATGTTGCCAGGAATAGAGAATTTTAGCTATGAGATTTCACCCAGAGGTTGGCTGGGTCTGTAACTCACTGCCTGAAAAAAGTAGTGGAGGCAGAAACCCTCACTGCATTTAAAAAAACACTCAGGTATGCTCTTGAGATGCCATAACCTGCACAGCTCCAGACCAAGAGCTGGAAAGTGAGATTAGACTGATGGGCCTTCTTCAATCGTCATTGGCATGATGGGCTAAATCACCTCCTTTCATGCTGTAAACATTTCTACGTTTCTATGGAACCATGTTTGTTTTGCATGTTAACCACCATGCACTGCTTGTAGATTTAGTTCATTTTTGGTAGTATATGCTGTGAGTTTCAATTTTAGAAGCTCCTCAGGTTTGCACCCATTCCTGTTAGTTTTTTTTTCAATTGGGCAGCACCAGCCTCCCTTCCACTTTCATCGACTAGCAGCTATGTGGCATGTTATTTTAAGCAGCGTTGTTTGGTCATTCCAAAGTTTCACAATGTGGTCAGCTATAACACACTGATTAATGGCTATGCTACAGGCAATCCCACTTCAGATAATTCATCAATTTAATTGTCTCCCTGTCCCTCTGCTTCTTGTAACTTTCACTTGATGTTTCAGTTGCCCTTTGGGGGAGTCAGCTACTTTTACACGTGCATTGTCACCTATCCCTGTATAGGTATAATCAGTGTCTGTCAATGTTACTTTTAATACATCTTAATTATCTCTTATGATCTGCGACTTCAGGTTTCCTGACAGCCAATAATAAATGTGAGTAAGAGATTATTTAGCCAGATCTTTAGATATAACTGTTTTAAACAACCTTTTGTCTAATAGACTTGTTCTTAGGAGGTCTATCTGTGATGTGCACTGTTATTGTTGCTCATTCTTGCGTATCTGTGAAAAGAAAGGTTAGAGTGGATCATTCTTTCAGGCCATCAAGTTAATGTTTGTGGTCTCATTGATGAACAAGAAGAGCGATCAGGCTTTTCCAAATAAGAGCTTTTTTTAGAACCATTTTTCTGGAGTTGCTTCTCACAGCGTCCCTTCATTAATTGAGGGTGTATTGGTATGATCCAGTTAAGAACTGTTAACATGTCAAGGGAGCACCTCGTTTTAATTTTTTATGTTTATTCATGAGACATGGGCATTGCTGGCTGGTCAGCATTTATTGCCCATCCACAGTCGTCCTTGAACTGAATGGCTTGTTAGGCCATTTCAGAGGGCAGTTAAGAGTCAACCACATTGCTGTGGCTCTGGAGTCACATGTAGCCCTGACCAGGTAAGGATGGCAGATTTCCTTCTCTAAAGGACATTAGTGAACCAGAGGTTTTTTCGACAATCGACAATGGTTTCATGGTCATCAGTAGATTCTTAATACCAGATACTTTTTATTGAATTCAAATTCCACCATCTTTGAACCCACATCCCCAGAACATTAGCTGAGTTTCTGGATTAATAGTCTAGCGATAATACCGCTAGACCATCACCACCCTTTAATTGGAACTATGCCACAAGATTTCACATTTTCAGACAAAAGCAAGCATTATTCTTTCAAAAAGACATAAACAAAACAAGCACGATTAACATTATGGTTTATAATTATGTATGTTATGCACAGAGTTGTGCTTTTTACTTCCCCCAGGGAATTCTCCTATACGTTATGATATATTAAAGTTATTTAATAATGTTGGGACTGCCCAAATGAATGCCACCATCCCCTATAAACTATTTTAATTCTCCTCAGTTCCAGATAATCTCAGAAGTAAGATTTTCATTTACTACCTCTGAACTGTGGTTATCTCAGACCCTTGTTCTGGTTGCCTTCTCAATATTTTCAGGCTAACCTTTTGCCACAAGACTCTGTGACGACCATTGTAGATTTTCCCATCAGCTTCAAACTGGACAATCTTCCATTTTTATTTCCATCATGAAATCCAAACTGAGATTAATCCCACATGACAAATGCTGAAGTTAGCATCTTCTCTTCTTACGATGCAGCCCTGCTAATTGTCCTACACTTTGGCTATCTTCTGTCAGTGAGCTGTAAACTGCACACACTAGTCGGGATTCTCTGCCCCTCCCCCCCCCCCCCCCCCCCGACCCTCCCTCCACCCCTGGTCCCATCACTGTGTGGTGAACCATAGTTGGTTACCACTATGAGTGCTGAGCCATGGATGGTCAGCGCTATGGGTGTTTGTAGATATGTTACTGTAGTTACTGTTGGTGTTAGGGTTGGGCTGTTCTACCTGTTGATATTGTTCTGTGGTACACTCCAGTTGGCTCCGCCTACCAGGGGAAGTATAAAGGTCACTGCACTGCCTGGTGACCCTTTAGTCTGGGATTGTATTGTATATAGTGTGCTCCATTCTTGTCAGTAATAAAAGCCTTTATTTCCCGGATACAATCTAGCCTCCCGAGTGATTTAATCGCGCATCAATTTTATTACTGACAAAATTTTGAAAAAAAAACCATGGAGCAAATGTTGAAACCTGATCGGCTTACTGTAGATCCACGTGCGGCAGGAGCGTCGAACACTTTCGACCATTGGTTAAAGTGTTTTAAAGACTACATCGATGCCTCAACAGCCATTCAAAACGACGCCGATAGACTGCGGGTCCTCCACGCGAGGGTAAGCGACACCATATACTTATCAATCCACGATGCCCAAGACTACAAAGGGGTCATCGAACTACTTAAGAAACGGTACAACAAACCGCCAAACGAGATCCATGCTCGACACCTTCTAGCCGCTCGATGGTGGCAGCCCGGCAAAATGACAGAACAGTACCTGTGTGAACTTCAGCAGCTAGCCAGAGCCTGCAACAGCAAGTCAGTGTCGGCGGCCCAGTATACGAACGACGTGATCCGCGATGCGTTCATGGCGGGAATCGGCTCGTCGTACATTCGCCTTCGGCTGCTAGAGAAAGGTAATCTAGACCTCGCTAAGACAGTAGAATTGGCCGACGCTATGGAGACGGCCTCCAGAAGTCTAGAAACGTACCCCACTGACCACATGGGAACATCGTGGCAAGTACAGCCACCGACTCTACTTTATTCAGCGGCTCCGAAAAACTGCGCAATTGTGTTTCCAACCTCGGACCTGACGACAGCGGCAGCTCCAGGAGGCCCGCGGTGTTACTTCTGTGGATTGGCGAAACACCCTCGGCAGCGATGTCCAGCTAGAACGGTATTGTGCTCCACGTGTGGAAAGAAAGGGCATTATGCCAAAGTCTGCAGGACCAAACCACTCTCCAAACATAGCAGTGCGGCGTGTGATTCTCCTGAGCCTGTCTCCTTGTCTCCAGCGTCTTCGAGGTCTTCCACCATGTGCGATTCCAGAGTGCCGCCACTCCTGATGACGGAGACGCAAGACACGTGCGACCTGCAGGGGCCGCCATTTTTAGCGCCACCGACCACGTGCGATCCATGGGCGCAGCCATTTTGGTCAGCACCGACCGCGGACGACCAGCAGGGGTCATCATCATCAACCATCTCAGCTGCCTGTAGTGGCACCCAAGACCCAACAGTGGCGTCAATCATCCTGGACCAGGCCAAGCCTTACAGACTCGACAAGTCCATGATGGGCATAGAGGTAAATGGACGCCAAATTCATTGTTTGTTTGACAGCGGGAGCACGGAGAGCTTCATTCACCCTGACAGCGTGAAACGGTGCGGTCTCCGAGTACGGACTGTCAGACAGACAATTTTGATGGCGTCGAGGTCCCGGTCTGTTACCGTGCGAGGGAGCTGCGTGGTCAACCTGACGGTGCAGGGCACAGTTTACGAGAACTTCAGGCTCCTTGTGTTACTGCACCTTTGCGCTCCGATGCTGCTGGGACTAGACTTTATGGTCCACCTGAGGAGTGTAACCCTGCAGTACGATGGGCCACTCCCTCCACTTTCAGTGGGAGCACAGCAGCCTCCACGTGTAGCCTCTCGACACTCAGAATCACCCCATCATCTTTATTCGAGAATCTCATGCCAGGCTGCAAGCCCATCGCAACCAAGAGCAGGTGTTACAGCGCTGAGGATCGGATCTTTATTCGATCTGAAGTTCAGCGGCTCCTCAGGGAAGGGATCATCCAACCTAGCTCTAATCCATGGAGAGCGCAAGCAGTGGTGGTTAAAACTGGAAACAAACCCCGGATGGTCATAGACTATAGTCAGACCATTAATAGATATACGCAGCTGGATGCGTATCCTCTCCCGCGCATATCTGACATGGTCAACCAGATTGCGCAGTACCGGGTGTTCTCCACCATTGACTTGAAGTCAGCTTACCACCAGCTCCCCATTCGCCCAGAGGACCGAAAATACACGGCCTTTGAGGCGGATGGTCGTCTTTATCACTTTTTAAGGGTTCCCTTTGGCGTCACGAATGGGGTCTCGGTCTTCCAGCGTGCAATGGACCGAATGGTGGACCAGAACGGGCTGCAGGCTACCTTCCCGTACCTGGATAACATCACTATCTGCGGCCATGACCAGCAGGACCACGGTGCCAACCTCCTTAGATTTTTACGCACTGCGTCTCGCCTGAATCTGACCTACAACAGGGAGAAGTGCGTATTTCGCAAGCGCCGCCTAGCAATTCTCGGATACGTGGTGGAAAACGGGGTCCTTGGCCCTGATCCAAACCGTATGCGTCCCCTCCTGGAACTTCCCCTGCCCACTAGCATCAAAGCACTGAGAAGATGCTTAGGCTTCTTCTCATACTATGCACAGTGGGTTCCCAATTATGCGGACAAAGCCCGTCCGCTCATCAAGTCTACCTCCTTTCCCCTAGCAACAGAGGCTCGCTTAGCCTTTGAAGGGATAAAAGCCGACATCGCGAAAGCCACGATGCACGCCGTTGATGAGTCCGTCCCCTTTCAGGTGGAGAGTGATGCATCTGATTTCGCCCTGGCCGCCACACTTAACCAGGCGGGCAGGCCCGTCGCCTTTTTCTCTCGCACCCTCCAAGGCCCCGAAGTTCGGCACTCTGCGGTGGAAAAGGAGGCCCAGGCCATTGTGGAGGCCATTCGGTATTGGCGCCATTACTTGGCGGGAAAACGATTCACCCTGCTCATGGACCAGCGGTCCGTGGCGTTCATGTTCAACAACACGTTACGGGGTAAGATCAAAAATGATAAAATCTTGAGGTGGAGAATTGAACTCTCCACCTACAATTATGATATCATGTACCGTCCGGGGTAGCTCAATGAGCACTCAGACGCTCTGTCGCGTGGAACATGTGCAAGTGTGCAGGAGAATCGATTACAGGCCCTCCACAATGATCTCTGCCATCCGGGGGTCACTCGGCTCTCCATTTCGTAAAGGCCCGGAATCTACCCTACTCAGTGGAGGATGTCAGGTCCATAACCCGAAGCTGCCAGGTATGTGCTGAATGCAAACCGCACTTCTACCGACCTGACAGGGCACACCTCATTAAAGCCACTCGCCCTTTCGAAAGACTGAGTGTGGATTTCAAGGGCCCCCTTCCTTCGACAGATCGGAACGTGTCCTTCCTCAATGTGATTGACGAGTACTCACGATTCCCTTTTGTCATTCCCTGTTCTGATACGACCACTGCCACGGTTATCAAAGCATTACGGGATCTTTTCACCCTGTTCGGTTACCCCAGCTATATCCACAGTGATAGGGGCTCGTCATTCATGAGTGACGACTTGAGGCAATACCTGCTCTCAAAAGGGATTGCCTCAAGTAGAACTACGAGTTACAACCCTCGGGGTAACGGACAGGTTGAACGAGAAAATGCTACAGTTTGGAAGGCTGTCTTACTGGCGTTGAGGTCTAAAGGTCTTCCAGTCTCCCGTTGGCAAGAGGTACTCTCTGATGCGCTCCATTCTATCCGCTCACTCCTGTGTACGGCAACAAACGCTACTCCACATGAGAGGATGTTTTACTTCCCTAGGAAGTCTTCCTCTGGGACCTCATTACCGTCTTGGTTGACGCACTCAGGACCTGTCCTCCTGCGGCGGCATGTTAGGACCTGCAAGTCCGACCCTTTGGTTGAACAGGTCCATCTCCTCCACGCCAACCCTCAATATGCCTATGTGGCATATCCTGACAGGCGAGAGGACACGGTCTCTATTAGAGATCTGGCGCCTGCAGGGGACTTGGAAACCCCAGTCACTTCCACACCCCTAGTTAGGGACCCCCCGACCCTTATCTCCCCTCCTGACACGGCGCGGGCAGTATCGGGACCACCACTTAATCCTCTTACTCCCGTGTACAGCTTGCCTGAGTCCAGGAGATTGTCACTACCTCGAGGCATGCTCGAGTCCAGCAGATTGTCGCCACCTCGCGGTCCACCTGTCCGTGAGGAACTGGAGGAGTCACTGGATACCGCCTTGGAGAGAAGGTCACCACGGTTACCAGAACCGGCGTTACCGCCAGTGTTGAGGAGGTCGCAGAGACGGTGCGGTCCTCCAATACGACTGAACTTGTGAATATATGAACAGTTGTTCTGTTTTTTTTGCCCCGCCGGCCTTTGTTTTAAAGGAGGGGTGAATGTGGTGAACCATAGTTGGTTACCACTATGAGTGCTGAGCCATGGATGGTCAGCACTATGGGTGTTTGTAGATATGTTACTGTAGTTACTGTTGGTGTTAGGGTTGGGCTGTTCTACCTGTTGATATTGTTCTGTGGTACACTCCAATTGGCTCCGCCTACCAGGGGAAGTATAAAGGTCACTGCACTGCCTGGTGACCCTTTAGTCTGGGATTGTATTGTATATAGTGTGCTCCATTCTTGTCAGTAATAAAAGCCTTTATTTCCCGGGTACATTCTAGCCTCCTGAGTGATTTAATCGCGCATCACACTGTCAATGGGATTTCCCATTGAATCCACCCCACACTGCTGGGAAACCCATGGCAAGGGTGTGTTGTCTGTGGAACCAGAAGATCCCGTCGGCGAGAAGGGCAGGAAAGTCCAAGCTGCAACTGAGTCTCTTAACAAACACCCAAATGAGTTGAAACAAGAGAAGCCCCCTGAGCTCCATCCATCTAAATGACATACTCTGGGATGTCCTCCAACATACGTTTAGTTAAATGATGGTTAATTAGCCATCATTTAAAATTCTTTCTTTGATGCCATCATTTAAAATTCTTTCTTTGATATGATGAAAAATAGATTTATCAATTCTTCAAGCTTTCACTGAATGCTTTGAAACTAGTTTAGCTCTAAACAAAAACATACCTCTCGACTGCACTTACTGCAAGGGTTGCAGATGTCATGCCTCATGTTCTTTGCCTAAGTAAGCCCACTTGCTCTTTTATGGTCTTAACTTCCTAGCTGCTAAACTCTTTATTCAACATGGCACAATGATGTAAGTGTAATAAACTCCAATCTTGATTTAATTCCATTTATCTTGGGACTACTTTTATTATTTTTTGCAGTTAAAATGTCAATTCCAGAAACTAAGGGAGCAATTCTCCTATCCCGCCATGCTAATTTTTTTGTGCAGCGGGCCGGGGGAATCACATATCAGCTGATTCGCGGGATTTGCGCATGTGTTCCCAATGGCTGCGTATCTTCCAGCGCCGGATATCCGGCGCAGTCTGGACAATGCTAGAAACCGGCGAGAACTCCAGATAAGTCATTTAAGTCTATTTTTAATCTTATTTAAATGTGATTATCAGGCCCGGGACTGAAGTCTCTGGGCCCGCTAGCATCTCCCACCCCGTCAGTACAATTTCATTCCAGCGGGGTTCAGACTAGCTCTCCACTTTCGGGGAACTCGCTGCCTGACCTCATTGAAGTGAAGGGGAGCAATCAGGGTCCTCCAGGGGGGTCGGGCAGCGGGGGGGTGATGCCCCCCTGGGTATGGGCACCCTGACACTGCCAGCCTGTGCCCCCTGGCACTGCCCAAGGGGCAAAGTGCCCATGCCCATGCCTTCGGGCAAGGGGCAATGCCAAGGGGGCGGGGCCTAGGGGACAGGGCCAACAGGGCGAGTCCTATGTGGCAGGGCCAGCTGGGGGCAGTGCCTGGGGGCGATCGTGGGGGTGGGAGGGTTCTGCCGCCACTCTGCATTGGGATTGATTGGGGCTGGAGGGAGGCCAGTGATCAGGGCAGGCTGGGAGTTGGTCTGCCAGGCGGTCTTTTAATGATATTCATGATTGTGACCTCTGCATTGCACAGAATGTGGGAGATTCAAGTGTGAACTCCCACTGAAAAAACAATCATGATTTACACCAGTGCTACATTATTCATGTTTTCCTTTGTGAAGATTGAAGCAAAGTACAAATTTAATTCCTCAGCCATTTCTTTATTCCCTGTTCTGAATTCTCCCATTTCTGACTCTCAGGGGTTTACATTTGTTTTTGTCTATCTTTTTCTCTTCACATATCTATAGAAACTTTTAAAGTCAGTTTTTATGATCCCCGCTAGCTTACTTTCATACTCTATTTTTTTCCCTTCTTAATCAATCCCTTGGCCCTCCTTTGCTGAATTTTAAACTGCTCCCAATCCTCAGGCCTATTGCTTTTCCTTGCCAATTTGTATGCTTCTTCCTTGAATCTGAGACTATCTCTAATTTTCCTTGTAAGCCATGGTTTGGCCACAAATCCTTTACCACTCGTGCACCAAACAGAAATAAACAACTTCTGGAGTTCACCAATTCGTTCTTTAAAACCTGCCATTGTCTGTCCACTGCCTTTCCTTTCAGTAATGTTTCCCAGTCCATCATGGCCAATTCATGCCTCATATCAAATAGTTACCTTTATTTAGATTCAAGACGCTGGTCTCAGAATCAACTACATCATTATCCAAAGAATTCTACCATCTTATGGTCATTTGTCCCCAAGGTTTCTCTCACAACTAGATTGCCAACTAATCCTTTCTCATTGCACAACACCCAGTCCAATATGGCCTGCTCCCTTGTTGGTTCCTCAGCGTATTCCTCCAGAAAACCATCCCATGTGCACTCCAGAAATTCCTTCTCTATTGTACTGTGATTAATTTGACTCTTCCAATCCATATACAGATTAAAGTTGTCCATAATCACAGATGTTCCTTTAACACATGCATCTCTGATTTCCTGTCTAATGCTTTTCCCAACATTACCACTACAGTTTGGTGGTCTGTATACCACCCCCACCAATGTTTTTGCCCCTTTTTGTTTCTTAATTCGACCAATCGAGATTCCACATCATCTATGCTAATATATTTCCTCAATATTGTATCAATATCATCTTTAATCAGCAATGCAACTCCACCACCTTTTCCTTTCCGTCTGTCCTTCCTTAACACTGAATAGCCCTCAATGTTTAGTTCCCATCCTTGCTCACCTTGGAGCCATGTCTCCATAATGCCAACTATATCCTATCCTTTACATCTATCTGTGCAACTAATTCATCCATTTTGTTTCGAATGCTCCGAGCATTCAGGTACAAAATCTTAAGGTGGTCACTTTTAATGTTTCTTTTCCTTTCCTACTATTCTTTACTTGGTCCTTATCTGACTCTGGTCCTTGATTTATCTGCCTATCACCTTCCTTATTCTCCTTACTGTCTTTTCCTCTTGTTCTTAATTCCCCCTGCTCTGACTCCTTGCAAAGGTTCTCATCCCCCTGCCATATTAGTTTAAACCCTCCCCAACCACTCAGGAGGACATCATTCCTGGTCCTGCCCAGATGTTACTCATCCAGTTTTTACAGGTGCCACCCTCCCCAGAACCGGTCCCAATGTCCTAGGAATCTGAAACCCTCCCTCTCGCACCATCTTTTCAGCCAGGTATTCATCGTATATATCCTGCTGTTTCTACTCCGAATAGCACGTGGCACAGGTAGTAGTCCTGAGATCACTGCCTTTGAGCCCCTATTTTTCAACTTGCTTCGTAACTCCCTATCTTCTGCTTTTAGGACCTTCTTTACCAATGTTGTTTGTACCAACGTGTACTATGACCACTGGCTGTTCACTCTCCCCCTTCAGAATGTCCTGCAGCCGCTCCGAGACATTCTTGACCCGAGCAGGAAGGCAACAATTCATCCTGGAGTCTTGCTTGCGGCCACGGAAACGCCTATCTATTCCCCTTACAATTGAATCCTCTATAACTATTGCACTCCCACACTTTTTACTCCTCTCCAAGTTCCACTTTAGTGGTTTGTTCAGGACAGGAGTGCTTTAAAGCCACCAGAGTTGTAAAGGGAAGGCTAAATATTGTAATATCAAGTGATAGATTACATAAGACAGATAAAAACAGGTTAGTGTTGAGGGAGTCCTGAACCCTCAGGGAATTTCAAACAAAATCTTGGGTCACATTTCCGGTGTCATGTTTCTATGGGAGCAACTTCTTGGAAAGAATTCTGAAGAAACTGGTTGCCAATTTCCCATGTTGTCAACAGTGTTTGCACTTGTTGGTACTTCTTCAATGTTCACATGGTAATAATTGCACTTTGAGATGACTTGAGTTGCTGGGATTTATTTAATTTGTTGTTGTTATCTAATCCTGTGTACAAAGGCAACGTTTTTTAAGCCAGGAAAGCAACATTTCTTTGAACATGTCAGTGGTAGGTTTGATTGAGCTGTCGGTTTTTCAAGAGGCATTCCCATTGGAAGCTGAACAAGTCTGAGAGAGAGTGATGCAATATGAATCACAAAGCAAATGGGATCTAAACAAGCTCGTGGATCTCCCCTGGTAGGCTGGTGAATGACATGGACACCATACCATGTGACACATTATATTGTCATGTCCATTATATCTGGTATAACAGGCTGGTCAGAAGGGACTTATTTCCGCCTTACACACTGGCATAGTGCCAGCTATACTCCCACGTTCCCATTGAGCAGACATCTTCCCAGTGGAAGTCCATTTAAAGAGTTATCAAGCCAGTTCAGTACTAATTTTCACTGTTTCTCTGTCTCTTTAACTTTGATGAACATTGCTGATAAATCATGCTGCTGCTTTAATCCACATGTTTTCTGAATGAGAATGGCCATATTTGGTGACCTTATTTACAGCCGGAAGAGGGAGAACAGAATAGGGATCTCAGGCTGCTCCAACTATCAAAGCATGCTGTGAGAGCAATCTGACTGTCCAAAGACTTGAGTATTTCTTCAAAAGCACCTTGTTCGCAGCATGCTATGCTCTTAGTGCCACTGTTTGAATGACATTATTCCAGAGTACTCAACAACCAAGATATCTGTGGTGAACCATCGTTGGTTCCCACCAGGTAGTACTGAGCCAGGGTCTGGCCAGTACTATGAGTCTGTATATATGTTGCTGTTGGGGTTAGGGTTGGGTTGTTCTACTTGTTACTGTTGGGGTTAGGGTTGGGCTGTTCTACCTGTATTATAGTTATTATGGTACATCCCAGTCGGGCTCCGCGTCCTGGGAGAGGTATAAAGGTCACTGCTCTGTCTGGGACCCCTCAGTCTGGGATCGTGTACTATACATGGTAGCTTCATTGTAATAGTAAATAAAAGCCTTTATTTCCTTGAGCATCTCTAGCCTCGTGAGTTATATCGCGTATCAATTTTATTTACTATTAATTGAACTCTCGTCGCTAAAAAAAAAGGAAAACAATACAGAGAGTATGGAGCAAATGTTAAAACCCGAACGTCTTACACTGGACCCACGTGCGGCGGGCGCCTCTAACACCTTCGACCACTGGTTGAAATGTTTTCAGGACTACCTCGCAGCCTCCGCAGCGGTCACCACCGACGCCGACAGACTCCGGGGCCTCCATGCGAGGGTAAGCGACACTGTATATTTAGCGATCCGTGCGGCCACCGACTACAAAGGGGCCCTCGAGCTTCTTAAGAAGCGCTACATTAAACCGCCAAACGAGATGCATGCTCGATATCTCTTAGCCACTCGACGACGGCAGCCCAGCGAAACGACGGAACAGTACGCGTGCGAGCTCCTACAGCTAGCCAGGGGCTGTAACTGCAAAGCAGTGTCGGCAGACCAGAACATGAATGACCTCGCTCGAGATGCGTTTGTGGCGGAAATCGGATCATCTTATATCCGACTCCGACTGTTGGAGCAAGGTAATCTCGATCTCACTAAGTCGATAGAACTAGCGGATACGTTGGAGACGGCCTCCAAAAGCCTAGCATTGTATCCCGAAGACCACGTGGAGACAGCGTGGCAGGAGCAGTCGCTGATCCCTCCTCGTCCCTCGGGTCTGAAAAGCTGCGTGATGGCGTGCCCACACTCGGGCCTGACGACGGCAGCAGCTCCAGGCGGCCCGCGGTGTTACTTCTGTGGGGGAGTGAAGCACACTCGGCAGCGATGTCCCGCTAAAGCGGTGTTGTGCTCTGCCTGCGGCAAGAAGGGGCATTATTCGAAGGTATGTCGATCCAAACTTACTTCCAGGAACAGCAGTGTGGCCTGTGACTCCCCGGAGCCGGGTTCCTCGTTGTCGGCATCGTCGAGGGTTTCTTCCACGTGCGAGGCCAGGACGTCGCCATTAAAGACGACGGAGTCGCAAGAGACGCGCGACCACCAGGTGTCACTGATTTTGGCGCCATCTCCCACGTGCGACCTATGGGAGCAGCCATTTTGGTCGGCACCGACCGCGAACGACCAGCAGGGGTCATCTTCATCCATCTCAGCTGCCTGCAGTGGCGCTCACGAACCAACGGTGGCGTCGATCATCCTGGACCAGGCAAAGCCTCACAGACGCGACAAGTCCATGATGGAAATAAAGGTAAACAAACGCTTGATTTATTGTCTGTTTGACAGCGGGAGCACGGAGAGTTTTATTCACCCAGACGCTGTGAAGCGGTGTGGCCTCCAGATCCAACCTGTCAAGCAGACGATTTCGATGGCATCAAGGTCCCGGTCTGTCACCGTGCTAGGGAGTTGCGTGGCAAATCTAACGGTGCAGGGCACGGTTTACGAGAGCTTCAAGCTCCTGGTGTTACCGCACCTTTGCGCGCCAATACTCCTCGGACTAAATTTCATGGTCCACTTGAAGAGTGTAACCCTACAGTACGGTGGGCCACTCCCTCCGCTTTCAGTGGGAGAACAGCAGCCTCCAAATTGCCCAACGCGCTCCGCCTGTAGCCTCTCGACGCTGAAGATTACCACACCCTCCCTGTTCCAGAATCTTGTGCCAGGCTGCAAGCCCATCGCGACTAAGAGTAGGCGTTACAGCGCTGAGGATCGGATCTTCATTCGATCTGAGGTTCAGCAGCTCCTCAAGGAAGGGATCATACAACCTAGCGCTAGTCCATGGAGAGCGCAGGTCGTGGTGGTCAAGAGTGGGAACAAACCCCGGATGGTCATTGATTATAGTCAGACCATTAATAGATACACGCAGCTGGATGCGTATCCCCTCCCGTGCATATCTGACATGGTCAATCAGATTGCGCAGTACCGGGTGTTCTCCACCATCGGCCTAAAGTCTGCCTACCACCAGCTCCCCATTCGCCCAGAGGACCGACAATACACGGCTTTTGAGGCGGATGGTCGCTTGTACCATTTTCTAAGGGTTCCTTTTGGTGTCACCAATGGGGTCTCGGCCTTCCAGCGTGCTATGGACCGAATGGTGGACTATAACGGGACTGCGGGCTACCTTCCCGTACCTGGATAACGTCACCATCTGCGGCCATGACCAGCAGGACCACGACACCAATCTCCTTAAATTCCTACGCACTGCATCTCGCCTGAATCTGACCTACAACAGGGAGAAGTGTGTATTTCGTACGCGCCGCCTAGCCATCCTCGGATACGTGGTGGAAAACGGGGTCATCGGCCCTGATCCAGACCGTATGCGTCCCCTCCTTGAACTTCCCCTGCCCACTAGTGCAAAAGCACTGAGAAGATGCTTAGGCTTCTTCTCTTAC
This sequence comes from Mustelus asterias, assembly GCF_964213995.1. NCBI lineage: Eukaryota > Metazoa > Chordata > Chondrichthyes > Carcharhiniformes > Triakidae > Mustelus > Mustelus asterias. The sequence goes on along the minus strand of NC_135804.1, from coordinate 84,760,398 downwards.
TACGCACAGTGGGTTCCCAATTACGCGGACAAAGCCCGTCCACTCATCAAGTCTACCTCTTTTCCCCTAGCACCAGAGGCTCGTTTGGCCTTTGATAAACTAAAAGCCGACATCGCGAAAGCCACGATGCACGCTGTCGATGAGTCCATCCCCTTTCAGGTGGAGAGTGATGCATCTGATTTCGCCCTGGCCGCCACACTTAACCAGGCGGGCAGGCCCGTCGCCTTTTTTTCTCGCACCCGAAATTCGACATTCAGCGGTGGAAAAGGAGACCCAGGCCATTGTGGAGGCTGTCCGGCATTGGCGCCATTACTTGGCGGGAAAACGGTTCACCCTGATCACGGACCAGCGGTCCGTGGCGTTCATGTTCAATAACACGTTACGGGGCAAGATCAAGAACGACAAGATCTTGAGGTGGAGAATCGAACTCTCCACCTATAATTACGACATCATGTATCGTCCAGGGAAACTCAACGAGCCCTCGGATGCCCTGTCACGTGGAACATGCGCCAGTATGCAGGAGGACCGTTTGCAGGCTCTCCACAATGACCTCTGCCATCCAGGGGTCACTCGGCTCTACCACTTCGTAAAAGCCCGGAATCTACCCTACTCGGTGGAGGATGTCAGGTCCATAACTAGAAGCTGCCGGGTATGCGCGGAATGCAAACCGCACTTTTACCGACCTGACAGGGCACAACTCGTTAAGGCCACTCGTCCCTTCGAAAGACTGAGTGTGGACTTTAAGGGCCCCCTTCCCTCGACAGATCGGAATGTGTACTTCCTCAACATCATTGATGAGTTCGAGATTCCCTTTTGTCATTCCCTGCTCTGATACAACCGCTGCCACGGTTATCAAGGCATTTCGTGATCTTTTCACCCTGTTCGGGTACCCCTGCTACATCCACAGCGATAGGGCCTCGTCGTTCATGAGCGATGACTTGAGGCAATACCTGCTCTCATACGGGATTGCCTCTAGTAGAACCACGAGCTACAACCCTAGGGGTAATGGACAGGTGGAACGTGAGAATGCTATAGTCTGGAAGGCTGTCTTCCTGGCGTTGAAGTCAAAAAGCCTTCCAGTCTCCCGTTGGCAAGAGGTGCTCCCTGATGCGCTCCACTCCATACGCTCACTCCTGTGTACGGCAACCAACGCTACTCCCCATGAGAGGCTGTTTTCATTCCCTCGGAAGTCTTCCTCTGGGACCTCATTACCGTCTTGGTTGACGTACTCAGGACCTGTCCTCCTGCGGCGACATGTTAGGGCCCGCAAGTCCGACCCTTTGGTTGAACAGGTCCATCTCCTCCACGCCAACCCTCAGTATGCCTATGTGGCATACCCTGACGGGCGAGAGGACACGGTCTCGATTCGAGACCTGGTGCCAGCAGGGGACTTGGAAACCCCAGTCACTCCCATACCTCCTGTTAGAGATCCCCCAACTATTGTTTCCCCTCCTGACATGGCGCGGGCAGCATCAGGACCATCACTTAACCCTTTTACTCCCGTGTATAGCTTGCCTGAGTCCAGGAGATGGTCGCCACTTCAAGGCGTGTCCGAACTCAATGGATTGTCATCACCTCGGGGTCAACCGGCCCGTGAGACAGTGGAGGAGCCGTTGGACACCGCCTTGGGGAGAACGCCACCGCGAGTGCCTACACCGGTGTCATCGCCGGTGTTGAGGAGGTCACAACGACGGTGCGGTCCCCCTGACCGTCTGTACTTATAGACTGATGACAAATTATTCTGTGTTTTTTTTGTACCCCGCCGGCCTTTGTCTTCAAAGGAGGGGTGAATGTGGTGAACCATCGTTGGTTCCCACCAGGTAGTACTGAGCCAGGGTCTGGCCAGTACTATGAGTCTGTATATATGTTGCTGTTGGGGTTAGGGTTGGGTTGTTCTACTTGTTACTGTTGGGGTTAGGGTTGGGCTGTTCTACCTGTATTATAGTTATTATGGTACATCCCAGTCGGGCTCCGCCTCCTGGGAGAGGTATAAAGGTCACTGCTCTGTCTGGGACCCCTCAGTCTGGGATTGTGTACTATATATGGTAGCTTCATTGTAATAGTAAATAAAAGCCTTTATTTCCTTGAGCATCTCTAGCCTTGTGAGTTATATCACGCATCAATATCCTCAGTAGCCATGCTCATCAATCCTATTAACTGGCATTCTCCCATCAACCTAATGGTGACTGTGAGGAACATGTAACAGAATTTTGAGGTGCATTGGCCATGTTAAATTCACCCTTAGTGTACCCAAACAGGCACTGGAGTGTGGCGACTCGGGGATTTTCACAGTAACTTCATTGCAGTGTTAATGTAAGTCTACATGTGACACTAATAAGTAAATAAAACTAAACATAGCCAGTGATACTACCAGACAGCAGCATTTCTGGCCTGCCTCCATCTCCTTCCAAGCATAGCACAATGCTATCCTGCCAGCAAGCTACCAACAATTGGCAATTGGGCCCACCCTCCCTCACAAGCATCTAGCCAGCAGCTATTAGATACAGAGTTGGGCATTGACACTTCTGTCATTTGCCTTCAGACCTTGGTAAAAGCTGCTAATGGGTCCAAGTGCCTCTTGAACTTGCTGAAAAATTTAAACCCCTCTTCCATCTAAATCTCTTTAAATTACAATTAAAATATTCCCTTAACCAGACCAAAGATACACTGAAGCACTGAATACACTTACCAATTGAGGACAAAAATACTTTGATTGCCATTAGCTCATTACCATTCTGACAAAATTTGCAATATGCCTTTATCATTCAGAACAGACCCACCTGAGTGTTTGAAAATCATCTCCAATATACTATACTGCTATGTCACATAATCTGTCAAAGTCTTTCCATTATATATTTCTGTTTCTACATATCCCATTCAATCTTCCTATATCATCGTCTTATTACGCAATGTGCTTCCAAAAGAACTAAGTGCCCAATGCCCATTTTGTGCCCATTTTTTGGGCACACTTAGTTTCACAAATCTCCAGCACCCTTTACTCCACAGAGTGCCTCAGGGGCATTCAGGCCGGTAAGTGCTGATTCCAGAGAGGCCAGAATCAGCACACCGATAGGGCTGTTGCGCATGCAACAATCTGTCAGTGGGGAGATCGGAGCATGTGCACATCCCCCGCAATCACCAGTCTCCAAATCGCCAACCTCCTGATTTATTTCCAGGCACCCCCTGTGATTGCCAGCCTCCGTGACACTACCCCCCCCCCACCTTCCCACCCCCCCCCCACCTTCCCACCCCCCCACCCGCCCCCCCCACCCCCCCCCCACCCCCCCCCCCACCCCCCCACCCCCCCCCCCCCACCCGCCCCCCACCGATCACCAAACTACCCGACCCCTCCCCCCAGGTCAGCCCCAATTGCCAGCACCGAACCACCCCCTGTGTGCAGCCCCGATCCACCCCCCCCCATGTGCCACTCCAATCTCCCACCCCCTCCATCATGTGCAGCTCCGATTGTCCCCTCCCTCCGTCTCTCACCAATCCCATTGTAGAGTGCACAGTGGGTCCCTCCCACCCGTCAGCACCAATCGGCCCTACCCCCAGTAGGCTTGGTGCCTAGTGGTCACTGCCAGAGTGCCACGCTGGCACTGCCCATGGGGCACCCCCCTGCCCCCGATCTCTGTGGGGGGGGCCTGAAGGGCCTCTGTCCCACCAGCGGGGATATCATGGCAGGTCCCTCGTGATAGGGACCAGCTTTAATTCCCACTGGTGGGAACCTCTCCCAGTGGGCCGGGGGGGGAGACACTAGCGAGCCTGAAGACACTGTCCTGGGCCCACTAATCATATTGAAATTCAGATTTCAATCTGGTAATCAGCCTCGCGCGGATATCCAGTACGAGACTGATTACGTTGAAAAACAGTGCCTGGGAGAGTCATGATTGGCCGGATGTTGGTCGCGAGTCCCGCTACAGCCTCCCACTGATGCCTCCTGGTCCGTTGTGTTACTCGAGCAGCGCAGCAGGCCGGGAGAATCATCCTCCCCCCATGGATTTTTACGTGCCATTTTCTTCCTCGAAATGTCTGATGTCCAAAAATGTTTCCAATTAAATCGAAAATCAAAAGAGTGCATGTTTCACTGTAACCGTTTTAAATTTACAGAATGATTTGTCTTGTGTTTCTTGATATCTTCATTAAAGATTTTACTTCAAGGCCTCACCTTTTTCTACAGACAGGACTTCGACTAGCTTCCTAATCATACAACAATCAAGAGGCAGTTTTCAATTGTTCCTCTCCATTCAGACTCGTTGGCAGAATTTCCTCGCAGGTTATGTGTTTCAGTTGGAGTTGAGGGGACATTCCTGTGTTCTGGGGATGATTTGATCTTTGAAAGCAATGCAAGATTGAATTCTCAAAACTCTAACTACAGGCAAATGAATAACAAAACTGCTTTAATTTCCGTTATCAGCTCCTCATATAATTAAAATAGCTGTTAGTACATGTGAACAGAACACTAATGATCACTGTTGCATTGATGACTGTGAGAAAAGAAGAGGTTATGAAGAATGGATGTTTTTTTATCGCTGTTGTAGATATTACTGTGGTAAAAGTGGTTTAAAAAATTTATCTGGACCATTTTCTCATTGAATGTGAGCATCACTGACTGGCCACCATTTGTTGTCCATCCTTCATTGCCCATGGGGTAGGTGAGGGTGAGCCAGTCTTCTGAACCGCTGCAGTCCATGGGTGTAGGCACATCCACAGTGCTATTAGGGAGAGTGTTCCAGGATTTTGACTCAGTGACAGGGAAGGAATGGCAATATGATTCCAAGTCAGGCTAATGTGTGGCTTGGAGGGAAACCTGCAGGTGGTGATGTTTCTGTTTCCATGTGCTTGCTTGTCATTCTAGCTCATAGAGGTTGTGGGTTCGGAAGGTGCTGTTGAAAGAATGGTGGGAGTTTTTGGCACCGTGGGATCATATAATGAGAACACTGAGTGGTGGAGCTCATACACTGAAAGATTTAAATATTTTATCCAAGCTAATCAAATTGCAGTAGATATTGTATTCCCAACTTTCCTGAGCATTATGAGGGCAAGGGGAAAATATTCAGCCTCTTGCAAAGTCTGCTGCAGTCAGAAAATCCAAGCTCAAAAACCTGTGATGAAAGTGGAGATATTGCAGGGCCAATTCTCAACTAAGTCTTTGGTCATCGCCAGGAGGTTCAGGTTCCATGAACGTAACCAACAAGAAGATGAATCAATCACACTGTTTGTAGCTAAGAAATTAGCTGACTACTGTGAATTTAAAGACAGACTTGTGTGTGGGTTAAGAAGCAAAGCTACCCAGCAAAGGCTGTTAACAGAAAGCAACCTACACCTAAAGAAGGCTTTAGAAGTCACAATCTCAATGGAATTAGCAGCTAAGGAATCCCAACAATTAAGCTCGAGCACTAAAGTCCATAAGGTATTGACTGAAACCCAGACACAGATACAGGTTCAAAACTGCCACCAATGTGCAAAAACTGGGCACAGAGAAACTGACTGCTGGCGCAAGGATGTACAATGTAGGAATTGTGGTAAAAGGGGCACATTGAACATGTGTGGTGGAGAAAGAAACAAGTTTAAAGTTTATTTATTAGTGTGACAAGTAGGCTTACATTCACACTGTAATGAAGTTACTGTGAAAATCCCTGAGTTATCACACTCCGGTGCCTGTTCGGGTACACTGAGGGAGAATTTAGCATGGCTAATGCACTTAACCAGCACGTTTTTCAGACTGTGGGAGGAAACCGGAGCACCTGGAGGAAACCCGTGCAGATACGGGGAGAACGCACAGACAGTGACCCAAGCCGGGAATCAAACCAGGTCCCTGGCGCTGTGAGGCAACAGTGCTAACCACTGTGCCACCCCCAATAACAAGCGCCAATGAATTATAAAGAGCGAGAACCAAGTGCACCAAAAGGAAAATTGAATAGAGGGTAAAGGATCCAAAGGATTCAAAATGAGAATGAAAAAGGACCAGAGTCATAGTCAGATAATGAACTGTCATTCAACGTATTTGGTATTATGGGTGCAACAGCCCTTACTGGATAGACAACCAGTGAAAATAGAGGTGGACACCTGAGAAGCAGTTTTGTTGGTACAAGAAACTATTTACCAAGAGAAACCTAGACGTATCACCTTAAAATCCTCAAAGATAACATTACAAACCTACACTGGGGAAATGGTTCCTTGAGGGGCGTATTAATGTAAATGTACAGCTAAACAGACAGATCGCAAACTTCTTCCTGCATATCCTAAAAGGTAACTATCCAGCCCTAATGAGGAAAACCTGGCTGCAGAGAATCAAGCTAAACTGGGATGAAGTAAATCCCTTGTTGGAGTTCGAAGCAGGTCCACTGGAGATTTTTTAAAAATCTGTCATTGCCTTTATTGGAGAGCTGGAAGCATGAAAGAGATCTTAGTCCAGCCAACGATTAAGGAAGAGAGCCAAGCAAAAGGTCAGGTCAGTGCCATATACAATCAGGACTAAGGTTGAAGCAAAACTAAAGAGGCTAGTCAAGATGGAATCCTTAAAAATGTTAATGTAAGTGATTAGGCCACACCGATAATACCCATGTTGAAGAACAATGGTTTGATATGTATATGTGGCAATTGTAAAATCACTATCAATCTGGTACTGTGTGCAGAGCAGTACTGACTGTCTATAATTTTTGTTCTATTCATTAATGGGATGTGGGTGTCGATGGCTATGCCCTCCATTTCAGTGGACATTTAAGAACCCACATTGCTGTGGGTCTGCAGTCACATGTAGGCCAGACCAGATAAGGAAGGCAGATTTCCTTCCCTAATGGACATTAGTGAACCAGTTGGATTTTTACAATTGACAATGGTTTCATGGTCATCATTAGACTTTTACTTCCACATTTGTATTGAATTCAAATTTTACCATCTGCCTTAGTGGGATTTGAACTCAGGTCCCCAGAGCAGTACCCTGAGTGTCTAGTATTCCAGATGATTTATTTGCTGCATTGGTTGGAGGCCAACATTTCTATAAAGTTGACTTTAATCAAGCTTATCTCCAGGTAAATGTGGATCCAGATGCAGAACAATATTTGACAATCATGACACACAAAGGGCTATTCAGATATAAAAGGCTTCCGTTTAGCATTACGTCCGCACTTGTATTGTTCCAACCTGCCATGGGTCAAATTCTAAGCAGACTAGTGGGAGTCCAGTGCTACTCAGACAATATCTCATTTACTGGAAACAATGAAGCAGAGCAACTATAAAATTTAGAAGCTATACTCCAGAGACAAGAAGATTATGGACTATGAGCACAGAAACTTTAATTCGTCAAACCTTGTACTGAATATCACGGGCACATCATCGATGCAAAGGGACAATTCTTCAAAAGTAAAAGCCATAACTGAGGTACCTGTACCTCAAAACATATCAACTTTGATCATTTTTGGGCTAATTTAGCTATTCGAATCATGCAGTGCAGAAGAGGCCCTTCGGCCAATCAAAGAAGGTTTGTCCCTAATCCAGCAACTATTCATTGAATCATAGAATCCCGACACTGCGCAAGGAGGCCATTCAGCCCAACAAGTCTACACCGACATTCTACATTATAAGTTTGGGGATGGATAGGATAGATCTCAGAAGAAATGGACAGGATGGCGGGTGAGGAGGTGGGTTGGTGGAAAGCCACTTGGGTCTTTGGCATTGTATCCAAAAATTTGAAAAAATCAGGAAAACAAGAAACATCCCTCCAGTTCTCATCCATCGTACATCTTCACCCCACTCAAGCAATCCCCATGTCCCATCCATGTCAACCCACACCACCTCATTCCCTCTACCTACCACCATAGTCCTTAAAGTCCCTATGCCAACATATGCAACTGTGTCCACCCTCCCACCCTCTACAACGCTTTATAGCCCCTGTGTCAACTTAATGCCAATTCATGCTAACCCATGCTCCCCAACACCCACTGCACTTTTCCCTTACAGTTTACCATGCCATTTCACTAGGACTAGATCTCAGGGCCTATGCAGAGATTAGATAAAATCATGTTTTATAAAATAAAGTTCTGAGTCTTTATTGCAAACTTCACTATATTAAAAAAACGTACTAATTTATAAAAATCTATTTACTATATTTACATTTTTTCAACTACATAAAGCCTTAAAACAACAAACATTTCATTCAGTGCATAATTCTTTGTAACAACAAGCACTGGAATTCCTGGTCCCACTTAATGGAGCCTATAACCATTTGTATCTGTCAATCAAACTGTGAAATGGCAGGCAACTTATTGTGATAATGGATGGTTGCGAAATCAGTCATGCAGCACTAATCCAGTGGTGGAAATGCTCAAGCTTATATCAACAGACAGAGCGAAATGGTAAGCAATGTTTTTTTAAACACAGAAGGCATTTTTTTCAAAGATTTAAAGGGTTGCGCTTTTAAATGCCTTGTCATCTTGACAACTCTCTTTGACAGGTCCTCTTGAATATTCCTCTTGATAGGTCACCTTGACACTTTTGACAGGTTGTCTTGACAGTTGATTTTGACAGATCTTTTACATATTCCAATGAGCTTGACAGCTAATTTTCACTTTTTACACACTTTCATGCCTAGTTTTAAAACTATTGTGGGAACAGATCCAAAGGGATACCTTACTTCTCCAAAGAAGTATCCTGGCTATCCAAATGAATCCATAAAGTTCAAGCCTGGTCTTACCAGGTCTATTCTACATACATTGACTTTCACACTCCTGAGCTACCAAATTTCAACTGTGCTGAGGCCAGGTGATGATTTAAATGACCAGCTGATTCCATAAACCAGACAAACTACCCCATTCCCACCTCCAGGAAAATTGGAAGTGCCGTTTCAGGCAAATCCACCATTTTAACCACGACAGAGAGGCTCTCCGTCATTACGAAAATCTGAGCCTAAGTGTTTAACACCAGAGCTCCAGAGGAGAGGGAGAATACTGCTCTGCATATGATTGTGCTGGGACATCGAGCTAAATCTTGTGAATTTGGACGAGTGAACTCATCAGAGATAGGGTTGTCTTAGGCACAAGTGATCTTGCTGTGAGAACACTCCTGCTGACAGAAGAGAAGTTTACGCTCAAGAAAGCTATCAACAAGTGCAGAAGCTCTCAGGTGGCTAATCATCAACTAAAGAGCGTTAATTGGAGAACAGATGTGACTATGCACTACGCTGAAAGGCATTCCAATCTCCCAGTAACAAGTCACTGATGAAAAGGAAAGACATCTTACAGAAGGGTCAACAGAAAGATCAAAACAAGAATACAGAGTGTAAATACTGTCAAGGACCCTTCAAGAAGGGAAAATAAGCCTGCCCAGTGTGGGGAAAGCTGATCGCTAACAGCAAGTAGGTGAACCAGAGTGCATGTAGGTGTTTTGATAGAATGAAGAAAGGCAAGTCTATAAAGGTGGTGGCTGGAACGATTTTGAATAATGATTCGAATAAATTACTCTACATCCTAGGACAGGTTGGTGCCATTAAGTCTCAAGGCAGAAAGTGGAAACTGCAACTGAAGTCAATTCATAGGTCATGTGCTGACAGCTAAGGAACATCAGTCCTGATCCTGATAAGGTACAGGCTCTAGCAGAGCTCCAGCAACCAGCAGATATGAAGGTGGTTCAGTGACTTCTTGGATTTGTGAACTATCTAGTCAAATTCTTACCCACATTGTCATCAAAATGTGAACCTCTACACAAGCTCACTGCAAAAGGATGTTCAGTGGTACTGGGGCACAGAACAAGAAGCAGCATTCACTCACACCAAACAGTTAGTGATGAGAAGCCCAGAGTGAAGGTACTATGATATCAATGATAAAGTAATTCTGCAATGTGATGCCAGTGTAACAGGGCTTGGAGAACCCTCATGCAGCAAGGACAACTAGTTGCGTTTGGCCCCAGGTGTTGATGCAAGTTGAACAGCACTCCAGACAGATCGAGGAAGAGTGTTTGCATTGTCTTTGCTTGTGAGCATTTCAACCAGTACCTGTTTGGGAGAGAGAAAGTAGCATCCAAAATGGTAGTTTCCAATCACAAGCCACTTCAAAGCATCTTTCTCAAACTGCTCTGAAGAACCTGCAAAAGATGTTACTTTGTTTGCAGATATATAATTTGGAAGTGAAGTACAAGCAGGGGAAGTGCATGTACATCACCGGCATGTTATTCAAGGGCTGCATGCCTTTTGAAGAAAGTTACTGACGTGACAGAGTGTGACATCTTCCAGATTCAATGAGAAGCAACAACACAACATGGGTGGAAGTCATCAGCCCAGCAGAGGTATTGAATCTGACAGACAAATATCTTGCCTAGATCAAGCAAACAAAATGCAACTCTCCAGGTGCTCCAGGAAGTGGTGATGAAAGGATGACCTAAAACCATCAAGGACACACCTGTTGCTCTAAGATTATTAGACAGACAGAGATGAAGTAATTGCTTACAATGGCATCTTGTACAAAGGAACTCAGATCATTAATCTTAAAGAGATGAGAAAAGAGATGCTGGCGTGCATCCATACAAGCCATTAACGAATCTGGCCTACTCTGAGGAAGGCAACAGAAGTGCCCCATTGGCCAAACATAAACAATAAGATTAAGGGCCACACCAGCCAGTGCAATGCTTGTAATGAACATCAAGCTGAGCAAACTAAAGGGGATTTCCACAGTAACTTCATTGCAGTGTTAATGTAAGCCTACTTGTGACACTGATAAAAAAAACTTTAAATGAAATAGCCACTCATGACTCATGACATCCCAGACAGACCATGAATTAAGTTTGGAGTAGACCTCTTCACTCTCACTGGAACTAATTATCTTGTCATAATGACTACAAGTGAGATTGTGGAAGGCTTGAAGACATATTTCAGCATTGTAATGAGTGACAGTGGCCCTCAGCTCATGAGCGAGGAATTGAGACACTTCATGAATGATTGCGAAATTTAAAGTTACACATCATTGTCACACTATCCCCAGTCAAAAAATGGAATAGATCCAGCCCAGATGTATGTGAGGCAATCTTACAGAGGAGAAACACACATACTGAAGGCATGGAATGTAGTCCAGTTCAGTGACTAATGTCACATCACACCCAGAGTACTCCTCCAACTAAAAAAACTACTGAAGCCAGAAGGAGTGAAATGAGTGAGTGAAGATCAGAGTGAAATGACAGAAAGCCAAATTTCACCTTGATAAAGCTGCCACATTATTGCCAGAGCTGAGAGTTGGACAGCCAAGCAGAGTGCAAACATTCAACACACCGAAGAAAAGTCAGCCATTTGGCAACTCGGGACCTGTGTAGACAAGTTGTTACCTTGATTGTAGACAGTGAATATGAATGACCAGATCTATTCTCTTAAACACAGGCATTTACGAGCAGCTGGAGAAGCTGCTCATTTTCAGCAGATAGCTGAAGTGGAAGATCTGATTTCACCAACTGAGCAAGGAACTGAATAACTGTTAGTTCCAGAGGTTAACCGGTCCCCAACAAATGGAACAGCTCGACAGCAACAATTAGCATAGCAACAACATTCCCCAGACAAGCAACATCACCCAAGAACCAGCAGACCACAAATGAGCAGACAATGACAACTCACATGGGATACCTTAAAAATATTTGAATGTGTTAAAAGATAATGGGCCGTAATTTCCAATGGAGTGGGTATTGAGTCTAATTCTTTGAAAATCCGGCTGCACCTATCTCACCTGACTTTCTGAGGCAGGGTGAAATCTGGGCAGTGCAGCATGTCCCCGGGGCCTAGTGTCGAAGGCTATAGAGTCAAAAGTAAGTAAGCCACATCGCCTTTTTAATGGCACTGCCCGCCTCAAACCAGGTAAGTTTAAAGCTCTGATGTGGAGATGCCGGCATTGGACTGGGGTGGGCACAGTGAGAAGTCTCACAACACTAGATTAAAGTCCAACAGGTTTATTTGGAATCACGAACTTTCAGAGCGCTGCTCCTTCAACAGGTGAGTGGAGAGGTGGGTTCATAAACACTGCATATATAGACGGAGACACAATTGCAAGATAATGTTTGGAATTTGAGTCTTTACATGTAATCAAGTCTTTACAAGTAGACAGTGCGAGTGGAGAGAGCAATAATCGCAGGTTAAAGAGGTGTGAACTGTCTCAAGGCAGGACAGTTAGTAGGGTTTTGCAAGCCCAGGTCAAATGGTGGGGGTTACATGTAGTGTGACATGAACCCAAGATCCCGGTTGAGGCCGTCCTTATGCGTGTGGAACTTGGCTATCAGTTTCTGCTCAGCGGTTCTGCGTTGTCGTGTGCCTTGAAGACCGCCTTAGAGAACACTTACCCGAAGATCAGAGACTGAATGCCCTTGACTGCTGAAGTGTTCCCCGACTGGAAGAGAACATTCCTGCCTGGTGATTGTCGAGCGGTGTCCATTCATCCATTGTCGTAGCATCTGCAAGGCCTCATGGAAGCACCACGCCTTGAGACATCCTTTCCTGTAGCATATGAGGTAGACAACATTGGCCACGTCACATCAGTATGTACTGTGTACTTGGTGGGTGGTGTTCTCACGTCCAATGGTGGTATCTGTGTCGATGATCTGGTACACCTTACAGAGGTTGCCGTGGCAGGGTTGTGTGGTGTCGTGGTCGCTGTTCTCCTGAAGACTGGGTAGTCTGTTTGAGGTTGGGCGGTTGTTTGGAGGCAAGTAGTGGAGGTGTGGGGATGGCCTTGGCGAGATGTTCATCTTCATCGATGACATGTTGAAGGCTCCAAAGAAGATGTTATAGTTTCTCCACTCCGGGGAAGTGCTGGATGATGAAGAGTCCTCTGTCGGTCAAAGTTTAAAGCTCAGCCAAGTTTAAAGGTCTTTGACAAGATAATTTATAGGTTGCAAGCATTTGTGGGGGTGACGGTTTCAGGGCCTTGGTGGGGGGGGGGGGGTCGGGTCAGGTTGGGTCAGATATAGGGGGTGGTAGAGCAGGTCAGGCCTTTGGGGGCATTTGGAAGTTGGGAAAAGTTCCATGGTGAGAGTGAGGGGGATGTCCATTGGGGGCATGGGGGAATCCGTCCAGATGTCCAGCATTACTCTCTTCTGCATTAACAACACTGTGACACCACCAACTGTACAACAAGTGGATATTCACAAGTACCTCATCTGCAAGTAGGATGGTGATGTCTTTAAATAGCATTGGTGAGAGTCCCTCATTCAGTTGAATACATGCTCAGTGGAGTGTGTTTAAGAGAAAGCATCAACTGGAATGGAGAGGTCCAAAATCCCAGTTCCAGGCATCAAATCAGAATTAGATGCTGACTGATGTTATGATTTCCCATCTGCATACTTCCAGTTCATGCATCAACTTGTACAACGATTGGCAATTGCCAAGGGTGACACCGGAAGTGGTGAGGGATGCCCCCCTCCTCTCCATTTTTCATTACATGGAACAGCTCCTGTTGAACCAAGGCCACCAATGTTACAGACCCAAACTGGGCAGCCATGGTTTTTAAATAGCAGAATGTTGCGGCATTCATAAAACAGCTCATCCTTACTGTAAGCTGCATAAAAATAAAATCAGTGCTGTTCATACGAGGCCTAAAAGATTTATGTCCTTGTTCAGTTCAAAATGGATTGCCCTCCTCCGCGCACACACGACTGGATTTCCTCAAAGTGACAAATGAGCCTGAATTTGGCATCACTGTAAACATTTTTTAAAAATCTCTTTGATGCTCGATAGGAGATGAAGAAAGATAAACAATTGTCAGTCAGTGTGAAGAGGTATTGTGTTGTCAACTTGTGCAAGTGGCACATAGTCATCCCACAATGGAATCTCACACTCACTGAGAACACATTGTTGCTCCACACTAAGTGACAGTTATATATTGTGCATAGGTACACCTCCTGGAGGGGAAGTACTATTGGAAGTAAATGCGTAAAACTCCTGAATTATTCTTGGTCTTTGTTATCACTAAAGGGCAATCTCAAGACATATCAATTCATAATTTTAAATCTGAGAGAATGGATCAAAACAAATTGAGAGTAAGCCAATTCTCCAACTGACTGAAATCACCGAGGAATATTCAATGTACAAGGAAGCCCCGTGATTACACCATTATTCATATCTTCAGTCCTGATCAAATATACCAAAACTAGAGGACATTTGATCCATTGTCCTGAGCCATCTTCCACCAATAACTCTACTCAGTTGCTGTTAATCTCCACATTCCATCCACATGGACAATGGCATTGATGTGCTCAAAAGGTGTCCATGTTGGCCTGCAATGTTAGAGCCCAATGCTTGGAGTCCCACTCTCTTCACACTGGGAGTGAAAGATGGTACTTTTGCCCTTCTGAGGTTGCAGATATTGTGGCTTCAGTATTTTTTGCTGCTGGAGAGTTTGTTCTAAACTTATGAATCAAACAGAACACCAAGGCCTGGATTTTCAACCATGAGGTGGGGAGTGGGAGTCAGGAAAATTCCTGCTCAGACCACCCGCAAGAGCAGAAAGTGTCCACAATGGCCAGGGGTTGGTGCAGATTTAGTCAGGTCAGCCACCCTGGGAAGAAGTTTGGACAGTAAGAGTTTTAACAACACCAGGTTAAAGTCCAACAGGTTTATTTGGTAGCAAATGCCATTAGCTTTCGGAGCACTGCTCCTTCGTCAGATGGAATGGATATCTGCTCTCAAGCAGGGCATACAGAGACAAAAAATCAAGTTACAGAATACTGATTAGAATGCGAATCTTTACAGCCAACCAGGTCTTAAAGATACAGACAATGTGAGTGGAGGGAGCATTGGGCACAGGTTAAAGAGATGTGTATTGTCTCCAGACAGGACAGCCAGTGAGATTCTGCAAGTCCAGGAGGCAAGCTGTGGGGGTTACCGATAGTATGACATGAACCCAAGATCCCGGTTTAGGCCGTCCTCATGTGTGCGGAACTTGGCTATCAGTTTCTGCTCAGCCACTCTGCGCTGTCGTGTGTCGTGAAGGCCGCCTTGGAGAACGCTTACCTGAAGATCCAAGGCTGAATGCCCGTGACCGCTGAAGTGCTCCCCCACAGGAAGAGAACAGTCTTGCCTGGTGATTATCGAGCGGTGTTCATTCATCCGTTGTCGTAGCGTCTGCATGGTTTCCCCAATGTACCATGCCTCGGGACATCCTTTCCTGCAGCGTATCAGGTAGTCAATGTTGGCCGAGTTGCAAGAGTAGGTACCGTGTACCTGGTAGATAGTGTTCTCACGTGAGATGATGGCATCCATGTCAATGATCCGGCACGTCTTGCAGAGGTTGCTGTGGCAGGATTGTGTGGTGTCGTGGTCACTGTTCTCCTGAAGGCTGAGTAGTTTGCTACGGACAATGGTCTGTTTGAGGTTGTGCGGTTGTTTGAAGGCAAGAAGTGGGGGTGTGGGGATGGTACATTCGGGAAACCATGCAGACGCTACGACAACGGATGAATGAACACCACTCGACAATCACCAGGCAAGACTGTTCTCTTCCTGTGGGGGAGCACTTCAGCGGTCACGGGCATTCAGCCTCTGACCTTCGGGTAAGCGTTCTCCAAGGCGGCCATAACGACACACGACAGTGCAGAGTCGCTGAGCAGAAACTGATAGCCAAGTTCCGCACACATGAGGATGGCCTAAACCGGGATCTTGGGTTCATGTCACACTATCGGTAACCCCCACAGCTTGCCTCCTGGACTTGCAGAATCTCACTGGCTGTCCTGTCTGGAGACAATACATATTTCTTTAACCTGTGCCTAATGCTCCCTCCACTCACATTGTCTGTATCTTTAAGACCTGATTAGCTGTAAAGATTCGCATTCTAATCAGTATTCTGTAACTTGATTTTGTGTCTGTGCCCTGTTTGAGAGCAGATATCCACTCCATCTAACGAAGGAGCAGCGCTCCAAAAGCTAATGGCATTTGCTACAAATAAACCTGTTGGACTTTAACCTGGTGTTGTTAAAACTCTTACTGTGTTTACCCCAGTCCAACGCCGGCATCTCCACACCAAGAAGTTTGGAGGCAGCCATATATGCAGAGGTGTTATATCGTGCAAAGGAGCACAGAGCAGAGGACATAGGTTTGAATCTTGCAGTTCGACTCAGTTTCAATCTCTGAAATTTTACCATGGGAGGAAAGAAACATCATTGTCATGTCCAATGGTTCAATTGTTCTCCATTTGATCATGTGAGTTTAGCAACTGATCTGTGCTCACCGTGCTTGATTGGCGAAGCCTGGATGTGGATTCAAGCAAAAGAAGCAATTAGAAATTGAGCTCGAAGGATGGTGTAGACATTTTACAGCATTGTATAAAACGCGGTAAATAAAGTTCCTGCACACTTGGAGATGAGAGTGATCACTGCATTACTCTGTGGAAATTAAATATCTAAAATATCCAACACTCATTATCACTGAATGTTTCCTCTACAGTGACGAGTGTCCAACTCAGACACTCCCTGGTGAAGGCCTCTTCAGATCAGATGGAGTCATATATGGACCAGATTATGTAAGGATGGCAGACGTCCTTCTTTAAAAGACGTCAGTGAACCAGCTGGAGTTACATAACAATCAATTATAGTTTCATGGTCACCATTACTGAGAATTAATTTTTATTTATATTTATAATATTTATGAATTAATTGAATTTAAATTCCACCAGTTACTATGGTGGGATTTGAAGTTGTGCCTCAGAGCATTAGTCCAGTGACATCAGTACTACACCACCGCTTCCCCACCCTTCATGACCTATAACCTCCAAAAGATCTCCAAAGGTTCTGGATCATAACTTCCCGGTAGAGTAATACATCTCAGGCTGGTCTCTTACACGCCTTTGCCAAACAAAAACATTGCCTTCTTGCACCCCAACAGATCACCTTCAGTGTGCTTGCTCTTTCTGCTGCCCATCTGAACTGTCATTCCCAGGTTTATCACCTTACCCTCATCCTTCGGTCCTCTAACCCAGGATCGTCGCTCATTTCCTGCTCTCCAACATTGTAAAGGATTCTTTTTGCTGCTCTCATAGAAACATCAAAACAAAACTGACATAGCAAGAGACCATTCAGCCCATCGTGTCTGTATCAGCTGAAAAACAGCTAACCAGTCTAATCGTACTTTCCATCTCTTGATCCCATGCATATCCAAGTTTGTTTTTAATGTGATGAATGTTTCTGCCTCTACTGTTTTTTCAGGCAGTGTGTTCCATTACCCCACCAATGAACAGGGTGAAAAATTACTCCTCAACTCCTCCTTAATCCTTCTATTAATTACTTTAAATCAATGTCTCTGCTCAGGGAAGTAGCTTTCTCCTGTCCCTTTATCAGGAATTATAGAATCATAGAATCCCTACAATGCAAAAGGATGCCATTCGGCCCATCGAGCCTGCACCAACAATCCCACCCAGTCCCTATCCATGAAACCCCATGTATTTACCCTGCTAATCTCCCTGACACTAAAAGGCAATTTACCATAGCCAATCCACCTACCTTGAAGATCCTTGTACTGTAGGAGGAAACCGGAGCACCTAGAGGAAACGCACGCAGATAACGTGCAAACTCCACACGGTCACCAAAGTCTGGAATTGAACCCAGTTCCCTGGCGCTGTGAGGCAGCCATGCTAACCACTGTGACTCCCCTCAAAATTTCATTCAGCTGAATCTTACCTCAGATTCCTTGGTTCCAAAAGAAAATAAGTTCAGTGTATTCAATCTTTCCCCAGAAGTAAAAAGATTCTGCATTCCAGTGAGGTCGCACCATTCCTGTGTTGCAGTGAGTAGAACCATATGTAGTACCATAGCTGCAATCTAACAAGTGTTTTGTATCGTTCGAGCATAGTCTCCCTGCTCTTATACTTTTTTAAAAATTCTTTCATGAAATGTGGGTGTCACTGGCAAGGGCAGCATTTGTTGCAACCATTGAACCAAGTGCCTTGCTGGACCATTTCAGAGGGTACTTAAAAGTCAACCACATTACTAAGGGTCACATGTAAGCCAGACCAGGTAAAATGGCAGATTTCGTGGATATCAGTGAAGCAGATGGGTTTTTACAATAGCCGATGATAGTTGTCATGATCACCATAATTCCAAATATAATTAATTGAATTTAATTCCACTGGTTACCCTGGTGGGATTTGAACCCATTTCCCTAGGTTACCAGTCCAGTGATATAGCCACAATGCCACTGTCTTTCCTATACTCTTTAAGTTAATAAAGGAAATCCTCTGGGACGTCCTCCTAAAATCACTCAACCTTCCCACCAATCCATTGGGTCTTCTCCCTTTATCACTCTCCTTTATCACATTAGGATCTAGTCAATTGTTGCTGCTTAATGTTTATCTTAATTCTCTGTAATTATTGACTATGGAGCATTAACATCCCTAAAAAGCAAAAGTTAGAGTCATAATCTGGAGAAACTTAATGAGTTGGTTCAAACTGGCCAACTGTGATTGGTCCACATACTTTTTCTTTTAAAAATACAACCATTCCGAATGGCATTGTAAATGAGATTAATTTTAATAATGGTGAGACGAGATTATTTACTCATTAATAACAGCTTTCTGAAGCAAAAAAGCAGGCAAATATACTTAGAGGAAAGAAATGACTCAAACACATTATTCATAAACAATTAATAGCTTTAGCGGTGCACTGAGCTGTTTAAATGCTTCATTATTCTACACAATTATCACCTTCACTGTTAACATTAGACTCTTTGCAAAAGCAAAGGCACGCTTGAATGTGGGACTCCCGTCCAGATCAGTTTGATGTCTGCGACTTTGCTCAAAATCTGTTCTTCTGGTTTTCAGGAATTTGGCAGTAAGTTTCAGTTTTCTAGCACCAGGTTTATTGGGTGCATTCTGCTTCCAAAATGCACCGCCGCACCTACATCTGGTACTAGCCACACCGGGTGCCATTAGCACATGCTCAGGAAATGTCATCCAGGGGGGTAGTCAGATTGTGATGTTGATCAGCAGGGAATGCTGATTTGATGCCAGAACTGCTATCTAAATACTCCGACTAGGATGCTCTGTTAACCCTTGCAGAGTTGACCCTGTGTTCAGCAACAGGAAGGATCTCCAACCAGCACGACTTAGAGAGACAGCAACTATTCTCAGGCTGGTTGCTGATTGATTGCCCTTGTCTCTGCTCAAGGAAGTAGCTTTCTCCTGTCCCTTTGATGGTTGTTTGAAGTTGCTAAGATCTACATAGAGTCGTGTACAAGTGCTGAAGGGCTGTGATGATAATGTGCCTTTTGGAAATGTATTTTAGTCATGTTTCTTGTGCAGGATCTGGTCTATGCACTCAGAGCTGTTCTGTCTGGATCCAACAGTATTGCATTGCTACTGCAGCAACATAATTGATCTTAATTGATACAATGTTTGTTTTAATCTGAACTAATGCAAGGTTCTGTTGTTTTGTGTTTTCCCCTGGGGTATTGCAGAGTAGGCTTGATTAGGTTGATTGACAGATAAGGACAAATGACAGGGTGGGGCTAGGCTTTCACAGAGAACTCAAGGCAGGCTGCTGTTTGGAATTTTTAGAGAAAGGTTGCTTTCTCTGTATCTCTTGCCCTACCTAAGGTGGAGACTGGAGTCTGCCAAGAAATAAGCCTTTTTCTCGACAGTATCTAGGCCCCCACATGATTTCGAACACCTTTATCAAATCTCCTCTCATCTTTCTCTTCTCAAAGGAGAACGGTCCCAGCTTTGCCAACCTACCCACGTAACTGAAGTTCCTCACCCCTGGGACATTCTGCTGAATTTTTTCTGCACTCTCTACAATGCCTTCACATCCTTTCTAAGGCTTAATGATCAGAAGTGGACAAAACACTGCGATTGAGGTCGAACCAGTGTTTTATTAAGATTCATCATAGCTTGCTTTTGCACTCTATGATGAGCTTCCAACCATCACTGAGACAGCCTATTTCCACTACTGTTTCAATGACCCAACTTTGACCCTGTCTCAACTCATCCGCTGCTCAAACCCACGCCTTCATTGCCTCTATTCTTGATGAGTCCAGTGCACCCCTGGCTAGTCTTTCACATTCTATCCTTCGTAAGCAGCTCCTCCAAAACTCTGCTGCCCATGTCTTAACTCACATCAAATCCCCCAGTCAACCCGACCCTCACTGACCTACACTGGCTACCAGCCGAGATACACCTTGATTTTAAAATTCCCATCCCTGTTTTCAAATTACCTCATGGCCTTTCCCCTCCCTACCTCTGTAATCTTCTTCAGCTCCACAATCCTCCGAGGTTTCTGTACTCATCTAACACTGGCCTTTTGACATTCCCCAATTTTAATCTCTCTGCCACTGGTTGCTGCACCATTAGTCCCGCTGGCATAACAGCTGCTGGATTGTCCATCTCCCCCTCATTCCCACCCACTGAAATGGGAGTAAGAATTCCCCTCCTTGTCTGCCAGGTGCATGTTTAAAAAGTGTTTTATTAACTACCTACACAGATACCAAATAAATTTCTGCCCAGTAAAAAGGTGCATCCATTTTTTTCTAAGGAAACAAGGGTTTAAGCAATCCTATTTTTAACATTCCCGCAATACAAATGATTCTGTGCCTCATCAAAAAACTATTGTTTTAGGTCTAAACTTTGTCAGTTCAGACCATCCGCCACATGAAGCAGAAGGTAAGGCATCACTTGGGAATTAATATCTTTCTTTGGGTTACAGGGTCAAAGATCCTAAAACTAATTAATCAAACATCAAAACAAAACCCTGACATTTGAGGACAATACAGAATCTGACCTATTCAATCTTCAATTGATTACCATTTCATCACATGATTTTAGATATTACACCGCTCTTAGACTGATGCACCACAAATACTGGCTGTGATAACTGTTATCTTCCCAAATATCATAAGCTCAGGTCACTGTAGAAAGTACTCAATTTTCTGTAAGAGTAATTCTGATGACTGGTACTGCCTACCTGATGTCCATTTGGCATTTCCCCATATTTTGTTAGACAGAAAACAGAATGGTTACCTACCAATTTCCAAACATTCTCCCTGTCAATTCCCAACACATTCTCCCTGCCAATTCCCAATATATCCTCTTTTCCAATTCCCAACATGCCCTCTCTGCCAATTCCCCATACATCCATCTGCCAATTCCCAACACATTCTCTCTGCCAATTCCCCACACATCCATTTGCCAATTCCCAACACATCTTCTCTGCCAATTCTCCACACATCCATCTGCCAATTCCCAACACATTCTCCCTGCCAATTCCCAATATATCCTCTTTTCCAATTCCCAACATGCCCTCTCTGCCAATTCCCCACACATCCATCTGCCAATTCACAACATGTCCTCTCTGCCAATTCCCAACATGTCCTCTTTGCCAATTCCCCACACATTCTCTCTGCCAATTCCCAACATGTCTTCTCTGCCAATTCCCAACACATTCTCCCTGCCAATTCCCAATATATCCTCTTTTCCAATTTCCAACATGTCCTCTCTGTCAATTCCCAACACATCCTCTCTGCCAATTCCCAACACATCCTCTCTGCCAATTCCCCACACATCCTCCTTGCCAATTCCCCACACATCCTCCTTACCAATTCCCAACAGATCCTCCCTCTGAATTCCCAATACATTCATCCTGCCAAATCCCACACTCCAGCTCCCACTCAAGCCCCATGCCTGCCATACCTCATCACCATTCTAAATGCCAACACCCATGCTTACACTTTCTATATCTGTGTCATTGCTGGACAACATAAACCACAACAAACTTGGGCAAGCATGTCCAGCCTGAGTAATGCCTGAGCTCAAAACTCTCATGCCATTTGAGGAGAGAGCCCTCGAACTGGCCGGAGAGGAGGAAGAGGACACCCAACAGAATGAGGACAATGGTATGGAATTCAGGGAGAGAGACCGTGGGGTTCATAAGCAAACTGACATAGGGAAGGACAAGGTATTGGAGGTGCAGGCAGCCTTAAAAGTGGATAAATATCCAGGTTTTGATTAATTGTGCCCTAGGCTGCATGTGGGAGGCAAAGGAGAATTCCTCATTGGCCATGGGGGAGGTGCCGTACATCTGGAGAAGAGCTATTGTGGTTCCGTTGTTTAAACCTGGGAAGGACAGACCAGTGAATTTCAGGACTGTGGTAGGGAAACTATTGGGGAAACTTCTGAAGGAGAGCATCTATCTCCACTTAGAGAGGCAAAGTTTGATCAGGGAAAGTCAGCGTGGCTTCGTCTGAGGGAGGTCATGCCTTACAAATTTGATCTAATTTTTTGAGGAGGTGGCCAGGTGTGTAGATGAGGATAGTGCAGTCGATGTAGTTTATATGGATTTCAGCAAAGCCCTTGGCAAGGTCCCACATAGGAGACTTGTAAAGAAGGTAAATGTACGTGCGGTACAGGGTAATTTGATAAAGTGGATTCAAAATTGGTTCAGTTGTAGGAAACAGAGGGTGACGACAGAAGGCTGCTTTAGTGACTGGAAACCAGTGTCTAGTGACATATCAGAGGGATCTGTGTTGGCCCCCCTATTATTCTTCATTTATATAAATGACATTGATGACTATGTGGGGGGTAGGACTAATAAGTTTGCGAATGACACAAAGATCGGCTGAGAAAATTGCGATGGAATGGTCAAATGGGCTGATAAGTGGCAGATGGAATTTAACCCTGAGAAGTGTGAGGAGATACACTTTGGAAGGAGTAATTTAACAAGAAAGTATCCAATGAATGTAGGACATTCATTAGGACACAAGGAAGTTCTGTGGAACAAAGGGACATTGGCATATTTGTCCACTGATCTCGGAAGGCATAAAGGCATGTTGGTGTGGTGGTGAAAAAGGCATAAGGGACACTTGCCTTTATCAATTGAGGCATGGATTTCAAAAGCAGGGAAGTCATGTTAAAGTTGTATGGAACTTTGGTGAGGCCACAGCTAGAGTACTGTGTGCAGTTCTGGTCGCCACATTATAGGAAGGATGCGTTGCATTGGAGGGGGTGCAGAGGAGATTCACCAGGATGCTGGCTGGGATGGAACATTTAAGTTATGAAGAGAGATTGCATAAGCTTGGGTTGTTTTTGTTCAAACAGAGAAGGAGGTGTGACCTGAGCGTGGTATACAAGATTATAAGTGACGTGGACAGAGTGGATAAGGAGCAGCTGTTCCCCTTAGTTGAAGGGTCAGTCACAAGGGGACATAGGTTTAAGGTGAGGGGCAGGAGGTTTGGGGGGATGTAAGAAAAACCTTTTTTACCCAGAGGCTGGTGACAGTCTGGAATGCACTGGGTGGTAAAGGCAGGTTCTTCACATCCTTTAAAAAATACCTGGATGAGCTCCTCCACTAAAACTGTCTTTTCTTTCTATTAGCAGGTTGCAGCCATCCAGGCAACTGAGCAGCAGCCTGAGCCCCCAAAGTATGTCCAAGGATGAGAAGGCTCATGAAGAACTGGTACAGCACTCACCCATGCCCTCCACCTGGTTGGAGACACACACCTTGGTGGAGCATAATTCTAGATTAGATTCAGGTCACTTTCTGGAGAACACCAAACAGACACGTCCCTGCAATAGGCAGGGACAGCCCAGGTCTCCGGCACTCAGAGGGTTGCTGGAGATCAGCCACCTACTCAGTCCCAGTCTGATGATAGGCCTCTGGAAGTGGCTGCCTGCTCACTGGTGGAGATGCAAAGGTAGGCAGTGGAACATCAGGCACAGGTTCGACAGTCACTCAGTAGACTAGAGCGAATGATGGGGAGTGTGTCTGATTTCTGACTGTAGTCATGGCCCTGACATGAAAGCTCCTTGAGGCTACTATGGAACCCCCTTACCTCGAGGTTTAGTCATCCTACCACTCTGTGATCTCCCATTATAAGATGAACATTCATGTGATGTCAGCCTTAGTGCAACTAGTCTCCAGACCCTTGTGTGTTGTCAAGGAGATGTGTTAAATCTTTATTAGCAGTGTATGATGGGAATGTTTTGAACTCTTATTCCTCAAAGGACAGCAATGGTCAAGAGTGGCTCAACACCAGTGAAACTCCAGAGGCATCTGGGTCTCCTCAATGTTAGTGTCCAAACCCAAGACATGCACTTTAGGATGAGATCCCTGAACTGATCTGTATCTCAGTCATGCAGCATCTGCACCGTTAGATGGCATTGGAGGCAAAAAGCCTTCTCTCACATCACTGTCGTTCCTCAATGGACTTAGTGAACACATTAGTTGTTACCAAAGTTAAGATCAAATCCTAGTGAGTCATGAGGTCAGAACACACAAGTGTGAATGTAGGTGTCATTCTCTCAGCGATGGTCCGACTATCCTCCAAGGTGACAGGAAATGGCTTCGAGGGCTAGGAGAGATGGTCTGCTCTGTGAGGGAGCCTGTGGAGTTGTGGGAGCAGCATTGTACCTCTCCTAGGCACCAGTTTGAGGGCAGCCTTCTGGAGACATTAGCCAGTGTTGAAGTGAGTATCCCTTATACCCCAGAAAGCAGACATGCTGACCCCTCCAAACCGCAGGCAGCTGGAAGTGACTGAGGGTGTAGGAATCATGGCAGCTCCCAACATAACGTGCATGCACGTGCAGGATGTACCTGCAATAGTCACACGCCAGTTGCTCATTGATGGAATGGTAGCCCTTATGGTTTATAAACATTAGGGGCTGCTGCTCTCCTGCACTCTCTCGTACTCTGACTTCTGACTGTGAGGTCCACATGGCTCCTGGACCGCCTGTAATCTGTGATTCCTTTCCATTTCACAGGAGGAATCTCTGCACTCTGTAACTCCTGTCTGCCAGCCCCTGAATTAAAATGGGAACCTGGACATTATCCCCCTTTCCAAAGAGGACTAAGGACAAACGTGACCCTCCGAAACTACTACAGCCTCAACTATTGAGTGCTGGTGCAAACCATTTCTAATGTACCACACGAACCATCCCTCACCCCCTGTTCTGATGTCTGTGTCCATCCCCTCTCAGTAAATGATGAGGTATCCCTTTGAGCACCGTGTTTGTGAGCTTTTCATGCAGCATTGTTGGGGCCCAGCTCATCTCCCCTCCCCTCAGTCATCACTTTTCATGCAATCCTCAAATGTCACAATGCAAGTCAAAAGCTACAAAATGATTTGAATAAAATTTGCATGCACATACACATTCCTCCAATGCCAGGTAGTTGAGGCAAAGGAGAGGGAACGGAAGGCCCAGGAACTCCTGGCTCAAGGTGCGCAGAGGTACAAGGAGCTGGAAGGGAGGTTCAGGGACATCCAGGCAGCGTACAGGGTGGCTTGTAACGAGTTAGGTGACGGCGAGCATGGGCCGTGTCAGGCACGGATAGAAGAGCTGGAGGAGGATCTGTCCAAGGTCAGGGGACGGGTGCACCTGGGAGGTCCAGGAGGGTCCCCTAGGGGCAGAGGGCTCCTCGCAGCGGATGATTCCCCGGGCGCTAAGGGGAATAGACCGCCTCCTGAGGCGCCGGAAACGTGTCCGGGTCGGCAGGTGGGGTTCGGGCTGTCCAGAGAGGGGCAGGTCCAAGGGGGGTCAACGGGGTACCCCCAGGTGGCGGCGTGTCCGCCGGGTATAGTGCACCATTCCTTTGGGAAAGGGGACAGACCTCTGCCTGAGATGCCGGTAATGTGTCCAGGTCAGCAGGTAGGGTTCGGGACGTCCAGGGAGGGGCAGGTCCAAGGGGGGTCAGTGGAGTATCCCCAGGTTGTGGTGTCTCCGACATGGGTAGCACACCCTGGAGTGGTGGGGCTATCGAGCATGGAGGGAGAGCCGGATGCCGATGAGGCAGGGGGGCAACAGCCCCAGGTGGGGCAGATGTGCCCAGTTAGACAAAGAAAGTATGGTCCCCCGGTGGGAGGGGACACAAGGGGACCGATAGAGAGCGATATAATAATTCCCCATGGGGCACATGTGCTCAGGGGGATGGTAACCCACATCCCAAGACTGACTAGGGCGGGAGACCCGTCATTACATTTTATGGAGGTGCAGCAGGCAGCTGACATAAACGACTGTGATGAGGTGGAACGGGTAAAACTATTACTGATGACCCTAGACTCATATCTATGTAAGGCAGTGACCTCCAGGGAAGGGGGAAGACCTGCCACATGGGTAGCGGCACAGACAGCAGTTCTGGAGGCCATGGGGTTAAATCAGGGTAGTCCCTTCACGAGGGTGTGGGAGACAAGGCAGCAAGTCACAGAGTCCCCGGACATGTTCGCAGACAGGCTGTGGACGGTGTATGAGGGAGCATGTGGGACTCCCTTAGACAGGCAACATCTGGACGAGAGGACAGCCCACTGGCTGAAGACTCTCGTGGTTAACTGCCTTCCGCGAGTTAGGGCAAAGGCCGAGCATTGGTTCGACCCGCTGGACCCCAACCTTAACGAGGCGGAGGTAATAAGAAAGCTCACCCTTGCGTATCGCAATGGGGAGAGAAGTGAGGAAAAGCCCCATAAGGGCAAGGTGCATGAGGTCGCACCGGCACCCCTCCCTAGGAGGGAGTGGAAGCAGGAAGGCAGCCGGGCCTCCGACCGGAGGCCGGTGTGCTACGGGTGTGGGAAGCCCGGGCACTTCAGGAGGGAGTGTAGGAACCCGAGCAGGGAGGAAAGGGCTCCCATGAAAAAGACACCAACCCCGGTGGTAGGAGCACTTACCCCGGAGACGATCGATGTAAAGGATCTGCTGGCTTATCTGCAGACCAAGGCAACAGGGTCCGGGCAGGTAGCGATGGCAACAGGCCAGGGCCAGCCCGCACCCGCACCACGAGCTCCCTTATGACTGCCAGCGGGGCAACCCACCTTCCTATGTCCATTAGAGTATGGCCCATGCGGGAGACCCTGGGTCAGGATGGAGGTCCAGGAGTTACCTACTGGACACAGGTGCTTCCAGTACCATTGTCCATACGGACAATCCCCAAACATCCCCTCTATCCAGCGGGGCGCCCTACAGTCTTGTCGGCTTCACGGGAAATGAGAAGACTGGTTTTTTCTCTGTTCCCCTGTCCATCAGGTTGGGGACACTCCAGGCGCGGTGGAAATGCGTCCTGATGAGATGGGAGCAGGAGGGAAAGGGGATCCTAGGCGCCGATTTTATAGTGGCTCATCAGGTCTTGGTGGACCTGAGGAACC
Organism: Mustelus asterias; assembly: GCF_964213995.1. Taxonomy (NCBI): domain Eukaryota; kingdom Metazoa; phylum Chordata; class Chondrichthyes; order Carcharhiniformes; family Triakidae; genus Mustelus; species Mustelus asterias. The sequence continues at coordinate 84,733,331 of NC_135804.1, read as the reverse complement.
ACTGTTTGTGGGGCATAGCAGGGGAAGGGGCTGAGAAAGAGGTCATGGTCATAGAGAGGGCACAAGAAAGGGGGGCTTTGTGTGTAGTGAAACCTAAGGAGGGGTATGATTTGGAAGCCATGGTAGGGAATACTTCGGAGGAATATAGGGGGTATGTCCGGAAGAATTTGGCCGCCTTTGCGACCCACAAGCACGATTGCGGGAGGGTTACTGGGACAGAGGTCAGGATAGATGGAGACCCCATGTCCCGACCTCAGAAACAGTATAGTTTCCCCCGGGAAGCGGAAGCAGATTTAGAGGTGGCCCTAAATTCACTGGTAGGGCAAGGCATTTTGAGGCCAATTGCCACACATGTGAACTCACCGCTCTGGCCGGTGAGGAAGCCAGATAATTCCTGGAGGGCCACAGTGGACTACAGAGTCCTTAATAAGAATATTCCGGCATGCGCCCCAACGGTAGCAGCCGTGGCGGACCTGTTAGGAGAAATTCCAGCGTCAGCCTCTGTTTTTACAGTGCTGGATATTTCGAATGGGTTTTGGTCCATCCCAGTCAGGCGGGAGGACCAGTATAAGTTCGCCTTCACATTTAAGGGGCAGCAGTATACATGGAGCTGTCTCCCACAGGGTTTCCACAACAGCCCCAGCATTTTTCACCAGTGCATGGCCGAATGCCTGAAAGAGTTTAGTGAGCCCCACAGACTGGTCCAGTATGTGGACGATATACTACTGTTCACGGACAGTAGCGAGGAACATGGCCCCCTGGTAGACGAGTTGTTGGGGTTACTCCATAAGGGAGGGTTAAAAGTTAACCCTAAGAAAGCCCAAATCGGGTTGAGGGAGGTCAAGTTCCTGGGTTTAACCCTTAGGGCTGGGGAGAGAGGGATAGATGCGGCGAGGAGACAGGCAGTGCAGGAACTCCCAGTCCCAGTAGACGTTAGGGGGGTACGATCCTTTTTGGGAGTCACAGGCTATTGCCGTGACTTCATTGAAGATTACGCCGCGACTGCAGCGCCTCTGCTCAGGCTGCTGCACAAGGGGGTGGAATGGGAGTGGGACAGCAAGTGCGAGTCGGCATTCGTCCGACTCAAGGAGGACTTGCAAAAGGCCCCAGCTCTGGGAGCCATTGACCCCCGGGAGGAATTTTTCCTGGAGGTAGCAGCAGGCAGTGATAGCCTGAGTGCTGTACTCCTCCAAGAACGGCATGGCAAGTTGAGGCCAGTGGTGTATTCCTCCCGAGTTCTCACAGAAGTGGAGCGGGCATACTCCAACTGTGAACGGCACCTGCTAGCCACATACTGGGCGGTGAAGCGGGTGCAGGTTTTTATTAGAATGGCACCCATCACCCTCCTGACCCATCACACCCCAACCCAAATGTTGTTAAACGGCCGGATTAAAGATGGCACGGTCAGTAGCGCCAGGATCACCCGGTGGACTCTCTTGTTGTCCCAAATGGCGCTACGGGTGAAGGGGCTGAGTGAGCCACAGCTCACAGCCAACCTGGTGTACCCAGGGGAGCCACACCATTGTTCCGTAGAGGGGGTATGGGAGGTAGGTTTTGGTTTTCGGGCAGGGCTGCATCCCACGGGTAGGGAGATATACGTAGACGGATCCAGTTCCGTATCGGGGGGCATCAGATTCACGGGTTGTGGGATCTGGGACCCCAAAGCAGAGATAGCCCTGGCCCTCAAGCTCCCCCACACACTGAGCGCTCAGCAGGCAGAGCTGGCCGCAGTGATGTATGTGGCCACACATCCGGAGCGTTTCCCCATTCCATACACCATCTGCTCGGACAGCATGTTTACGTGCAACTCGTGCACGGAGTATCTGGCCATCTGGTCCCGCCTAGGGTACACCTCCTCGGATGGGAAGCCCCTCGCTACAAAACCCCTGTTAGAGAGGATAGTGGCTGCTGTAGGAGAGGGCGGGGATAGGTACATCCATAAGGTTAAAGCCCACTCCAAGACAGAGCCACGGGGTGAGGGGAACCAGAGGGCAGACAGTCTGGCCAGAGAGGGGGCTAGGTACGGGGTAGAGTGGGATCCTTACGGGGAAGGACAGGTGGCAGCAGTCAGGGGACAGCCCCGGAGAGGGGATCCAAGAGTGACCTTGGCCCCAGACCTAGCCACTGTTCAGGCACAGGACCCCGAGTTGAAGACCGCCATAGCAGCCCTGGGTAGGCAGGAAAGGGTAGAGGGTCCTTATGGAGAGAAGGACATGACCTTAAAGGAAGGCATGCTCTTTAGAGGGGACCAGTGGATAGTGCCTTCCCAGCATAGGAGGGAATTCATAGAGGTAGCTCATGAGAGCCCGGGAGCGGGACACCCCGGTCCCGAGACCACCTGGCCGCGGGTAGAGAAGGTAGGATGGTGGCCTGGCCTCCGGGAGGACGTTCGCGACTTTTGTGCGAACTGTTTAGTGTGTGCCACGAATAACCCCGATCCCCAAAAGAGGAAGGTTTCGCTGGGGCACGTCCGTAGGGTGGAGGGGCCCTGGCAGTCGGTACAGATCGACTATATTGGACCCCTTCCCACCGCTGCAGGGGGATACAAGTACGGCCTTGTATTAGTGGATGTGTTTTCGAAGTGGGTGGAAGCCTTCCCGTGCCGAACAGCCACCGCTGTAGGCACGGCCAAGATCCTAGTCAGGGAGGTGTTCTCCAGGTGGGGACTCCCGCAGTTTGTGGAGTCGGACCAGGGGAGTCATTTCACGGGGCAGGTCATGCAGGCGACCCTTAAGGTCCTGGGCATCAGGGCAAAATGGCATGTGGCCCATAACCCCCAGTCCTCGGATCCTGTAGAGAGGTTGAACCGCACCATTAAAGAGAGGTTGCGGAAGGAGACCGGCAACTCTCCTAACCGGTGGGTGGAAGTTCTGCCCCTAGTACTCATGGGGATCCGGGCTAGTCAGTCCAGGAGTACAGGATATTCCCCACACGAGCTCATGACCGGGCGAGTCATGAGGACTCCGATTCATGTCATGGTACCTGCCCTGACAGAGGGACAGCTCAGGGAGGTCAATAGGGATAAGTTCGCAAAACAGCTGTTGGAACAGCTGAAGCAGGTTCACTGGCAGGCAGCCAGTAACATGGGGGCCCAGCACCGCAGAAACAGGCTGCTGCTGGAGCCCAGCACAACTCACGAGTGGGCCATAGGAGAGCAGGTGATGGTCCGCAATTTTGGGTGGGTGGGGACCTTTGAGCCACTGAACGCGGGGCCGTACAGTATAGTGGACAAGGCCAGCCCCATGGTATACGCTGTTCAGCTCCCCTGCAAGGTGAAATGGTTTCATGTAAACCAATGCAAGCTCTTCGACCCCACCAGGGCCGGGAAGAGCAAGAAGGGAGTGAGGAAGGGGGTAGCAAGTGAGGAAGCCCCCGTAGAGGTGGAAACAGTAGGGGAAATACAGGACCCCACCATTACCCAACAGGTGGCAATGTGCTGTCCCAGCTGGGCAGCACCGGAGGTAGCGGCCGCAGTGAGGTTAACGGTGATACAAGCACCCAGCCCGGGTAATTTTAAACTACCCGAGCATCAGGTCAACTGCCTCAGTGAGGCCGAAGTTAGGGAGGCAGAGGAGATGGAGGTATCACCTCTGGTATGGGAGTCAGGGAGGGGTCGTCGGAGCAGCAGGGTCTCCAGACCCCCGGTAAGGTGGTCTCCCTCACACATGGCACTCAGGGCCTGACCCCGCAGCAAAAGGGCCCGGGTGGAAAGTAGAAGGCGTGGGGCACTACCAAGTGCGGCCACGGGTAGCCCAGTCTCCACAGGGAACGGAGAGGGATTCCGGAAATCCTTTGGGGAAGGGGAGGCCAGGGGCAGTCAGGACCCTCGGCCCACGGAGGTCCGGACCGGACGGTCGGGCCAGGCAGACGACTGGCCTCAGCAGGGTGAGGATCAGTTTTAAGTTGGCCACCCGGAGACGGGTGGCGGTGTAAATAGATATAGGATTCACGTTCTGGTTGTTTTAGTAGTTTTCCGTGTAGATTATTCTGTGTATGTGATGTTTTCCGAATTGGGAACAGTAGTGTGGAGGTCGGGAACTTCCACTGTTTAAGAATGGGCGCAGGGCACTAGGACCCTGGGGAGCCGGGCTGCGAAATACAGTACCGCAGCCGGCAGCTTGTGAAATTGCACGGCAGCAATTTCAAAAGCGGTAAATGCAAGCGAGGAATACAATGGCGCCCTTCCGTTTGAAGTGGTTCCAGGAAGGGTGGACGGCAATGTGGAGGCAAGGAGGTCTTCTGTTTTGTTTTACAGATGGGTCATCCTGCCATATGGATACTGAGTATAACAATGTGCCTGGAGATGTGCGAGACCCGCAGAGGGGAAATGGAGGAGTCGTTGGTATATGGGTGCTCTGGCGGCAGGGCACCCCTCGTAACTACCGGTCAGGGAGACCTGGTGGCCTCGGAGCAGGCACGCTACTCCCACGTGGGGAGGTGGCCTGGGTGGCTGGGGTCGAACTCGACCAGGTACCCCAGCCACCAGAGCTTCACATACGGAGAGGCCTCTGTCCTCTGCAAAGAGATACAGGTGGCGACTGACCGGGTTAGGGTGACTGAGGGCAGGCGGGTGTGTTTAACCTGTAAGGGGGATGTTCCTTTGGGGAAGTGGTGGTGGCTCAGGAAGCTGAGCCCGGACATGAGGGATCGATCCTCGGACTGGGAACGGCTGGACAATGATACCTACTGGACCATCATGTGGTCACCAGGAGGGATTACTGTATGTTGGTAGAAATGGTGGGCTTATGACCAGGGGATATATTTGTGCCTATGGGGGCCTGCCAGGATATGCCCACAAGGGGCATCGATCACCTTCGTGAGGTGGTGGCAAGACTCCGGGGGCGGGATAAATTGGGACCGCAGTGGGAAGGGATGCGTAACTCCCTGGGCTGGGATGACTGTGAAAGCTACCGAACTGCTGGTTCAGGTAAAGAGACCCCTGCCCACGGCCCAACCGATCGACCCTCACAACTGTCCGACAACCACCAAGGGGCCCGAGAATGGCCTAGTGCTCGTCCCCACCAAGAAGGTATTGTACCAGGGGGTACATTACGCTGTTGTGTTAAATTTGATTGAAGTGCGTCTACTAGCATGGTGTCCTCGCGAGACGGAGCTATTATACCAGCCGTTGTTAAAAGGAAAACCGCTACTGTATCCCAATGCTGTGAACTTTCTGTATATATATGCGGTAACCCCTACGTTTGGGGGCCGCTGGTTTATTGCTGTACTTGTTGTATTTAATGTTTTTCCATCCCGCATATTGCAAGGGATTGTTGTAATGTACCTACCTATGTCACCTTTCTCTGTGTTGCTGTATATAAAAGGGGTGTAGCTCAGATTAAGGGGACTCTTCGGGACACAGAGCTTCGCGGGTTAGTAGGGGGTGCTTACAGTCACGAAGGAGGAGAATTGTTGCCCCTCAAACATTTATGTCGATACGGTCCGAGCGAGTCTGGACGTATCGAAGGGGCATCTGTAAGTTTTTCGGGCAAATCCTCCATGATTAAAAAGGGACAAGCAAGCTCTGCTCCCTCTCTTTTCTCTTCGGACCAGCATGACAGCACTCTCCACTCGGTCGCCTCCAGTGCGCAGCCTGAAGCCCACTGAGCAATTTAAACTAGGATTGTGAGTATCCCCTGGTAATTCGCGAAGTTCCCGAGATCATCATAGTGGATGAGGTTTTGGGGAAAGTGGGGGGGCTTTTGCATGCACCTTTCATAGTTTAAGACACTGGTAAACTTGTATAAAGTAAGAATTCCGATGTGTCCGTTTTAGTATTCTTTCCATAGTTATAGTCTAATAGAGCATAAGGCAGTGTGTGTTGTTTTCCTGGTGTTTGGTGACCTTTGACCTTGATGTTTTAATAAATAAATATATATATATATCTTGGACATCCGTTGGAGTCCGTTTTGATCTTTTCAATTTCTCACCAATGATCTCTGACTAAGTCACAATATAAATATTCCTTACCATAATTCCGGAGTCTAGAACTGAGGGTACCCTGGGCGCTTCGAAACCGCCCACTCAGGAACGGCTGCCAGGTAGTGGATAGGCAGCAGTTTCCTTTTCTCTCTCTTGGGAGCGCTACTCTAGTGAAGTAGACGCAAGGTGGCCGTTGTTCCATCGGGCATTGGTGGGGTTTGGGTGACGGAGAACCAAACCTAAAATAAGCCCAGTGGAGTTAAAAAGAGGGATCCCGCTACAGCTGATAACAGACACAACAGCCAAATGTACGGTCATGTACATTGGAAGAAATGGACACATACATACTCAATAAACATTATTTTATTCAATAAACATTATTTTACTAGTTAAGGATGAAACTGAAAGAGACCTAGCAATGTTTGGTACCAGGAATAGGAATACAGGATCCTTCATCACACGACGTTACTTATCCAGATATGGGTCGCAATTCTCCCAAAAGTGCTGAATTGGCGGGAAAACTGTTCTAAATCCCGACTGTTTTGTCAGTTCAGCTTCTCACCCGAATCTCCACACTCTGTGCACTGCAGAGGTCCCAGTCGGGAATCTCATTAAAAACCCGAGGGGAGGCAGGGCCTATTCGCGCAGGAGTCTGACAGTTCTGGAACTCTGCCCATGCGCAGTGGTCCCAATCAGTCAGACTCCCCGTTTGCTGGCCAGCTCAATCGTTGGCCAGCCCGAAACCCCCGCAGTGCTGCCCCTCCAGCCCCCTCCATGAAGCGATCGCGGCCCCGACAACAGTTCCTGGGCCAACCCCAGCCCACCCCCTCCCCGCCCCAGAGCACCCCGATGCACAGCCCACCCCCCCCCAAGCAGTGGCGATCTCCCCTCCCCCCTCAGCCTGGAAGACCCCTCCCTGCTCACCCCCACCCCCGGGGTCAGACCCCCCCCCTCCCAGAGGCAGCCCCCCCAGCAGACCACCTCCCCCCACCCCCCGCCCCCCCCCAGCCCACCCCAATCGCTGCCCTCCCTCCATCCTAGACAGATCCTGTCTGTAGAGTGGCAGCGGGACCCCCACCAATCACACTAGGCCCCACCCCCTTGGTACTGCCCGATGCCCAATGGACAGTGCCAAGGCGCTCCCTGGGCATGGGCACTTTTCCCCTAGGGCAGTGCCAGGGGGCACAAGCTGGCACTGTCAGAGTGCCCATGCCCAGAGGACACCACACCCCACTGCCTGACCCCCTAGGGGGCCCCATTTGCACCCCCCCCTTCATTCCGGCGGGGTCTCCCGCTAGTTCCCCGAACATGGGGAGCTAGTCTGAACCCCACTGGAATGAAGTACTCCTAGCGGGGTGGGAGATTCAATCGGGACCTGCAAGTTCCCGATAATTAGATTGAAAATACATTTAAAACATATTAAAAACTGATTCAAATTACTCACCTGCCTTCCCGCCGGTTTCCAGCGTGGTCTGACCGGTGACTCTTCGCCGGCTCTGGGAGATGCACATGCGTTCCCGGCGCACGCACAAATCCCGGTACAAGGTCAGTGACGCGCATCTCCAACCTCAATCCACCAGAAAAGTTGCAGGTCGCGATGGGAGAATCGCAGCCATTATTTCCCAACATTAATGGTGGGAGGTAAGTAGGCAGGTGGGGTCAGAGTTTCAGTCAGACATGCCGGGTCAGAGTTGCATGCAAAAGGGAAACACCTCCCCCCATTAACAAGGTCTTGGCCCCTCTTGGCAACCTGGCAATGCCCTCTGCCATCATAAAACCCCTCGTAAAATCCCACCCGAGGCCAATGGAGAATTCCGTTATGCGAGCCTCATGGCAAGGCAGTAAAATTTCAGCCACATTTTCTCACATATACACACACTCAAACACACACGCACTTATATACACACTCTCACATATTCACACACACAGTCTCTCACATAATCATACACACACGCACACACACTCTCTCACATATACACACACAAACACACATGCACATACACACACACTCAAACACACACGCACTGATACACACACTCTCACACACACTCTCTCACAAAATCATACACACACGCACAAACACACACACACATACACACACACAAACATGCTCACACATTCTCTCACCTATACACACATACAGACATGCACAGATACACTGGCACATACAAACTCACAAACATGCTCATACATACTCTTTCACATACTCACACACTCACAGTCTCACACACTCTCACAAACCTCCTACCAATAGTTTGCAGCAATAGAAAATATTCTGCCACTTTCCTTTATATTTGCCAACATAATGTAATTTTAACTGCTTGCTCATTAATGGTATTTCTCTTCAGATATAACAAATATCTCATAATAGTAAAGGATCAAAGGACATTTCTAGATAGTTTAAGTGTTGTAAGTCTCAGAGCAGAACCAACCATTATCATATGCGTCGACTGAAGCTGTGGTTCCCAGTTAAGGTTTGATTTGCCATAGACAGAGAGTGTTTTCAATTGGAGTAATTGTCCTGGAGTCTTGTAACTTACAGGGTCTTAAATCAGTACAGGATGCAGCCAATAGCTTCCCAATGTAAAACCATGACCTTGTGGCAATGACTATGAGACAGCACCAACAGCTTTCCAGTGCCAGTATTTGGCAGATATGTTATCGTGTGTTGATTAAAACAGGAAAAAGAATCTTAGTCTCCGAGAGCATGGAGTGAAGCGGATTTTAATTTCACAAATGAGCCAGAAGCAATTGCTTGTTCTTTGAAGATTAGAAACATTTAGTGGGAAAGCCAGTAAGACCCTGAATGTTTTTGCTGAAAACAAGTTCAAGTTACAGGTGCTTTTGGTTTAGCAATTATATTCCATTCATTTTCAAATTATCAATCAATTATCAACAAACTTTGAACTGACATGGTGACTGCTTGTTTCACAGGAACAGCTACATTCTAAAATCATTTTTTGATGCTTCAGTCTCTTCTACAATTCCCAGGCAAGCTCGATCGTAGATTTAAATTTATAGATGATGAGATATGGGAATTCCCCCTCATAAGATTAATTAACCTACAAGAAAACCTTAATTGCGACTCCACGCCAGACTGTTCTTTCCTCTTCACCATGAGACCATTTGCCTATAGCTCTCTCTAAGATTTTCAGGACCCATTTTGTGACCAAGTTACCTGACCCATTTAGAGGGCCAATTGCACCCTGCTCAATATGTCAGAAATCCTTCTTAAAACTACAGCTTAAGGTTCACATTCAAGCACAATAACATGCACCTATATCACAGTGACATGTGCCTATATCACAGTGGCATGTGCCTGTATCACCATGACATGTGCCTGTATCACCGTGACATGTGACTGTATCACAGTGACATGTGCCTGTATCACAGTGACATGTGCCTGTGTCACCGTGACATGTGACCGTATCACAGTGACATGTGCCTGTATCACCGTGACGTGTGACCGTATCACGGTGACATGTGCCTGTATCACAGTGACATGTGCCTGTATCACCATGACATGTGACCGTATCACAGTGACATGTGACCATATCAAAGTGACATGTGACTGTATCCCAGTGACATGTGCCTGTATCACAGTGACATGCACCCTATGTCACAGTGATATGTGACTGTATCACAGAGACATGTGCCTGTATCACACTGACATGTGCCTGCATTACAATGACATGTGACCGTATCACAGTAATACGCACCTGTATCACATTAACATGTGTCTCTATCACAGTGACATGTGCCTATATTACAATGACATGCACTTGCATCACATTGACATGTGACCATATCACAGTGACCTGTGCCTGTATCACAGTGACATGTGCCTCTTTCGCAGTGACATGCACCTGTATCACAGTGACATGTGACTGTTTCACAGTGACAGGTGACTGTATCACAGTGACATATGACTGTATCACAGCAACATGCACCTGTACCACAGTGACATGTACCTCTATCACAGTGACATGTGCCTCCATCACAGTGACATGTGCCTCCATCACAGTGACATGCACCTGTATCACACTGACATGCACCTGTATCACAGTGACATGTGACTGTATCACAGTGATATGTGACTGTATCACAATAGCATGCACCTATACCACAGTGACAAGTGCCTGTATCACAGTGACATGTGCCTGTGTCACAGTAACATGTGACTGTATCACAGTGACATGTGACTGTATCACAGTGACATGTGCCTGTAACACAGTGACATATGCATTTATCACAGTGACATATGTTTGTATCACAGTAACATGTGTCTGCATCACATTGTCACTATATTTTCTATTGCACCATTGATAAGAAGTTAACAGTGATGAATAATCATCAATGCTTTTACATGATTTTCAAGCAATGACAGATTATATTTACTGAGTCACGGGAAATATCCAAAGCTTTGCTCATTGTGAATTCCGTTCTGGAGTATTTAGTGTTCTACACGACTAGCCCTGCCTTGGAACACTTCCACCAAAGGACTTAAAGAAGCACCTCGGCTGAAAGCCCTGGTTCACAAGCTTGTGTAACATCGCATCACGTTAGAGTGGAGCTCCAGCCCTTACTGCAGTCTCATCTATGGTCAAAAGACACACTGCCACTCTCCCAATGACATTGTTTTCATCCCACTGTCATCATGGTGCCCGGGTAACATATTAGCATGGATAGCGGATCGGTTAGCTAACAGGAATCAGAGAGTAGGCATAAACGGATCTATTTCGAGTTGGCAAGATTTGACAAGTAGAGTGCCACAGAGGTCAGTACTGGGGCCTCAACCATTTACAATTCATATCAATCAAGGACGAGGTGAATTGCTGTCAAATGTGCTGATGACATAAAGATAGGAGGGATAATAAGTTATGAACAGGACATAAGGAGCCTGCAGAGGGACCGAGACAGGTTAAGTGAGTGGGCAAAAAATTAGCAGATGGAGTATAATGTGGAAAAATGTGAACATGTCCACTTCAACTTAACTTCGGCAGGAAGAATAGAAAAGCAGCATGTTATATAAATGGAGAGAGACTGCAGAACTCTGAGGTACAGAGGGGTCTGGGTGCCCCGGTACATGAATCAGGGAGAGTTAGTACCCAGGTACAACAAGTGATTAGGAAGATAAATGGAATGTTGGCATTTCTTTCAGAGGAATTGAAATATAAAAATACGAATGTGTGGTGAGACCACATCTAGAATATGCGGGGCGATTCTCCCAAAAGTGCTGAATTGGTGGAAAAACTGTTCTAAATCACAACTTTGTTTTCAGTGCAGTTTCTCACCCGAATCTCCCCACTCTGTGCACTTCAGAGGTCACAATTGTGAATATCATTAAAAACCCGGGGAGCGGGGCCCATTCACGCCAGAGGCTGACAACTCCGGAACTCTGCGCATACACAGTGGTCCCAATCTGGCAGTCTCACCGTTTGCTGGCCAGCTCGATCACTGGCCAGCTCGGGACCCCTGCAATGCTGCTCCTCCAGCCCCCCACGGCCCGATTGCGGCCCCCACAACAATTCTGGGCCAGCCCTGACACACCCCCGCCCCGGAACACCCCGATATCCTGCCCACCTCCCGCCCCCCCCCCCCCCCCCCGCAGCAGTGGCGATCTCCCCACCACCCTCACCCCAGCAGCTTCCCCCTGCTGACCCCCTCCAGGGTCAGAACCCCCCCCGGGAGGCAGGCCCTCTCTGGCAGACCACCACACTCCCACCCCCCAGCCCACCCCGATCACTGGCTTCCCTCCAACCCAGACCGATCCTAATGCAGAGTGGCAGCAGGACTCCCCAACCCCACCAATTGCCCCCGAGGCCCCACCCACAATAGGCTCTGCCCCCTTGGCACCTTGGCACTGCCTGATGCCTGATGGGCAGTGCCAAGGTGCCCCCGGAGCATGGGCACTTCTGATTTGATTTGATTTATTATTATCACAGTGAAAAGTATTGTTTCTTGCGTGCTATACAGGCAAAGCATACCGTTCATAGAGAAGGAAATGAGAGAGTGTTATAGTCATAGCTAGGGTGTAGAGAAAGATCAACTTAATGTAAGGTAAGTCCATTCAAACGTCTGACAGCAGCAGGGAAGAAGTTGTTCTTGAGTCGGTTGGTACGTGACCTCAGACTTTTGTATCTTTTTCCCGACAGAAGAAGGTGGAAGAGAGAATGTCCAGGGTGCCTGGGGTCCTTAATGATGCTGGCTGCTCTGCCGAGGCAGTAGAAAGTGTAGACAGAGTCAATGGATGGGAGGCTGCTTTGCGTGATGGATTGGGCTACATTCACAACCTTTGTAGTTCCTTGCGGTCTTGGGTAGAGCAGGAGCCATACAAAGCTGTGATACAACCAGAAAGAATGCTTTCTCTGGTGCATCTGTAAAAGTTGGTGAAAGTCGTAGCTGACATGTCAAATTTCCTTAGTCTTAAGTAGAGGCGTTGGTGGGCTTTCTTAACTATAGTGTCGGCATGGGGGGTCCAGGACAGGTTGTTGGTGATCTGGATACCTAAAAACTTGAAGCTCCCGTCCCTTTCTACTTCATCCCCATGGATGTAGACAGGGACATGTTCTCCTTTATGCTTCCTGAAGTCGATGACAATCTCCTTCGTTTTGTTGATGTTGAGGGAGAGATTATTGTTGCTGCACCAATTCACCAGATTCCCTATCTCATTCCTGTATTCTGTCTCGTCATTGTTTGAGATCCAACCAACTACGGTGGTGTCGTCAGCAAACTTGAAAATCAATTGGAGGGGAATTTGGCTATGCGGTCATATGTATATAACGAGTATAATAGGGAGCTGAGAACACAGCCTTGTGGGGCACCGGTGTTGAGGATGATCGTGGAGGAGGTGTTGTTGCCTATCCTTACTGATTGTGGTCTGTGAGTTAGAAAGTTCAGGATTCAGTCGCAGAGGGAGGTGCCGAGGCCCAGGCCACAGAGTTTGGAGATGAGTTTCGTGGGAATAATGTTGTTGAAGGCTGAGCTGTAGTCAATAAACAGGAGTCTGATATAGGTGTCCTTGTTATCCAGGTGTTCCACGGTAGAATGCAGGACCAGGAAGATGGCGTCTGCTGTGGACCTGTTGCGGCGGTAGGCAAACTGTAGTGGATCCAGGTAGTCCGGGAGGCTGGAATTGATTTGTGCCATGACTAGCCTTTTGAAGCACTTCATAATGATGGATGTCAGAGCCACTGGCTGATAGTCATTAAGGCACGCTGCTTGGTTTTCCTTAGGTACCAGACACTTTGCCCCTTGGGCAGTGCCAGGGGGCACAGGCTGGCACTGCCAGGGTGCTCATGCCCAGGGGACACCACCCCCCCACCGTCCAACCCCCTGGGGGGGCCCCCAATTGCCCCCCTTCACTCCGGCGGGGTCTCCCGCTAGTTCCCCAAACGTGGGAAGCTACTCTAAACCCGCCGGAATGAAGTACTCCTGGCGGGGTGGGAGATCCTACCAGGCCCGGTAAGTTCCATGCCGGCCCCGATAATCACATTTAAAATACATTTAAAATATATGTAAAACATATTCAAATGACTTACCTCACTTCCTGCCGGTTTTCTGTGCGTTCCTGGTGGCGCCATTTTCTTCCATTGGGAGATGCGCGCGGGTGGTAAACATTCACGGGGAACCCGCAAAATGGCCGACATGTGCACCTCCTGACCCGCCAGAAATGTTGTGGGTCCCAAAGGGAGAATCAGGCCCATGGTGTGCAGTTTTGGTTTCCTTATTTGGGATAGGATACAAATTCATTAAAAGCATTTCAGAAAAGTTTCACTCAACTGATACCTGCAATGGAGTATTATCCTATAAGGAAAGATTAGACAGGCTGGGCCTGCATCCATTTGAGTTTAGAAGAATGAGAGGTGGTCTTACTGAAACATAAGATCCTGAGGGGACTGGGACAGGATGGATTCTGAAAGGATGTCTCCACTTATGGGAGAGACTCGAACCAGGGGGCACAGTTTACAATAAGGGGTCTCCCATTTAAGATGGAGAGGAGGAGATTTTTTTTCCCACAGAGGGACATGAATCTTTGGAACTCTCTTCCCTAGAGAGTAATGGAGGCATGGTCAGTGAATGTTTTTAAGGCAGAGGTAGATAGATTCTCAACTAACAATGGAGTTAAAGGGCAGGGGGCAGGCGGAATGTGAAGCTGAGATCACAATCAGATCAGCCATGATTTTATTGAATGGAGGAGCAGGCTTGAGGGTCTGAATAACTAAACCCCTGCTCCTAATTTGTTTGTTAATATGTTCATTGTCATATAGGCTTGCCAAAAGAAAAACACAATGTGAGGAAAAAACAGTCAACTTTTAAAACACATTCATTGTTGTTATATGCAAACAGAGCCATCATTTTTCACAGTTATTCAGTGTTGGCCAAAGGGAAAATTTCCCTTTCTTCTTGAATTGTGCCTTGGGATCTTTCCAATCCACTTGAACAGGGGCTTCAGTTTAATATCTGAAAGGTGGCACCTCTGACAACACAGCACTTACTGCGCTCAAGTACCAGCCTGGATAATGTTTTCAAATCCTACAGTGGGCACTTCAACTTATGATCCTCTGACTTGGAGGTAAGAGGGCTATGAAGCAGCCAAGCTGACATCCAGCAATCAAACTGCCTAAAAAGAGTTGCTGGCATTTTATTACTCTCTTTAAATTAAATGTCAGGATTTTTACAATCCCTGCGTGCCCGTTCAGATTAGCACAACGTGCCCCACCGATCTGAACATCTGGAATTGACAAATAGAACATTTTTGCATAAATTTAATAATGGGATGAATCTCCTGCGATTAAGATATGTATTTCCTTATGTATTGGGTCCGACCTCTGCTGAATTTTGTACTTTGTATTGTCCCACCAATGCCAATTTAAGGGCATAATGGGAACAAAAAAAATCCCATAAATTGTGCACATGTCCACATGGTCAGAAAGATTTGTGTACAGTATAAACGAGCAATCAGCTGGAGATTTGCTTTCAAGTAAACTGCTAAAATAAAATATAACTTGAGTGCCAAGTTACTCAACCACATTTTGGGTTGATACTGTGGTGAACCATTGTTGGTTCCCACTAGATAGTACTGAGCCAGGGTCTGGCCAGTACTACAAGTATGTATATATGTTGCTGTTGGGGTTAGGGATGGGTTGTTCTACTTGTTGCTGTTGGGGTTAGGGTTGGGCTGTTACACCTTGTATTATAGTTATTATGGTACATCCCAGTCGGGCTCCGCCTCCTGGGAGAGGTACAAAGGTCTCTGCTCTGTCTGGGACCCCTCAGTCTGGGATCGTGTATATAATTAGTAGCTTCGTTGTAACAGCAAATAAAAGCCTTTATTTCCTGAGCATCTCAAGCCTCGTGTGTGATAACGCGCATCAATTTTATTTGCTGTAAATAAACTCTCGTCGGAAAAAAAAACGATATAGAGAGAGTATGGAGCAGATACTGAAGCCTGAACGCCTTACACTAGATCCACGTGCGGCGGGCGCCTCTAACACCTTCGACCACTGGTTGAAATGTTTTGAGGACTACCTGGCAGCCTCTGCAGCGGTCACCACAGATGATGACAGACTCCGGGTCCTCCATGCGAGGGTAAGCGACACTGTCTACCTCGCGATCCGTGCGGCCACCGACTACACAAAGGCCCTCGAGCTTCTTAAGAAGTGTTATATTAAACCGCCCAACGAAATACAGGCTCGTTACCTCTTAGCCACTCGACGACGGCAGTCCAGCGAAACGACGGAGGAATACGCGAACGAGCTCCTACAGCTAGCCAGGGGCTGTAACTGCAAAGCTGTGTCGGCAGAGCAGAGCATGAACGACCTCGCCCGAGATGCGTTTGTGGCGGGAGTCGGATCATCTTACATCCGACTCAAACTACTGGAGAAAGGTAATCTTGACCTCACCCAGGCAATAGAACTAGCGGATATGTTGGAGACGGCCTCCAAAAGCCTAGTATTGTATCCTGAAGACCACGTGGAGAAAACGTGGCAGGAGCAGTCGCTGATCCCTCCTCGTCCCTCGGGTTCGAAATGCTGCGTGATGGCGTGCTCACACTCGGGCCAGACGACGGCAGCAGCTCCGGGCGGCCCGCGGTGTTACTTCTGTGGGGGAGCGAAGCATACTCGGCAACGGTGTCCCGCTAAAGCTGTGTTGTGCTCCACCTGCGGTAAGAAGGGGCACTATTCGAAAGTGTGCCGATCTAAATCTGCTTCTCGGAACAGCAGTGCGGCCTGTGATTCCTCGGAGCCCGGTTCTTCGTCGTCGGCATCGTCGAGGGTTTCGTCCACGTGCGAGGCCAGGACGACGCCATTACGGTCGACGGAGTCGGAGAGGTGTGACCACCAGGGGTCGCGGAGTTTGGCGCCATCACCCACGTGCGACCTATGGGAGCGGCCATGTTGGTCGGCACCGACCGCGAACGACCAGCAGGGGTCATCCTTGTCAATCTCAGCCGCCTGCAGTGGCGCTCATGAACCAACGGTGGCGTCGATCATCCTGGACCAGGCCAAGCCTCATAGACTTGACAAGTCTATGATGGACATTCAGGTAAACGACCACTTGATTTATTGTCTGTTTGACAGCGGGAGCGCTGAGAGTTTTATCCACCCAGACACTGTGAAGCGGTGTGGACTCCGGATTCAACCTGTCAAACAGACAATTTCTATGGCATCAAGGTCCCGGTCTGTCACCGTGCTAGGGAGTTGCATGGTAACTTTACCGGTGCAAGGCACAGTTTACGAGCGTTTCAAGCTCCTGGTGTTGCCGCACCTTTGCGCGCCAATACTTCTCGGACTAAACTTCATGGTCCACTTGAGGAGTGTAACCCTACAGTACGGTGGGCCACTCCATTCGCTTTCAGTGGGAGAACAGCAGCCTCCAAATTGCCCAACGCTCCCCGCCTGTAGCCTCTCGACGCTGACGATTACCACACCCTCCCTGTTCCAGAATCTTGTGCCAGGCTGCAAGCCCATTGCGACTAAGAGTAGGCGTTACAGCGCTGAGGATCGGATCTTCATTCGATCTGAAGTTCAGCGGCTCCTCAAGGAAAGGATCATACAACCTAGCGCTAGTCCGTGGAGAGCGCAGGTCATGGTGGTCAAGAGTGGGAACAAACCCCGGATGGTCATTGACTATAGTCAGACCATTAATAGATACACGCAGCTGGATGCATATCCCCTCCCGCGCATATCTGACATGGTCAATCAGATTGCGCAGTACCGGGTGTTCTCCACCATAGACCTCAAGTCTGCCTACCACCAACTCCCCATTCGCCCAGAGGACCGACAATACACGGCTTTTGAGGCGGATGGTCGCTTGTATCACTTTCTCAGGGTTCCCTTTGGTGTCACCAAAGGTGTCACCTCAGTCTTCCAGCGTGCTATGGACCGAATGGTGGACCAGAACGGGCTGCGGGCTACCTTCCCGTACCTGGATAACGTCACCATCTGCGGCCATGACCAGCAGGACCGCGACACAAATCTCCTGAATTTCCTATGCACTGCATCTCGCCTGAGCTTGACCTACAACAGGGAGAAGTGTGTGTTCCGTACGCGCCGTTCAGCCATCCTCGGATACGTGGTGGAAAACAGGGTCATTGGCCTGATCCAGACCGTATGCGTCCCCTCTTTGAACTTCCCCTGCCCAGTAGTGCAAAAGCACTGAGAAGATGCTTAGGCTTCTTCTCTTATTATGCACAGTGGGTTCCCAATTACGCGGACAAAGCCCGTCCGCTCATCAAGTCCACTTCTTTTCCCCTAACACCAGAGGCCCGATTGGCCTTTGATAAACTAAAAGCCGACATCGCGAAAGCTACGATGCACGCTGTTGATGAGTCCATCCCCTTTCAGGTGGAGTGCAATGCATCTGATTTCGCCCTGGCCGCCACATTTAACCAGGTGGGCAGGCCCGTCGCCTTTTTTTCCCGCACCCTCCAAGGCCCCGAAATTTGGCATTCAGTAGTGGAAAAGGAGGCCCAGGCCATTGTGGAGGCCGTCAGGCACTGGCGCCATTACTTGGCGGGAAAACGGTTCACCCTGATCACGGACCAGCGGTCCGTGGCGTTCATGTTTAATAACACGCTGAGGGGCAAGATCTAGAACGACAAGATCTTGCGGTGGAGAATTGAACTCTCCACCTATAACTATGACATCATGTATCGTCCAGGGAAACTCAATGAGCCCTCGGATGCCCTCTTGCGTGGAACATGCGCCAGTATACAGGAGGACCGTTTGCAGGCTCTCCATAATGACCTATGTCATCCTGGGGTCACTCGGCTCTACCACTTTATAAAAGCCCGCAATCTGCCCTACTCGGTGGAGGATGTCAGGTCCATAACAAGAAGCTGTCGGGTATGCGCGGAATGCAAACCGCACTTTTACCGACCTGACCGGGCACAATTAGTCAAGGCCACTCGTCCCTTCGAAAGACTGAGTGTCGATTTTAAGGGCCCCCTTCCCTCAACAGATCGGAATGTGTACTTCTTCAACATCATTGACGAGTACTCGAGATTCCCTTTTGTTATTCCCTGCTCTGATACATCCGCTGCCACGGTTATCAAGGCATTCTGTGATCTTTTCACCCTGTTCGGGTACCCCAGCTACATTCACAGCGACAGGGGCTCGTCGTTCATGAGCGATGACTTGAGGCAATACCTGCTCTCATACGGGATTGCCTCTAGTAGAACCACGAGCTACAACCCTAGGGGTAACGGACAGGTGGAACATGAGAATGCTACAGTCTGGAAGGCTGTCTTACTGGCGTTGAAGTCAAAAAGCCTTCCAGTCTCCCGTTGGCAAGAGGTGCTCCCTGATGCGCTCCATTCCATACGCTCACTCCTGTGTACGGCAACCAATGCTACTCCCCATGAGAGGCTGTTTTCATTCCCTCGGAAGTCTTCCTCTGGGACCTCATTACCGTCTTGGTTGACGTACTCAGGCCCTGTCCTCCTGCGGCGACATGTAAGGGCCCGCAAGTCCGACCCGTTGGTCGAACAGGTCCATCTCCTCCACGCCAACCCTCAGTATGCCTATGTGGCATACCCTGACGGGCGAGAGGACACGGTCTCGATCCGAGACCTGGCGCCAGCAGGGGACGTAGAAACCCCTGTCGCTCCCATACCCCCTGTTACAAACCCCATAACTCTTGTTTCCCCTCCGGACACGGCGCGGGCAGCATCGGGACCATTGCTTAACCCTTTTACTCCCGTGTACAGCTTGCCTGAGTCCAGAGGATGGTCGCCACTTCAGGGTGTGTCGGAACTCCATGGATTACCATCACCTCGGGGTCAACCGGCCCGTGAGACTGTGGAGGAACAGTTGGACATCGCCTTGGGGAGAACGCCACCGCGAGTGCCTACTCCGGTGTCATCGCCGGTATTGAGGAGGTCACAACAACGGTGCGGTCCCCCTGACCGTCTGAACTTATAGACTGATGACAAATTATTCTGTTTTTTTGTACCCCGCCGGCCTTTGTCTTCAAAGGAGGGGTGAATGTGGTGAACCATCGTTGGTTCCCACTAGATAGTACTGAGCCAGGGTCTGGCCAGTACTACAAGTATGTATATATGTTGCTGTTGGGGTTAGAGATGGGTTGTTCTACTTGTTGCTGTTGGGGTTAGGGTTGGGCTGTTACACCTTGTATTATAGTTATTGTGGTACATCCCAGTCGGGCTCCGCCTCCTGGGAGAGGTATAAAGGTCTCTGCTCTGTCTGGGACCCCTCAGTCTGGGATCGTGTATATAAGAGTGGTTATCTCTGGACTCTTGCCTGTACCACGGGATAGTTTAGAGAGGAATAGGGAGAGGGAAGGTTTGAATTCATGGCTGAGGGGATGGTGCAGGAGGGAGGGGTTCAGGTACTTAAGCAATTGGGGCTCGTACTGGGGAAGGTGTGACCTCTATGAGAAGGATGGTCTACACCTTAATCAGAAGGGGACCAATATCCTGGGGGGTAAATTTGCTAAGGCCATGCAGGGAGGTTTAAACTGATTCGGGGGGGGGGAGGGATCCTGAGTAGTGGGGCTGAAAGTGAGGGATGCATGGATGGGGACTGCAATGCACGGCATTGCAGAGGTGGGGTGGAGCAGGGTTTGAAATGTGTATACTTCAATGCCAGGAGTATTCGCAATAAAGTGGGTGAACTTGCAGCGTGGATCAGTACCTGGGACTTCGATGTTGTGGCTATTTCAGAGACATGGATAGAGCAGGGGCAGGAATGGATGCTGCAGGTCCCGGGGTTCAAATGTTTTAGTCGAAGTAGGGAAGGAGGTAGAAGAGGGGGAGGGGTAGCATTATTGGTCAGAGATTGTATCACAGTGTCAGAGAGGAGGTTTGATGAGGACTTATCTGTTGAGGTAGTATGGGCGGAGATTAGAAATAGGAGAGGAGAGGTCACCCTGTTGGGAGTCTTTTATAGACCTCCTAAAAGTTCTAGAGAGGTTGAGGAAAGGATTGCGGAGTCAATCCTGCTTAGGAGTGAAAGTAATAGGGCAATTGTTATGGGGGATTTTAACTTGACTAATATTGACTGGAATTGTTATAGCTCTAGCTCGTTAGAGGGGTCAGTTTTTGTTCAAAGCGTGCAGGAAGGTTTTTTGACTCAGTATGTAGACAGGCCAACTAGAGGTGAGGCTATATTGGATCTGGTGCTGGGAAATGAGCCAGACCAGGTGCTAGACTTGGAAGTTGGTGTGCATTTTGGTGATAGTGACCACAATTCGGTTACGTTCACCTTAGTGATGGAAAGGGATAGGCATGAACCTCGGGCCAGTGGTTTTAGCTGGGGGAAGGGTAATTATGAGGCTATTAGGAGAGAATTAGGAAACATAGGTTGGACTAGGAGATTACAGGGACTGGGAACGTCCGACATGTGGAGTTTTTTCAAGGAGCAGCTACTGCGAGTCTGTGATAGGTATGTCCCTGTCAGGCAAGGAGGAATTGGTAGGGCTAGGGAACCGTGGTGCACCAAAAAAGTTTCTTTGTTGGTTAAAAAGAAAAAGGAGGCTTATGTTCGGATGAGACGTGAGCACTCGGGTAGTGCACTAGAAAGCTTTAGATTGGCTAAGAGGGAGTTGAAGAGCGAGCTTAGAAGGGCTAAAAGGGGACATGAGAAGACTTTGGCGGATAGGGTTAAAGAGAATCCTAAGGCGTTCTATAGGTATGTCAAGAACAGAAGGTTGGTTAGGGCAAGTTTAGGGCCAGTTATAGATGGCAGAGGGAAGTTATGTGTGGAACCGGAGGAGATTGGTGAAGCATTGAACCAATATTTCTCTTCGGTGTTCACGCAAGGGGACATGAATATAGCTGAGGAGGACACTGGGTTGCAAGGGAGTAGAATAGACAGTATTACAGTTGATAAGGAGGATGTGCAGGATATTCTGGAGGGTCTGAAAATAGATAAATCCCCTGGTCCGGATGGGATTTATCCAAGGATTCTCTGGGAGGCAAGAGAAGTGATTGCAGAGCCTCTGGCTCTGATCTTCAGGTCGTCGTTGGCCTCTGGTATAGTACCAGAAGATTGGAGGTTAGCGAATGTTGTCCCATTGTTTAAGAAGGGGAACAGAGACTTCCCCGGGAATTATAGACCGGTGAGTCTCACTTCTGTTGTCGGCAAGATGTTGGAAAAAATTATAAGGGATAGGATTTATAGTTATTTGGAGAGTAATGAATTGATAGGTGATAGTCAGCATGGTTTTGTGGCAGGTAGGTCGTGCCTTACTAACCTTATTGAGTTTTTTGAGAAAGTGACCAAGGAGGTGGATGGGGGCAAGGCAGTGGACGTGGTATATATGGATTTTAGTAAGGCGTTTGATAAGGTTCACCATGGTAGGCTTCTGCAGAAAATGCAGATGTATGGGATTGGGGGTGATCTAGGAAATTGGATCAGGAATTGGCTAGCGGATAGGAAACAGAGGGTGGTGGTTGATAGTAAATATTCATCATGGAGTGCGGTTACAAGTGGTGTACCTCAGGGATCTGTTTTGGGGCCACTGCTGTTTGTAATATTTATTAATGATCTGGATGAGGGTATAGTTGGGTGGATTAGCAAATTTGCTGATGACACCAAAGTCGGTGGTGTGGTAGACAGTGAGGAAGGGTGTCGTAGTTTGCAGGAAGACTTAGACAGGTTGCAAAGTTGGGCCGAGAGGTGGCGGATGGAGTTTAATGCGGAGAAGTGTGAGGTAATTCACTTTGGTAGGAATAACAGATGTGTTGAGTATAGGGCTAACGGGAGGACTTTGAATAGTGTGGAGGAGCAGAGGGATCTAGGTGTATGTGTGCATAGATCCCTGAAAGTTGGGAATCAAGTAGATAAGGTTGTTAAGAAGGCATATGGTGTCTTGGCGTTTATTGGTAGGGGGATTGAATTTAGGAGTCGTAGCGTTATGTTGCAACTGTACACAACTCTGGTGCGGCCGCACTTGGAGTACTGTGTGCAGTTCTGGTCCCCACATTACAGGAAGGATGTGGAGGCTTTGGAGAGGGTGCAGAGGAGGTTTACCAGGATGTTGCCTGGTATGGAGGGGAGATCCTATGAGGAGAGGCTGAGGGATTTGGGATTGTTTTCGCTGGAAAGGCGGCGGCTAAGAGGGGATCTTATTGAAACATATAAGATGATTAGAGGTTTAGATAGGGTGGATAGTGATAGCCTTTTTCCTCTGATGGAGAAATCCAGCACGAGGGGGCATGGCTTTAAATTGAGGGGGGGTAGTTATAGAACCGATGTCAGGGGTAGGTTCTTTACCCAGAGGGTGGTGAGGGATTGGAATGCCCTGCCAGCATCAGTAGTAAATGCGCCTAGTTTGGGGGCGTTTAAGAGATCCGTAGATAGGTTCATGGACGAAAAGAAATTGGTTTAGGTTGGAGGGTCACAGTTTTTTTTTTAACTGGTCGGTGCAACATCGTGGGCCGAAGGGCCTGTTCTGCGCTGTAATGTTCTATGTTCTATGTTCTATGTTCTAATTAGTAGCTTAGTTGTACAGCAAATAAAAGCCTTTATTTCCTGAGCATCTCAAGCCTCGTGTGTGATAACACGCATCAGATACCATGAGAACCTTTCAGGAGGCAGTACTGCTTTAAACCCCACTGATGTTCAGTGCAAGGGCATCTCAAATCCCAGAAGGGAAATTTGGAATGCCAGGTCTGAACTGTTTATTTTTGTGATTTGGAAAAATGTGAGAAAAGGGATGAAACCAGGTGAGGAACATATTCAGTCTTGATGTAAATTATTCAAATAACGAAACATTTATTAAACTTTAAAACACACAATAAGAAAGGCAACAGTAAAGAACAGTATTTACAATTAACTACAATAATGATTACCCAGTTAGTATCCCCAACCCAAATCTATCTACTTTCCTAAACTCCAAGAATGCACCTTTCTCAAACAACATCCCATAAGTTTTAACATTTTGAGCCAAATCCAGCAAATAGTTACCACAGAGGACCTGTCATTTTCTTTTGAGAAACTTTCAACTAGCGTAAAGCAGAATTTCGGGGTGTTTGACGTAAATTTCTTCTGCCTTCTTTCCTGCACCACAACTTGATTCTGAGACAGAGCTCTGCTTTGCAATTGGATGTGGCTATGATCTGGGTGCCCAGACTACTAGTCTCCACTCTGCTTAACAAAGTATCTGTTTCAGCTTGCTACTCAATTAATCTGTATCTCACAAGTCCTCAGTGCAGTTAAATCCCTATCAGTTTCTTTTTTTATCCAATTCTTTACTTTTTATTTCATTCCAACTTCTGAAGGGTATTGTAGAACATGGTCTTTCTTCCAACAGCTAAGTCACCACAGACCATGAAAAGCAACAGGTAAAAAATTCCCAGGGAACTTTTGGAATTTCATTTTCAATCTATTCCAAATCAACTTCAGCATCTGGCGATCGTTGAGGGAAGCCTTCTTTGACAAGAGAATGAAACAGCAAGAAGAGTCTAGCTGAGCCAAGTGAAGATGACTTTCCCTGATTGAAGAGTGTTGTGGTCACAGCAGTCAGACAGCTTTGTGGAGTGGACAAACATGAGTAAGTAGCAATTTTCAATTCATAGACATTATAGAGTGAGACTTGGAGATTTCTGCTGTGAACTAGGCTCACTGTGAATGGTAACTTAAATGGATGGACTTGTTTTAGCACTAAACAACAAGTAAAAGTGACTTGACAATGAACAAATACAGCGAGTATTTCGCTTGCATTTGGAGATTTCAAGCAGACTATAGTCTTCGAACAGCCTGTTCCTATAACTTCCTTCAGGTGATACTATGTCGAAGATTCCTACAATACGACTTCATTTTGAGTTAAGCTTGAAATATAATGAACATAAATTTTCCTACTAGCTGAAGTTACAGACTATAATATGTGACATCACCATGTCACAGGTCATTTGATTGCTGAAGAAAGATGGTGGCATCGTGGTAATGTCACTGCATTAGAAATCCAGTGGCCAGGCCAATGTGCTGGGCATACAGTTCAATTCCCACCATGGTGGCTGGTGGAATTTCACTTCATAAAATCTGGAATATAAAAGCTAGTCGTTGTATTGGTGACCAGGAAACTATCATTAAGTGTCATAAAACACCCTCCCATTCCTCAATGCCTTTAAAGGAAGGAACTCTTTACCTTGGTCTGGCCTCCATGTGATTTCACACCCATATGAACATGATTGACTCTTAACTGTCCAGCAAGTCATTCAGTTCAAGAACAATTAGTAATTGGCAACATGAAAGATTAAATTAAAAAACAAAAGTCAATGAAAAAGCTTAATTAGAAACCTAACATCCAATGCTCTGAAATATAAGCATTGAATTAGTTAAATCATAAGCATTAAGTCATTGAGTTCCATCCATGACAATAGTGATTACATTTGAAGGGTCCATTCCTCTTCTGATGCACATTGAGCAGTATCGATGCAGTCACAGTACAGTAAATAGAGAGCATGCCTTCTCAAATAAGAGAAAATCAGGTCATACCAGTTCTTCCGAGGCTGACCTTAGATTTTCCGTTGTCTGTCAACTTTCATTCAGATGTGGGTGTTCTTACCTAATGGCAGACACAGTAGAAAAGTCAGATGCTAAGCCGTGGAGAAACATCTTCTTCATTTGTTGGTGGTAATCATTGCAGCATTTAGGCCACAGTGTCAAAAGGTAGCCCGTGACAGGACAGGTTGCTACAAGACTAGACCTATCGAAAACAGTGGCCAGGGTTTTACAGACCTGCCATGGTGTGTCTCTCTCCACCCCTCCTCCCTCCCCCCATGCTGTCTGGTGGATGTGGCGGGCCACTGAGTTTGTCATTCACTTCAACGAGAGCGTAATATCCCACCGGGTAAGAAGGACCATAATATCCTGGCCCTTCTTTGTACAGCAGTCAACGAACCCCAGGCTGGGGTTCAAACACCCCCAGCTGCTGGTGGTTTCTTTCTGCCATACTCAGTGTGGCACACAACCATCTGACTGATTTAACTCCCTCTTTACACATCAATCTTCACACCACAATGAAGTAGAAGTCAATTTTCTGTGGGGATAAAGATCATGGAATGGATTTTTGTGGAGACTCTGTGGTCCTTTAAAAATGGTGCACGGATTCCAGGTGTGGAAGTCCCACTCCCATCTTTGCTGCTGGGGAAAGGGGATGGACATTATTCACACATCAGGGAAACCCGAAATCAATAGGGCCATCTGAGTTCTGACAGACCCTGTTCCACTGTAACCATGTTCTTAACCAGCAATGTGGGAGTCATGAATTTTTAGAGTAGACATAATGCTCACGAAGGGCTGATAAGGTCCATAGAACTGTCAAACTGTGAAGTTATTTGAATCTTAGGCCTTTTAAAAATTAATAAAGGCTGCATGTGTCAGTGAAAGTTGGAAAAAAATCTGTCAAACAATTACAAGAGCTGTTTGTTGCCATTACCCCAAAGACTATAATAATGCCATTATTAATGCTTGGTTGCTTTTTAGTTATCTGAGCAGAGGGGCCTAAGTTCACAGTTGTTTGACAGTTCAAATAGATTATTAAAGAATCAGCTGCCTTTGATGTGAGGGAATGATTACAAGTCTGTTGGTTTTTATAAGTGATTAAGTGTTTGAGTGGATTTAAAAGTTTTGAATAGGTTTTCATGAATGGATATTATTTTAATATAGTGAAGGCGATATTAAATGCATCTTAACATGGTTCCTGAGGTCTACCCATAGTGGATACTGGGTGAGTTTGTATGGAGGGTGTAAGGGCAAAGGGTGGTGGGTAGGGGGCACGTGTTGGCATTAGGGTTTTAAGGAGACATGGAGATTGGTAGGGGCATGGGTTGGCATGAGTGGCATTAAGTTGGCATGGGAGCTATGAAAACTGGCCTCAATTTTACATTTTATTTTAGTAAAATTTAGTGTGCTTAACTTGCCCACTTTAGTTAAAAGGCATTTTGCCAACATGTATTCTGTAACAAACCACCTTGGCCGAGTCACCATTTTGTACCAAAATGTGATCAGAAAAGAAGTCATATTGATGTTGTTAACCTTTTATAACAAGCTAGCTTAATATAGTACACTGAAATAGTCACCAACCAGAAACAAATCATTGTATTGGAAGAAAGTACCTCAATTACTCTATAATTGAAGAACAAGTAGTTAATAATTGAATTGTTAATAAGAGTTGGCTTATATTTATTTACATATCTCCTACTAATATTCCTGAGTTAGGATTGATGTTTAAAACTTAAAAACCGTTGTAACAGCAGCTGTGAAAAAGGAATCTACACTATTCAGAACTGGCCCCTATCAGAACACACTGTCCTTGACTGGTTCAGTGCGAACCGAATGAATGGGACACTTGAGAAGTATTAAGATGAAGAATTAATTCATAGCATTATCTTTAAGGCAATGTGCACAAATGGCCAGATCCAATGAATTAATCCTTACAACATTATTGACTAAATGGCTATTAGCTACAACTGCGGTTAAGGTGGGATAATGCCAGAAATAGGTGTAAAGGAGGATCTCTGGAACCATTCTGTTTCTGTATGTTAAATGTTTGGTTGATCTACAGATCCTCAGGGGCAGAGGGAGCTCCTATCAGCACAGAGATTGGTAGTGAAGCACTGGGCCCAGGGACAGAGGCAGAATTCCTGTCAGTGTGGACCCCGGATGGTGAAGTTTCTTTCTGAGACAGAGGCTGGGATTTTCCGGTCCTGCCAAGGGGCAGAATTCCTGTCAGTGAGAAGGGTTGATCTTGTTTTCCACTTCATTTTGACTGGCATTCAGCATGAATTCTGTAGTATTTGGTTGATAAGTATATTTTTGGTTTCTTTTATTTGTTAGTTGATAGGACTTTAGAAAATTGGTACGTGAATTGTTGTTCCATTTTGCTTGTTCAATAAACTTGATCATTATTTCCTAATTCAGTGTTTGAATCTTTGCCTGATGGTTGTATCTCTGTCAAGCAAAATCAGTTTAAAGGGTTAATTTGGGATCCAGTAATTAGGCTGTAGACAGCTAAATTAAATCAAGTCAACATTTACCTAAACACCCCTTTTAAACTGACAGATACCAGGGGCAATTGGGATGGGTGTGGGGTATGAGTTGTCATGGAGGTGGCATGAAGTGGGGATGGGCTGTGAGAGTTGAGGGCTAGTGTCTAAAATTTAAGGAAATAACTGGAACAACATGTCAGAGAACTGAGGCAGGCCTTTTAAGCAGCCTGCCTCAACAGACCATGTCCACCTCTGATCTGCGTCCAGGGGTGGCCAGTCCACGTCCACCTCCCCAGAATGAAAGTTGGGTCTGATGAGGGCACTTTATCCCAAGAGAGGTGCGGCAGCCAAAAAATTTCTGAACTCGCACTACCTATTTTGGGAACGAAAATCTGTTCCCAGTGTTAACACACACTTCGACGCTCGAAGAAATAACTGACATCATTTAAGAGGTCTATCATCAAGGAAGAAATAGCGAGACATCTGGATAGAAATTGTCCCATTAGGCAGATGCAGCATGGGTTCATGAAAGGCAGGTCATGTTTAACTAATTTACTGGAATTCTTTGAGGACGTTACAAGCGCAGTGAACAAAGAGGACCGGTGGATGTGGTGTATCTGGATTTCCAGAAGGCATTCGATGAGGTGCCACACAAAAGGCTGCTGCATAAGAAAAAGGTGCATGGCGTTACGGATAATGTATTAGCATGGATAGAGGATTGGTTAACTAACAGAAAGCAAAGAATGGGGATAAATGGGTGCTTTTCCAGTTGGCGATCAATGATTTGTGGTGTGCCTCAGGGATCAGTGTTGCGACCACAATTGTTTACAATTTACATAGATGATTTGGAGTTGGGGACCAAGTGTAGTGTGTCAAAGTTCGCAGATGACACTAAGATGAGTGATAGAGTAAAGTGTGCAGAGGGGATATAGATAGTCTAAGTGAGTGGGCAAGGGTCTGGCAGATGTTGGTAAGTGTGAGGTCATCCATTTTGGTCGGAATAACAGCAGAATGGATTATTATTTAAATGGTAAAATATTGCAGCATACTGCAGAGGGACCTGGGTGTCCTGGTGCACGAATTGCAAAACGTTTGTTTGCAGGTTCAGCAGGTAATTAAGAAGGCAAATGGAATTTTGTCCTTCATTGCTAGAGGGATGGAGTTTAAAAACAGGGAGATTATGTTGCAGCTGTATAAGATGCTGGTGAGGCCACACCTGGAGTACTGTGTACAATTTTAGTCTCCTTACTTGAGAAAGGATGTACCAGCACTGGAGGGTGCAGAGGAGATTCACTAGGTTGATTCCAGAGTTGAGAGGGTTGACTTATGAGCAGAGACAGAGTAGACTGGGACCATACTTATTGGAATTTAGAAGAATAGAGCGGAGGGGGGGGGGGTGGGTGGGGGGGATTCTTACAGAAACATATATAATTATGAAGGGAATAGATTAGATAAAAGCAGGGAGGTTCATAGAAACCCTACAGTGCAGAAGGAGGCCATTCGGCCCATCGAGTCTGCACCGACCACAATCCCAACCAGGCCCTACCCCCACATATTTTTACCCGCTAATCCCTCTAACCTATGCATCCCAGGACTCTAAGGGACAATTTTTAACCTGGCCAATCAACCTAACCCGCACATCTTTGGACTGTGGGAGGAAACCGGAGCACCCGGAGGAAACCCACGCAGACACGAGGAGAATGTGCAAACTCCACACAGACAGTGACCCGAGCCGGGAATCGAACCCGGGACCCTGGAGCTATGAAGCAGCAGTGCTAACCACTGTGCTACCGTGCCGCCCCACTGGCGGGTGAAACTAGAACTAGGGGACATAGCCTCAAAATAAGTGGGACCAGATTTAGGACTAAGTTGAGGAGGAACTTCTTCACCCAAAGGATTGTGAATCTGTGGAATTCCCTGCCCAGTGAAGCAATTGAGGCTACCTTGTTGAATGTTTTTAAGGCAAAGATAAATAGATTTTTGAACAATAAAGGAATTAAGGGTTATGTTGGGTGGGCGGGTAAGTGGAACTGAGTCTGTGAAAAGATCAGCCATGATCTTATTGAATGGCGGAGCAGACTCAAGGGGTCAGATGGCCTACTCCTGCTCCTAGTTCTTATGTTCTTATGTAGACGACAGCAGTTACAGAATATTATACCGAGCACCGTCTGAGCACCCATTCATAAATTATGAAGAATTGCTGCAATCAACATATGAAATAGGAACAGAGGTAGGCCATTTGGCCCCTTGGGCCAGCTCCACCATTCGATAATATTATGGCTAATCTGAAAATTAACGTTTCAAATAGGGCCAGAAATTGGACCTTGTTAACCAGGTTTTACTGACATAAAAGCTATAACGAAGCTCAACTTTGGACATCAAAGTTCTGCGACCAGAGCACGCTCTATAAACATTTGGCCCAAATTGGTTTGGGTCATTTTTCAGGCCTCCATGGCAACTGTCTATAACTGGCTTTAGGCCCCTTAAATATTGACCCATCCCTGTTTTAGGGCTCCTTGCAGAAAGTGATCACCATAGTGCGAAGCAGAACTATCGCCGATGATAAATGGCCAGTTCTTAATTTCTTCAGTCGGTTAGCCGGTTGAAAAAAATGACAAAATTACTGATGGGTCCTCAGGCTCAATGTTGGACACAGGACTCCTGTTTGGAGTGTGCTGTGCCTGCACAGCCCCAATCCTGAGCACTGATGAGCCTGCAATGTATTTTTCCAGCAATGAGATCAGATGTCACAATGAAGCATCGATTCTGATGTTCTGTCACACCTCAAGCCATATCCTACCATTTGGACATATCATGCGCCCTCTCCCTTAGTAGAAACAGCACAGACCATCACAAATCGAGCAAGCTGATCCTATTCTCAACATGAAGAATGTTTAAAGCGAGCATTAGGCCCTAAGATTCCCAATAAATGTATTCCCAGACAAACCTAGGAACAGCCCATTCTCTGGGATTTTCACAGGGATGCCTTCTTAATTGGCATGCAGACATGTTCTGCATCCACTTCAGGGAAGTGGCCGGGGTTCTTGAGGCTGGGCAGCACCAAAGAGGCCTTCTAGTTTGAGAGCAGCAGTAATTTACATTGGAAGGTAAATAAGAGAAGAGATGTTTTAATATAGAGGCGGCCTCTCGCAAACCTTTTTTCAAATCTTTAGTTAAAAAATAGATTCAGCTGTCAGACCACCCCTGTGGGGTGTCTGGGGAAAGGTGGAGCCCTCTACAGTGCAGCCTATGGCTGCTCCTGCACTCAGACAAGCAGGCAGGGCCTCTAGGCCTGGCTGGATACCTAGGCCCTCAGTCTGCCACACGGTGACTGCCTCCAGGCACCTAAACTGTCCTCTGTCAGTGCAGGAACCTGGAAGCTGACTAGAAAATCAAAATTGGCCTCCATCAATTGGCTCCTTAAGAAGCCGAATCAGTTACCCAACATGTACAGATGAGTAGCCTTGTTGGCCCTGATCCCATCTCCACAAAGTTGGACAAAATAGGCCCAATGGATGTGGGGAACTGGCATGCCAGCATGTCTCACTGCCCCTGAGAGGGCCAAAAATACCAGACATTGAGTCAAATTGATGTTAAAGCTCACATACACTGTTTACTGGGGGTTAAAAATTATGTGTAAATAAACATTATGTTAAAGTGGCATTTATTGTATTCATAAAACCACAACCTTCATACGCCTTATAATTCATGTTAGTCTTTGTGGATTTCCACATCACACTACTGGTAGATGGCAGTTGATAGAAAAGTTTACCGTTTATATCAAAGTGTCAGGCGAAACAAAGAACCAAGAGTTAAATAGCTGATAACGGCACTGGAAGAAAGGAAGGTAGTAAAGATCTAATGGATGGGTTTGTTGCGTAATGCTCAGCTGCACTCAAGTAATATTTCAGGGGGAGCTCTTTGTGATATACTTTCAATAGCATGGAGCAGATTTTGCCATTTGTCTTCACTAATCTGCTAATGTATCATGAACAGCACTCAGTTAATTCATTCATCCATACTATTCTTGGATCACAGAGCAGCAGATCTTAGCATGTCCCTGGGTTTTAGTGGCATTCTCGATGCACAGCATGGCCAGTCTCACTTACTGCTCTGTGTGGTCCCCACAGGAGCAGCAGCCAATATCAGCTTTCTGTTTATTATTGTAGTGCTTTAAATGGCCTTTGAGGAACATGCAAGTGATCCCCAGACCCTAGTCTTTAAGCCTGTTGTCAAGATAAATTAATTTCTGTAGAAGCGCAGTATCCCTACGATGCTATCTTGGAAATGTAGGATTAATGGAGTCTCTATGCAATTGCTTTATAGCGTGTCACTGGTGGAGTGGAGGAGGGGAATGAGAACAGAGTCGGAGATAAACAAAAAACATGAATTATCAACGTTGCAAACTAAATTCGCAAGGTAGTAAAAAGAGGTTAGAGTTGAAAAAAATCATATTCGCCCCACGCAGCTCAGCAAGTCTTATCAGCATTTCCCGAGACATCCTACCCCCTTGATAAGCCAAGGACAATTTGAGCAATCAAAATTCAGCGTGTGTAATTACAGCTACTTGCACAGCTGAATTCAGTAACATGCTGTGTTGTAACTAGGTCTTAGTCTCAGGAACATGCAGAGTTATCTGATTTAAAGAGAAAAGATACCTTCTTGTTAAATAATACAACCTGCATTCCCAAATGAAGAAAATTCAAACACACGGCGCACTGTTTAACATACTCCAACCATTTAAAAAAAATGTCAATGTTAATGCAACAAAGGTATAATTGTTTTGTGCTAATTGTCCCTCAGTCACCTATTTTAACACACATATTTACATTTTGTACAATATTCTCATCCTCCATTTGAACACAGGTTTTATTCACCTTTTGTAGAAAGGAGCAAATATAAACACTCTATAGCGAGATGTTTACTGTTTGTAAAATCGAACACGTCAAATTCATTTCAGATCCAAATGGGCAGGGTTTAACATTCCCGACCTGCCCATCAGTTGGAGAACCAATGGGAGACCTGCGTCACTTCATTTGGAGTGGCCGATCAGAGCGCTTCTTAGCGGCTTTGAACTATTGACACAGCCTTCCACACTTTAGACTTTTTTCACCCACTCACACAGTGCATCCAAGAACTCCTGCATTTGTTTGCTGATTGCCTTCTGCCTCCAGCTCTCCTTTGTTTCTGATAACCACATGACTTTTGCATATCAACTTCCTTCTCGTTGCTACTGTTTCCAGATCAAGGGTCACCAGGTCACATGGAGAAGTGTTCCTGATTTTCCAAGAAATTCACAATTGATACGAATACTTAAAAGACCTTATGAAACATTCTTAAAAACAATTATAGATTTCAAAGGCACTTTAAAGAACTACAAATTTTCCTCGTTGTACTGCTTCTGAGTTACAGGAGAATGACAGTATAACTACAAAATTGGCTAATGTATAAAAAAAGAGTTTGTGGTGAATGGCTATTATTTGAACTGGAGGGAGGTATACAGTGACATTCTACAAGGTCCACCACTAGGAGAACTGCTATTTTGAGTTACATTAGTGTCTTGGATTTGGGATATGGGGTACAATTTTGAAATTTTCAGATGAAATAAAACTTGCAAGTGAACAACCATAGAAGAACCATAGAACCACATAGAACCATAGAATCCCTACATTGCAAAAAGAGACCATGCATCCCTTCGAGTCTGCACCAATTCTGTGAAAGAGCAAGAAAACCAGATCCTCCCCTCCATCCTATCCCTATAAATCCCAACACATTTAGCATGGTTAATCCACAAAACCTACACATTTTGGGACACTAAGGGGCAATTTAGCATGGCTAATCCACCCGACCTGCACATCTTTAGACTGTGGGAAAAACCAGAGCACCAGAGGAAACCCACTGTGTCACCATGTGGTAAACAGTAAGGAAGATAGTAATCAACTTCAAGAGTCAAGGGGGATAGCACTGCTGCCTCACAGCGCCAGGGACTCAGGTTCAATTCCGGCCTCGGGTGACTGTCTGTGTGGAGTTTTCACATTCTCCCTGTGTCTGCGTGGGTTTCATCCAGGTGCTCCAGTTTCCTCCCACAATCCAAAGATGTGCGAGTTAGGTAGATTGGCCATGATAAATTGCCCATTAGTCTCCCAAGATGTGTAGGTTAGGGGGATTAATGAGGTAAATACATGGGGTTATATGGATAGGACCGGGGTTGGATGCGCTGTCAGAGAGTATGTGCAAACACAATGGGCCGAATGGCCTCCTTCTGCACTATAGGAATTCTAAGCAGACATAGGCTGGTTTAATGGGCAAACATGTGGCAAATGCAACATGGAGAAGTACAAATTTATGCATTTTGGTAAGAACAATGAAGAGGGAAAATGCAAGTTAAAAGGTACAATTTTAAAGTGGACGCAAGAAGGGAGAATCCGAGGGGTGTTTATGCACAATTTTTCAAGGATGGCAGGACAAGTTAACAAAGCAGTATATAAAGCAGAAGGATTCATGGGCATTATAGCTAGTGGCACAGAATACAAAAATTATGCTAAACCTGTAGAAAACAGGAGTTAGATTGCAAGCTGAGTACTATGTTCACTTCTGGGCACCACTCTTTAGGAAGGATGTAAAGACTCTGAAGAAGGTTGAAATGAGATTTACTCGAATCATTCTAGTGATGAGAAATTGTAGTTATATGAACGGATTGGAAGGTCTAGAGTCATTCTAATTAGACCAAAAAAGATCAAGAGGATTTTTGATGGAGGTGTTGAAAATCATGAAGGGTTTAGACAAAGTAAATAAAGAGCAATTGTTTCCAGTGGCTGAAGGATTGAAGATCAGAAGGCATAGATTGAAGATTATTGGCAAAATAACCAGAGATGGCATGAGGAAAGATTTTATATAGCAATGAATAGTTAGAATTTGGAATGCACTGCCTGATTCAGTGAGGAATACAAATTTAATGGTAGCCTTCAAAAAAGAATTTGATAATTATTTGGAGAAAAAATTGCAAGGATATGAAAAAAGGGCTACGGAGTTGGATGAACTGGTTTGCTCTTTTTATGAGCTGGCACAGATTTGATGGACCAAATGGCCTCAATCTAGGCAGTATTATTGAATGACCCTCTAGTAGCATCCAACAATTACCCAATAATCTCACATTAACAACTAAAATCATTCAGTCTCATGCTTTCAGGAGTAAGTGAGTTTTTAACGGCATCAAAAGCAACAATGTGAACAGCCTCTCTGGTTCTGAAAATCTAATTTAAAAAATATGAAGTTTCATTCCCTCAGAAAACAAATTGTTTTGCTACTTCTTTAGAAAATAATAATTTATTTTAGTTTTTCTATTTTCATCTTTTATCTCTTTCCATTAATCCCAACTTTCATTTTGCTTGGCGTACAATGATTTCAAAATAATTCATATTTCTTGCTTTTTACTGCAAGGTTTACAGTCTGCATGTCTCAGAGAAGATGTCCGACCTGATTGGTTGAAAGGTCCTTAATGCATAACCCACTCACAGACACCATGAGCCAAATATTCAACGTGGGAATTTCGAGTCCAGACCCATCTCTCTACTACATGGCTCATGCAAAGCAATTTTTAAATGTTAATGTCATAATTGGACAGGAGGCGAGCTTGGCACCCAATTAGTGACTCCACACAGCTTCAGGAGGTGAAAACTGCCTGCCCAGAATGCCAGTGACAAAGGCAGGTAGCAGCCATGTGGGAGTGTGCTACTGCTTTGCAAATAGAGTGGGAGCTCCCCAGAAGGCCAACAGCATAAAGCCATGAAACGGAGGGCAAGTAGACATAACTGAAGCACTGTACACATTCCAGCATAGGGTGCCCGAAGACCCGATGATTTTAATAATCAAAAGAAAATCCATCACCTCGTAGTGAAACCAACAGCCATTCACTAACATTGTTATACCAGACTGTTCGAGATTGCCAGGATCACCATTAACAATTACAGAGCAGACCTCCCCATTGCTGTTAACAAGTTCCTCAAGGAGATTAATGGGCTGTTAATTGGAGTCAAGCTGGTTCCCTATTCCACCCCCCTTTCCAATACATTGAAAATTAAAGATTGTCCCGAGACATCAAAATTCAGAGATGGGTTCCAGGATGGCAATTTTAAAATCACACTTGTACCTGGTCCCACCCCACCAACATTTGCAGATCAAGCCCCATAGATCCTCTGTAATGGGTGCCGTAGAAATGCTCACTCACCAGCTTGTGTACGTGAGGTGAATGGTGGAAACTAATTTTTTGCTGCTCAGAGCAAAACCTAGGCGTATGTTTTATTCATGCTGCTAATTCAGAGAAAGGTCTCATAGAGCACCTTTCATAACCTCAGGTCATTGCAAAACACTTTGCAGCCAATTAAATAGCTTTGAAATATCGTAGCTAGTTTCATGTCGGGAAATGCAGCAGCAGACCATTTGTGCACAGCAAGATCCCTTAAAAAGTAATGAATAGATAATGAGTTAGAGGTTATAGTTGCAGGATAAACATTGGCCAGGACACTGGACAAAATTCCCTTGATCTTCCTCAGATAGGGGCAAATGGGTTTGACAACTGAAGGACAGCAGCATCTCTGACAGTGCAAAGCTACCTCAGCACTGCTATGAAGTGTCAGCACAGAATTTTAAAAATATTTTATGAGATAGCGGAATAACCGCAAAGCCAGCATTTATTGCCTATTCCAATTGCCCTAGAGAAAGTGAGAAAGAGTCAGCTTCTTAAATCACTGCTGTCTATGTGGTGTGTGTGTACCCGCCACTAGGGAGAGAGTTCCAGGGTTTTGACCCAATGACAATCAGGGAATAATGATATATTTCCAAGTCTGGATGGTGTGAGGCTTGGAGGGGAACTTGCAGGTGGCGGTGTTCCGAGGCGGCTGCTGCCCTTAGCCTTCTACGTGGTACAAGTCCCAGTTTTAAGAGGCTAAGGAACCTTGTCAAAGGAACCTTGGTGAGTTGTTGCGGTGCATCTTGTAGATGGTACACACTGCTGCCACTGTGCACTAGTAGTGGAGGGATTGGATGTTTAAGATGGTGAATGAGGTGCTGATCAAACAGCATCTTTTTTCCTGGGTGGCGTCAAGCATCTTCAGTGCTGTTGGAGATGCACTCATCTTGGCAAGTGGATGCCGTGTATTCCATCACATAACATTTGCCTTAAAAGACTTTAGGGACATAAAAAATGAATGACTTGCTGTGGAATATTGGGTCTCTGACCTGCTTTTGTAGCCATGGTATTTACATTGCTGTTCCAGTTATGTTTCTGGTCAATAGTGACCACCAGAATGTGGATTCAGTAATGGCAATGTCTTAAGTGTCAAGGGGAAATTGTCATTCTCTGAGAATTTTGTAGCAAAAATGTTACTTTCTCAGCTCAGTCTGAATTCTGTCCAGATCTTGCTACGTGTGAGTGTGCACTGCTTCATTATCTGAGGACATGTGAATGGAACTGAACACTGGTAAATCATCAGTGAAGTGAACTGTCCCACTCCTGACCTTAACGTGAAGGAATGGCCATTGATGAAGCAGCGATTGATGCTGATGAAACCCTACAGCGATGTCCAGGCTCTGAGATGATTGACCTCCAACAATATCACCCGTTGTGCTAGGTATGAATCCATTCACTAGAGAGCATTTTCCGTTCATTCACATTGACTTCAATCTTGCAAGGGCTTCTAGATGCCACACTCAATGAAATGCTGCCTTGATGTCAAGGCAGTGACTCTCAATTCATGTCTGGAGTTCAGCTCTTTTTCTGATATTTGGACCAAGATTTTATTGAGGTCTGGAGCTGAGTGGCCCAGGCAAAATTGAAACTGAGTACCGATAAACAGGTTATTGTTGTGTAAGGACTATTTGATAGCACTGTCAATGACACCTTCTATCATTTTGATGATGATTGACAGTAGGCTGGTGGGGTAGGTAATCGACCAGATTGGATTTGTCCTGTTTTTTGTGGACAGGACATTTCTGGACAATTTCCACTTTGTCGGACAAATGTCAGTGCTGTGGCTATACTGGATCAGCTTGACCAGAAGATTCTAGTTCTGGAGCACAAGTCTATAGTGAAATGTAGCATTTTCTGTATTTCAGTTTGCCCAGCGTTTTCTTGGTATTGTATCTTGATATCACTCAGCTCCAGACCTCAATAAAATCTTGGTCCAAATATCAAAAAAAGAGCTGAACTCCAGACATGAATTGAGAGTCACTGCCTTGACATCAAGGCAGCATTTCATTGAGTGTGGCATCTAGAAGCCCTTGCAAGATTGAAGTCAATGGGAATGAAGGGAAAATGCTCTCCAGTGATTGTCTAAGTATCTGCTTCTGTAATGGTGGGGCTCTCCAGAGGGAACTGAGATGGAGCATCCACTCGGCACCTTCCTCTTAAGATGCCTGCGCTTTGCCTTGTACACTCACGCGCTGAGCTCCACCAGCATTAAGAATGGAGATGTTCATGGAACCTCCATCTCCTGTTAGTCGTTTTATATTGTCTGCCATTTTCATGATTGGATACAATAAGATAGCAGAACTTTAATCGAATCCATTGGTTGGTGAAGAGTTTCTGTTTTTGGTGCAACCAGACATTACACTCAAAGTTGCGGTAGTTTCCAGAAGTGAATTTTTTACTCAAGTATCTGCTCAAACTAATTCGCAGATTGTCCAATATAAATCCTTCCAGAGGCTATTAAAATGGGTGACATTTTAGAATTGATCTTTTATATTCTATGAAAGAATATTCTGATATGTGTACGAGTGGTTCATTTGTGCATTTTATTAATAGAATTGTTAAGGGATTTATATGTAAAAAAAGAGCATTTTTAATCAAGGTCCACCACCTGTTCATAATCTAATTTTTTTTTAAACTGAAAATGAGTTTAGAAAAACACAGAACCATTTATTAGTTTCAATAATGTACAGTAGTCTGTTTCTGAGTAAATTAATTTTGTTTTTAATATTTAACAGTTATTAAAATATTCTTCTTATCCAATTGTACCCAAAAACAAAGCTTAATTCTTGGAGCCTCCTCAAAGACTGTTGCCAATCTCAGAAACATGTTATGGTGATTAATTCGACCCGAGACTGTGGCCAGGTTTGTGGGCGGGGCTAGCTTCCAGCACAATGTTCTTTAAACTAGCACAAAAAATGATGGAAACACAATTTGTGCTGAACATAACTTGTGCTTGAAATTCTTGATTTTGTGCTAAGGCTTTGCTGATTTCAGGTAAATTGCACTAAAAGAAAGCAACAAATCTTGCAAACACTCTTGTTCGCTCCACCTGCTTCTCTCTCTCTACATGATAGCATGAAATGAAACCATCTTGTTCGATATAAAAAGACCCAGTTGCTTACTTATGCCACAGCGGATGGCAAATTGTGAGATCTTAGAAATGTCTCCAGCGTCGGCCTAGAAAAAGCTAGACACGTCAAAGTTCATCACCATGGTCACCATCACAGCCACTAGTAATGCAGTTCTTGTCCTGTTCGGAGGTTGCCATTACGGTTGCAGTGGCTAAAGGATTTCTGTGAAAGCCGCCTTAGTAAAGCATAGATGGCTCAAACAGCAGTCCTCACTAAAGTTCATTTGAATGAATTGCACCCAGAACTGGCTGGGAGGATATGGCTTATAACTGAAATCCTTGTTATTTTTCTCCTCCTCCCTCTTTCATCAGTCTGTCCTGTTCTCCATAGCCTCTTCTCATTCTCTTAGTCACACTCACATACAGGAGGAAGGCCTTCAAGTCGCTCCTGCCTGGGGGCAACCGCTTTGAGCTGAAGCCTCTAAGTCTACAAAATGACAGTAGATAAGGGGACTGTATTATAACTAAGTTTTCTGATGATATGAAGTTAAGTTGAAAAGTGAGTGGTGAGGGAGACGTAAAGAGACTGTAGAGGGATATAGACAGATATAGACAAGCACATGGCAGATGGAATACAATGTGGCAAATTGTGAAGTTAGCAACTTTGATAGGAAAAATAGAAAAGTAGAATGTGTTATGAATAACGGCTGGGATCTTAGAGCTCCTCAGGGCATGGTGGCAGGTGTTGGGATGGCCATAAAATTGGGCTCCATGCAAATTTTTAAAGTTTTAAAGTTTATTTATTAGTGTCACAAGTAAGCTTACATTCACACTACAATGAAGTGACTGTAAAAATCCCCTAATCGCCATACTCCAGCGCCTGTTTGGGTACACTGACGGAGAATTTAGCATGGCCATTGCACCTAACCAGCACATCTTTCAGACTGTGGGAGGAAACCAGAGCACCCAGAGGAAACCCATGCAGACACAGGGAGAATGTGCAGACTCCACACAAACAGTGCCCCAAGCCGGGAACCGAACCTGGGTCCCTGGCGCTGTGAGGCAGCAGTGCTAATCACTGTGCCACCATGCTGCCCCATTCCTGGTGCCTACCTGCCACCACCCAGATGCACTGCAATTTTAGCAGCAGCAGGCGAGGCACTGGGCAGCTCACTCACCCTTGGACAATTGAGAACCTTTAGGGACCAATTAATGGCCACTTTTAGAGGCCTCCTCTAATCACCACTGCGATCTTCCCCATGCTGGGGGAGGCTGACGCCAGGCCTTTCAACGTGTATCACAGAAAATGAGTATGCAGATACAGCAAGCAATTAGGAAGGCAAGTATGTTAACTTTATTACAAAGGGACTGGAGTTTAAGATAAAGGATAATCTTACTAAAACTTTATCGGGCATTGGTGAATCCAGACCTGGAACACTGTGCGCTATTTTGGTCTCTTCACTTAAGTAGGGGCATACCTGCCTGAGATTGAGTGAAATGAAGGCTCACTAGACTGATTTCTAGGATGAGATGATTGTCCTATCAGGGAAGATTAAATAGAATAGGTCCATATTCCCTGGAGTTTCAAACAACAGAGGTGATCTAACAGAGACATAAAATTCTCAAGGGGCTTGACAGAGTATATGCTTCGGAAATGTCTCCCCTAGCTGGGGAATCTAGAACGTGGAGTCACAGGGCTCAGCCATCTGGGATAGAGATGAGGAGAAATTCCTTCACTCAAAAAGTAGTGAACCTTTGGAATTCTCCTTCTCAACGAGCTATAAATGCTCCTTCATTGAGCATATTCAAGACAGTGGTTGATAGGGAATTGGCAATGTGGCGATAGTACAGGAAGTGGCTGGAGTTGAGCTAAATGATCAACCATGATATAATTGAGCAGCAGAGCTGAAGGGCCATAGGTGTACTATAACTCTTAATTCTTAAGTTCTTTAGTCACTGATAAATGTAATTAAGAATTCAGGAAAAATATTCTTGACCCAGAGAGTGGTTAGAGTGTTCAACTTGCAACCACCTGGAATAGTCAAGATAGCATAGATTCCTTTAAGAGTAAACTATACAAGTGTGTGAGGGAGAAAGGGAAAGAGGATATATATGTCACATATACTATCAATCACAGTGTGTGGCAATTACCTTGTTAAGGGAATTGCTAGTTAAACATGTGACATTGATTGTCCTATAAATAGAGACAGCTGGATCACTTGGGTGGAGAGTCTTACAATAAACTGACTTGAACCCAAGGACAGTCTGGATTGATTCTTCTACTCACCTGAAGAAGGGGCTTGGAGCTCTGAAAGCTTGTGTGGCTTTTGCTACCAAATAAACCTGTTGGACTTTAACCTGGTGTTGTTAAACTTCTTACTTGGTTCTTCCACCATAGCCACTTGTTTTGAGTAACAATTCAGATGTAGTGAGGTCAACTAGAAAGGAAGGAGTTGCATGTTTAAGTTTAAGCTTATTTATTAGTGTCACAAATAGGCTTACATTAACACTGCAATGAAGTTACTGTGAAAATCTCCCAGTTGCCACACTCTGGCACTTGTTTGGGCACACTGAGGGAGAATTTTAGTGTAGCCAATGTACCTAACCAGCACTTTTTTCAGACTGAGAGGAAGCTGGTGCAGCCGGAGGAAACCCACGCAGACACGGGGAGAATGTGCAGACTCCGCACAGACAGTGACCAAGCCAAGAATCGAACGCAGGTCCCAGATGCCATAAGGCAGCAATGCTAACCACTGTGCCAGCATGACACAGGCCAATTTGACAAAATGGCTTATGCTGTGCTGTAAATTATATGATATTCCTGGTAATTTAACAAGTAATTAACTTCACCATTGTTTGATTGTAAAATGATCAGCACAATTTAATGTACAACCTTGGTAGGAATTTTGCAAGACCCATCAGTCAGTGTCAACCCTCCTTTTGTGCTCAAAGCTTCCACAATAATCCCACCAGACTAGTTGCCTCAGATTTGACTCCTGTAAATTGGGCCGATTGTCTGTCTCTATGCTGTAAATTCTGTGTAATTTGGGGAGGCGGTGGTAGCATTATTGGACCGGTAATCCAGTGACACAGAGTAATGCTCAGGTTCAAAATTTGTATTCAATAAAAATCTGGAATTAACAGTCTAATGATGACCACGAGACCATTGTCAACTGTCGCAAATCCCATCTGGTTCACTAATCTCCTTCAGGAAAGGAAATCTGCCATCCTCACCTGGTCTGACCTACATGTGACTTCAATTTCACAGTTTGTGATTGACTTTTCAATGCCCTCTGAAATGGCCTAACAGGCCACTCAGTTTATTTGCAATTAGGGGTGAGCAATAAATGTAGTTAGCGTTGCCCCGAACCCACTAACTAATTTTTTTAAAATCTACACAAAATACTTGCTACGCCTCCATCAAATCTCTCTCTGCATTACAGCAATGACTACATGGATACATAATAGGGTCCAACTGTACTAAAATAGCAGTGCAACAAAGCTCGCGATGGCTGATACAAGGAACGAAGGCTGCTGGTAACTGTCTCACCTGAGTAAGGTACACCTACGACCTTGGTCCTTGCCACCCTTTGAAATCCATGAAAAATCATGAAACACCAGGGAATGATTACGAGACTGCCAAATATTTTTAGGTGTCTGGGCTCAAAGAAAATAATTTGGAGCATTGCATGTTTTCTGAAGTTAAAAGCAAACTTGTCAGGATAAGCTACTTTGGGACCCAATGGCCTTTTCTCATCTCTTAAAATCTTCTGTTCTTTTAAGTGGGGCTGATTTGATTGGGCCAAGCAACGACCAGGTTTTAATTGGTTTTGGTTCTGTTCCTCGTGATGGGGCAGATTGCTCCAGTCATCAAGGAATATTAATGCCCATTGGGGAAAGGAGCTTTGCAACTGAAGAAGTCTTCACCTGTGCTGCATCCTATGATTCTGAGGCCAATATGAATTGAAGTCCGATGGGATTGGATGTTGTTGGGGGTGGGGTGTTGAGAAACGGGTCACTTCAGGTCTTGAGCTTGTTTGTCACTTAATAGTTTATTTAGCTATATGAAGACTAAACTGTCATATTCAGCAGCATCAATATCATTTGTACCTTCTTGACCTGCAAATAAATCGTCTGCCAAACTCACAAACTCAAATTCTGCAGGCCCTGTAACTTGAATTTATATCCTTTATTAGGGGAATGGGTTATCTATGGTTCAGTTGTTCATTTCCTGTTTGAACGAGTGACTGATCCTGTGACCGACCCAGAGAAGTATTTCTTCGAGTGGAATGGGACAAGAAAGGTTGTTTTCAGGCTGTGGTTAAGTACAAAAGGAAATTACCAGCGAGTTGCACACGGTTTGAGGCCAGGGAAACTGGGGAAGTGACCAATCACAAAGTTTTAAAGAATTTATCAGTTCCATTCGTGAAACTTAAATTGCATGACAAACCAAGCGCATGGCAGATTGATACAGTACATTGATAATTCATCTCACTGCAGCTTGTGAGAATTCACCTTCGTTCTTTGTTCGAATCCCACTGACCCATGAAAACAATGACTTTCTATTTTTTCCGTGTTGCCCAAAGGAAGGATCCAACTCTCCTCACATTTTCTAGAGAAGACATGGGATACAATTTATTAAATGCCACAGAACAGGTTAACCCATTAACCCATTAACCAGTAGCTTGATTTTCCAATTGCTTTTTTCATTGTCTGCTAAAGCAGACGGAAGCAGCTTCAATGGGAGCTTCCAAAAGTAAATTGGAAAAATGCCGCAAAAGGAAAAAATGTGTAAGGTTACGAGGAAGGAGCAAGGGAGTGGAATCGTTTGGTTAGCTTGGTCAAAGGGCTGACACAGAGTTGTGGGCCAAATGGCCTCCTGTGCTGTCACTTTCTACAATTCCATCATTAAAATAAACATGTAACATAATTTCTCTGCATAAATTCTAGCAAAAGTATGTGTTGAAAATATCTCCTTTTCTAAATAAAAATACTATAATCGTCCTCCCCTCATATTGAAAGATGCAGCCATGTTTGGATTTATATAATTGATGCGTTTGAATATCCATAAAATATGAAGGATGGTTTTAAATTGAAGGTGTCAAGGTGGTGAGTGTTTTTAATTTAGACTCTGGACTTTACCAAGCAGGTTGGAGGCTGTGTTTTGCATTGTGTCAAAATGTTTAAGTCCCACTCCAGTCCCTGTTAGTTTATGTTCTAAACTAGCCGTGCACTGAAGTTCAGAGGGAGGATATTAAAGATCCTATCTGCTTGTTCTGGTGGTTTAAGTGGATGTTAAGGATCGCGTGACAATATGTGATTAAGAGCAGGGAGTTCTCTCTGTGTCCTGGCCAATATTCTCCTCTCAATCAACACTGTCAAAAAAATAAATGAACCCAGAAGTACTGATCATTCACCTCAATATCGTTAGTAGGACGATACTGTCGGCAAAATGGCTGACACCAGTTTCTGCTCAAGAGAATTCACTCAAGTGAAGTTAACTAACGGGGGCAGGAGAGACACGGTGAGACCTGCATGAATTTCTCTGTTAATTTCTGTTAGTGAAGCCACAGGGCCGCAATTAATGATTTCATTATTATAACAAAACAAGCATCCCCTCTCATGTTTAGTTCAAAATGAACTTTCTCAGTTACATCTGGATTGCCACTACATTGGTTTCCATTGGAGATGAGCAGCTTCAAGCCCTGCTGATCAAGGTACAGAATTGTTAGAATCACAAGTCACG
The DNA here is from genome assembly GCF_964213995.1 of Mustelus asterias. Classification (NCBI taxonomy): domain Eukaryota; kingdom Metazoa; phylum Chordata; class Chondrichthyes; order Carcharhiniformes; family Triakidae; genus Mustelus; species Mustelus asterias. Next base: position 84,688,885 of record NC_135804.1, on the reverse strand, counting down.
TGATTGTAAAAAAAAGAATGAGCAGTTTGGAGAAAAGATCCAAGCAAGCTATCTGCGTGGGTTTCCTCCGGGTGCTCCGGTTTCCTCCCACAGTCTGAAAGACGTGTTGGTCAGGTGCATTGGCCATGCTAAATTCTCCCTCAGTGTACCCGAACAGGCGCCGGAGTGTGGCAGCTAGGGGATTTTCACAGTAACTTCATTGCAGTGTTAATGTAAGCCTTACTTGTGACTAATAAATAAACTTTACTAAACTAACTTGCATTTATATAGCGCCTTTAGCATGAAGGCATTTTAATAATATAATCAAACAAAACTAGACTCTGAGCCACATTTGGTCAGATGACGAAAATCTTGAGGAGAGGTTAAGACCATAAGACGATAAGAAATAGGAACACGAGTAGGCCAGTCAATCCTTTGAGCCTGCTCCACTATTTTATAAGATTATGGCTGATCTAAAAAAGTGACTTTAGGGAGGAAAGAGAAGTGGAAAGTTTTGGGAAGTGAATTTCAGAGCTCAGGGCCTAGGTAGCTGAAGGCACATTAGGGAACAGTGGGAGAAGGGAGTCATGAGTCGGATGAGGTCTGAATTAGATCTGCGAGGAGGGAAAGATGTGTTATGGGGTGGAGAAGGTCACATGTATGGGTTGAAGGGTGAGTAAAATGAGCTGCCTTTGCAAGAATTTCTGGAAAATTTCTCAATTCAGAATGCTCTTTAGGATAAGTATTTTTTCTCTTGCCATTGATGGGTGCTGACCCAGGGAGGAATGTTTGAGAACTTAGATACACTGTCCAGGCCCAGACAGTCAGACTTGGGCCATGAGGAAAATGGCTCCATGTTCAGGGTGCTGCTCTTTATCGATGCTTGTATCTTCCTCGAGGCCTGTATCTTCACTGAGGCTCGTATCTTCATCGAGACCTGGACCTTTATTGAGACCTGGATCTTTGAGGCCTGAATCTTGTCCTGTATTGTAGGAATATTATGTGAGCTCACACAACCTGTTTGACCAGGAGTCCACCTACATCAAGTTATCACTGGAACTCAACCATTTCACAGCCAGATCTCCAGTCTTCACATGCCGGCACTGCTCGAGGTCAAGTCAAATCTTGTGCCTTCTGACACTGAGGCAGGGGTGGTGCCATTAAAACAAAGTCTTGTTGCTTCAGGATCAGTAAGGTATGGATATCTTAGGCATGGTAGCGATTGTTTGACCTTCCACCTGGCTTAGGCAGAAATAAGACAGTGGTTAATGTGACAAATTATACTCCTGTTCCCAACAACCTGAGTAATTCTAGTCATCACACACAAGTTACCAACAAGCTGGCAATTCATGGCCAAATGTGTTGTTCAGCTAGACTGCAGTTAATACCGCCCGTGTGTTATAAAATAAAGGTGATCCTGTAATCATCTAGTGTAAGACTTTTAGATGTCACTTACCTGAGGAGATGTCAATGCTCTTGTACAGGGAGGATTTTTATCAGGAAGGGACAGGGTTGATGGACCAGTGGCTCTTCTTTTCTTTCCATCCTTTGTGTATTTCCCTGAAATATTCAATTGGGAAATATCCCAGCTGAGGTTAAAAACGTACGATTAATGTTCCCCTGAAGCAGATTCCAGGAAATCAATTGGACAAAATTAATTGGTCAAAGAGTCTCTATGCAACCAGTGAACTCATTGTTAGTATCAGAGAACATCCAGATGACTGTACATTCTAGTCAACCTAGGATCTGAAAGGTGTTCACAATCTAAAATACTGCAGATATTGGAGATGTTAAAAATAGAAAATGCTAGAAACATTCAACAGGTCAGGCATCATCTGAGGGGAGAGAAATCAAAATCCTCACTCATACCTCATACAACCTTACCCTTTCACACAGGTAGCAAGGAAGAGACAGTGGGAGTGGGGAAAGGAGTGCAAGTGGGAGAGGACCTTGAAGGAGGAGGAGTAAAAGAACAAGAGGAAACCAAAGAAGAAAGTGGGGCTGAGGAGAAAGCAGAGAGGAGAGGAGAAAGGGGAGGGACAAAATTGAGGGGGACAGGAGAGGGAAGGAGTGAGAAATGGGAGGGGGAGGGATGATTAAGGAAAGAAAGGAAGGGAGGAGAGAGGGGAAGGGAGATGGTTGAAAGGGGTGGGGAAAAGGGAGAGGGTAAATGGAATGGGAGGGAAGAGAGCATCGAGCAGGGAAGAGGGGAAAGGGCATAGAGAGGGGAAAGGGCATGGGGAGGGGAAGAGGGGAAAGAACATGGAGGGGGAAAGGACATGGGGAGAGGAACAGGCATGGAGAGAGGAAGAGGGGAAAGGGCATGGAGGAGGAAAGGGCATGGGGAGGCGAAAGGGCATGGAGAGGGGAAAGGATGGGGAGGGGAAGAGGGGAAAGGGCGTGGAGAGGGGAAGAGGGGAAAAGGCATGGAGAGGAGAAAGGGCAGGGGAAGGGGAAAGGGCATGGGGAGGGGAAAGGGCATGGGGAGGGGAAAGGACATGGGGAGGAGAAGAGGGGAAAGGGCATGAGGAGGCAAAAGGGCATGGGGAGGGGAAGAGGGGAAAGGGCATGGGGAGGGGAAGAGGGGAAAGGGCATGGGGAGGGGAAGAGGGGAAAGGGCATGGGGAGGGGAAGAGGGGAAAGGGCATGGGGAGGGGAAAGGGCATGGGAGGCAAAAGGGCATGGGGAGGGGAAAAGGCATGGAAAGGGGAAAGGGCATGGAGAGTGGAAAGGGCATGGAGAGTGGAAAGGGCATGGAGCGTGGAAAAGGTATGGGGAGGGGAAAGGGCATGGGGAAGGGAAGAGGGGAAATGGCATTGGGAGGGGAAAAGGCATGGGAGTGGAAAGGGCAAGGAGGGAAAGGGGCATAGAGAGGAAAGGGGATGGGGAGGAGAAAGGGTATGGGGAGGGGAAGGGGCATGGAGAATGGAAAGGGTGTGGAGAGGGAAAAGGGCACGGAGAGGGAAAATAGCATGGAGAGGAGAAGGGGCATGGAGAGGGGAAAGGGTATGAAGAGGGGAAAGGGTATGGGGAGGGGAAAGGGCATGGGGAGGGGAAAGGGCATGGGGAGGGGAAAGGGTATGGGGAGGGGAAAGGGCATGGGGAGGGGAAAGGGTATGGGGAGTGGAAAGGGCATGGGGAGGGGAAAGGGTATGGGGAGGGGAAAGGGCATGGGGAGGGGAAAGGGCATGGGGAGGGGAAAGGGCATGGGGAGGGGAAAGGGCATGGGGAGGGGAAAGGGCATGGGGAGGGGAAAGGGCATGGGGAGGGGAAAGGGCATGGGGAGGGGAAAGGGCATGGGGTGGGGAAAGGGCATGGGGTGGGGAAAGGGCATGGGGAGGGGAAGGGCATGGGGAGTGGAAAGGAAAAGGCATTGGGAGGGGACAGGGCATGGGGAGTGGAAGGACATGGAGAGGGGAAAGGGCATGGGGAAGGGAAAGGGCACAGAGAGGGGAAAGGGGTACGGCACTGGGGGAGGGAAGTGGAGTATGTTTTGGGGGGTTTTATTTCCTCTCTGAGGCACTTGAAGTTAGTTAGAATCATTTTCTTGAAACTATTTATGAAGAAGTATTTACAAAGACCTGAGGGTAAGTGCTTTGTTTTATGGACACAGATTGTTCTCTGTTACTCTCGTACAGCTACTTGGTCGTCACATCATTATGGCAATCATCATCCAGTTGCATCTTAACTTATGTTTTAAAACTCAATAAATGCAATCACGAGGGCATGGGAGAGGGGAGAAGGAGAAGGAGGAGGTGGGAGAGGGGAGGAGGTGGTGTGTGAGGGAAAGAGAAGGTGGGAGAGGGGTGGAGGAGGTGGGAGAGGGGAGGAGGAGGTGGGAGAGGGGAGGAGGAGGTGGGAGAGGGGAGAGGGGAGGAGGAGGGGCAGAGGGGAGGTGAGGGAGAGGGGTGGGAAAGGGAAGGAGGAGGTGGGAGAGGGGAGGAGGAGGTGGGGAGAGGGGAGGAGGAGGTGGGGAGAGGGGAGGAGGAGTGGGAGAGGGGGGGAGGAAGGGTGAGAAGGGGGAGGAGGGGAGAGAGGGGGGAAGAGGGAGATAGGAGGAGGAGGTGGGGAGAGGGGAGGAGGGGGTGGGAGAGAAAGCAAATAGGGAGGAAGGAGAGTGATAGAGAGAAAAATAATGGAGGGGTCGAGAAGTGGAATTGGGAGGGAGGCAAAAGCAGGATGTGAAGGAAAGAGAGAAGAAGGAAGGAAAGAGGGGGATAGAGGGAAGGTGAGGTATAATTTGTTTAATGACAAACTAATGACTTGCTTGAAGAAAAGTGCATTTCTCTTTGGTCACAAGGGCTCCAAAATAAGACACCCAGGGATGGAATCTGAATCAGCCAACCTCCACAAAGTCAACAATCAAACAATACAGATCCACAATACATTTCGTGCAACTCAAGCCTTCGCTCTGCTTAACGTCAAAGGAATCCTTCTATTCTATTTTCTGGGTGTGCTATTTATGCCTGTGTATGTACCACACTTGAAATTGTTTTCTGCCCACTTGACTTCTCTGTCTATGTGACAGATGTAACGCTGACATATCTGGCTTGTTTCAATTGCTTGGTAAACTGGATCAAGGTGACAAGTTTCATGTTGCAATTTGGTGTTAGAATATGCAAGTGCAGTACCATCAGCCATTGAGACTCAATGGGGTCAGCAATCTGTTTGTAGCGATGCAATTACCGCGCGGTGGCTCGGTGGGGGGTGGGGGGGGGGGGTGCAGCGGCGGTGGGGGGCGAGCTTGCTGTCAACAGCCACAATATGTTAAAGCACCAGAAAAATGACTTTGTTTCCTGTTGTGCCTGAAAATCTGGCTGTAACCTGAAAAGAGCTCCTGAGAAATTGTAACTGCAGGAACACGTATCTGAGATTCAAGGCAGGGCAATTCTTGTCGTAGAAAAGCGTTCAGCCTGAGAGATCAATAGATGATCATAAAGGATCAAGGAGATTTGGGCAGATTGTACTTGCGCACGCAACTTAATTAAGCCCCAAAGGTACACAATATTTTATGCAGCATATTTGATTTGAGCTCAGACTGCAGAGGAGATTCCAAGCCATTCCGCATAAATGATCACATTTTTAAAAAACCCGAAAGCAGTGCATTTATGCAGCGCCTGCCACAACTTCAGGATGTCCCAGAGTGCTTTGAAATATAATTATGTTTGGAATGTAGGATACAAGGCAGTCAATTCACACGTGCAAGGTCCTACTGTGGTAAGATTGTTTGGTGTTTCATTAAGAGCTCTGGATGCACGAGATTGGACATGAACTATTATATTGTAAACACACAAACATGTACACATCTCAAGTTTTGTGCTATCTAGGTATTATCTTCATGGTGACTTCTCTCAGAATCTTCCTACGCACAGTCCACCATCTTCTGACTCTACATCATAATGAGGGTGGTACTATTTTTCAGTCCTACACCGGCCCTTGCTCTGCCAAACGCTCTTATACTACACCCATAAACAGTGATGTGATAACGATGGATGATCTGCTACCTTGTGGTGTTACACTGGATTCTTACAGCACAGAGATTGGATCACAAACAACAGCCACAACTTGTATTTATATAGTGCCTTTAACATAATCAAACATTCCCAGGTGTGAACAAGAGCATTATAAAGGTAAGAATTTAATACTGAATAAGACCATGTTGGGACAGATAGCCAAAAGCTTGGTCATGGTCTGAGTATCAGAGCAATAGCTACATAGCCTGCAAACAATAATACATGTGACTCCAGACCCACAGCAATGGGGTTAACTCTTAACTGCCTCCTGAAATGGCCTAGCAAACCATTCAGTTCAAGGGGAATCCGGGGTGGGCAATAATGAAAGCCAAACACAAAAGTATTTGAGCTGATGACTGCAAGTGTCAGGACCTCTTCATTAGTGTGGTGCTCTTGCTGTCTCTCAGCCTCCTTGGGTTCCTGTGGCTGAGGAGGTGGCAGTTCCTGGGTATCAGAAAACAGTAAATGAGAGAGGGGGAAGGGTGGGGTGAGGGAAAGGGGCTGAAACGTCAAGTGAGAGGACTGTGGTCACACCATCCACAGCTTCTCACTGTGCCGGGAGGCAGGATCAGGGTGAGCTGCGAGTTGAGAAGGGTTACAAAGCAGGGACATGCCATCATCCTCAATGCCCTCAGCAATGCCGAATGCCACAGATTGTTGCAACTCACCTCACGATGCTGAGAGATCATTTCCCTCAGGCCCGGAAGATATAGACGTTCTTGTCCCTCAGCAGTTCAGCTCTGCTACCTCCTCTAGATTAAAGGGTTAACTTCAGAAGCATACATGATGCTTATGTAATGATAATGTCAGATTATATGACGGAGAAGTCAGAGACATCTGGAAGAGAACAGAAGTTATTACCTTGTGTGGAAATCCAAATGTGTAAATACTTGCCATGAATAAATTGCTCTATTTAAAAAGATTATAGACTTGGGCAAGCTACTTTGAGAGACCAGAGAACCTTAAATCTCATCGAGATCCCTATCACACAACAAAACACCAGCTATTATTGTATGTCACCTTGTCCTTCAAGAGAGAAGGCAGAAGGTCAATTATGGCACTGTATTTGCTTTGTTCCTACCATAGCTGAATAGCTGGCAGTATGTGGAGGCAATGAGAGATGGATGTGAGTGTAGCATCATTGGTACACATATGGTAGTGAGGTAGAGTATCTGGATTGTAGGAACAGTCTGAATGTCAGGGAATGCTGCTGGACGAGTGGTGGGGGTTTGATACATTGAGGTTGGTAATGCTGTGTATAAATGATGTCATGTGAAGATGCATTCACTGACTTTGATCAGCCCCATGAGGTCAGTTGACTTCTTGCAGCATGCTGTCAGATCCTCATTCCAGAATCCGGGAAGCGATCTCCCTATCTTCCACTCCATTCCAAGAATAGTCCATGACGGCCTTGTGGCACCCTGGTGAAACATGGCATTTCACCTTCTGTCTACCTCCATCACCAAGGCCTCCAGCACCACATCCATGACCCTGGAGTCCCCTCTCTGCCCTGGAGCTCCAGTTTCCTTTTTTAGAACTGCAGCAATTGTGTTCAGCAGACTCCTGTAATTCAATGCAGCTTCCCTTTAAAAGGGACAGACCACCTTTAAGAAAAGGAGGCAGGCTACAACAACCACTTGGCCCTAGGCTACAACCAGGTAAATGAGGATGCAATAACAGATTTACATATGGTTTACCTCCAAAGGAATTGACAGACGCTTCGCGATCCCTGTGCTCAAATAACAATATGCACCAATTTATACCTTATAGACTCCAATAAGTACCATACTAATGATATGCAATTCTCCACAAATCTCACTTACCAATCTCCCTCTTGCACTATGTGTACATGTGAGTTAGGAGTTTTTCCCTTGAGAACTCCTAAAGCCCAGTTATTGCTGTGTTATCTTGTTGATTCACACTGAATAAATATTCCTTCAAATCTTAGTGCAATTGTTCATTATATTTGAAAGTGTAGACACCACCTAACAGTGATTCCGTAATAATTCACCTGCATATACAAAGGCTATTTATCAACTCATAAATTACCACTACATTGGGTGGGATAAATATTGACCATTCCTGCACCATTCCAGCTCCATCTCTGACACTTGTGGTTTGCTCGACATTACCAGACACTGAAATTCGAAATTGTTATCTGGATTTTTGAGAATTTGGCCCAGTAGTGCTCAAAGAGGCGGGATTTTCCAGTCCTGCTTGTGCTGAGAATCCTCACGGGCATGACAGAAAATTTGATGGAGCAGCTAAGGTCCATTGACAGGAAAATCCCAGCTGATATTAGTGCAGGCATTACCACACACTCAGTAAACACCTCTGCCCCAAGTATTCAGTGTCATTTTATCTAACACCACACTCTTTCCAAAACTCGTGCAGCTCAAAGTGTGTTCAGTAGCAAGAACCAACCACCATGCTAATTAAATAGATCACCAACCACTTGCATGTCACAGACATGTTAGCTGCTGGCTGATTTTGTGTTTGGCGCTTCCCACAGTCTGCAGGGGACGGTGTGGCAAATGCTGAAGGAGTTTTTACTGAATTCAATGCTTCTGTACAAACTACTTGTTTCCTGGGATTGTACACTACACGCTCCCTTTTGCAATGCAGCAGGAGTGGGAGAATGAACAGAGGACATGCTGAGCAGAACAAGCTGCTGGAAGAGTGGAGTGGGGGAGAGGTGAGAGGCATTGATCAACAAGGGTGCTCAGGAAGCAACTGTTCTACCTGTACCTCAGTGATGAACAATATGCAAGATGTCTGTGGTTCAGGAAGTGCACCCTGGCTGAGATCTGCCACCTGCTGCAGCCACAACTACAATCGGACAGCATTGCCATTAGCTGGGAAGATGATCATGTCCATGAACTACAATCCATCTGGCTCCTTTAGTTGGAGATATTTGCAAGAACTCAGAATTTGCCCTTGCTGTTGTTTAATTGAAACCACTGAAATTCTGCATTCAAATATGTGGAGCTGTTGGTGAAAAGAGAACCCACAGGCAGTGACCACCACCTAGAAGAGTGAGAGAGGAAAAACAGGGCCATTAATAGCGAGAGAGGGCAATGGGGCCATTAAGTGTGAGAGAGGAGCATTGAGGCCATTCGCACTGAGAGAGGAGCAATGGGGCCATTCGCAGTGAGAGAGGAACAACGGGGACATTCACAGTGAGAGAGGAGCAATGGGGCCATTAACAGTGAGAGAGGAGCAATGGGGCCATTAACAGTGAGAGAGGAGCAATGGGGCCATTAACAGTGAGACAGGAGCTATGGGGCCATTAACAGTGAGAGAGGAGAAATGGGGCCATTAACAGTGAGACAGGAGCTATGGGGCCATTAACAGTGAGAGAGGAGCAATGGGGCCATTAACAGTGAGACAGGAGCTATGGGGCCATTAACAGTGAGACAGGAGCTATGGGGCCATTAACAGTGAGAGAGGAGCAATGGGGCCATTAACAGTGAGACAGGAGCTATGGGGCCATTAACAGTGAGAGAGGAGCAATGGGGCCATTAACAGTGAGAGAGGAGCAATGGGGCCATTCACAGTGAGAGCGGAGCAATGAGACTATTCACAGTGAGAGAGGAGCAACATTCACAGTGAGAGAGGAGCAACGGGGACATTCACAGTGAGAGGAGCATTGAGGCCATTCACAGTGAGAGAGGAGCAATGGGACCATTCATAGTGAGAGGAGCATTGAGGCCATTCGCAGTGAGAGAGGAGCAATGGGGCCATTCATAGTGAGAGGAGCATTGAGGCCATTCGCAGTGAGAGAGGAGAAATGGGGCCATTCACAGTGAGAGAGGAGAAATGGGGCCATTCACAGTGAGAGAGGAGCAATGAGGCCATTCGCAGTGAGAGAGGAGCAATGGGGCCATTCACAGTGAGAGAGGAGCAATGAGGCCATTCACAGTGAGAGAGGAGAAATGGGGCCATTAACAGTGAGAGAGGAGCTATGGGGCCATTAACAGTGAGAGAGGAGAAATGGGGCCATTAACAGTGAGAGAGGAGCAATGGGACCATTCACAGTGAGAGAGGAGCAATGGGGCCATTCACAGTGAGAGACGAGCAATGGGGCCATTAACACTGAGAGAGGAGCATTGAGGCCATTCATAGTGAGAGCGGAGCAATGGGGCCATTCACAGTGAGAGAGGAACAATGAGGCCATTCACGGTGAGAGAGGAGCAATGGGGCCATTCACAGTGAGAGAGGAGCAATGGGGCAATTAACAGTGAGAGAGGAGCAATGGGACCATTCATAGTGAGAGAGGAGAAATGGGGACATTCATAGTGAGAGAGGAGAAATGGGGACATTCACAGTGAGAGAGGAGCAATGGGGCAATTAACAGTGAGAGAGGAGCAATGGGACCATTCACAGTGAGAGAGGAGCAATGGGACCATTCACAGTGAGAGAGGAGAAATGGGGACATTCACAGTGAGAGAGGAGCAACGGGGACATTAATAGTGAGAGAGGAGCAATGGGGCCATTAACAGTGAGAGACCAGTGCTGCCTCATGAGGCCACCACTGTACTTTATGAATCTCAGGGAGAGAGGTCCTGTAGGAAGGAGAAAAGTGGACTGTAGGAGTATGTTTATGTCCTCGGCCCATACTGTGGAGTTCGGTCTCTAGTCACCTTGGAGCCCCTTGCCATTGGAACAAGGCCTTGCTCTGTTAAGCACGGTCTTGTCATAACTAACACCTTGTTCCATCAGAGAGACAAGTACAAACCTCCTGGTAACACCCTCGCTGAAAGCACTGGCACCTGCTCAACTGCATCATTGTCTGAGTGAGGGACCACAAGGACTTGTGTAGCACCCACAGCATGACTGGAACCAATGACTGCTGGATGGACCACTGTCTCATCCATTCTTTGATCAACATCAATGTAGCCCCAATCAGCGATGGCAGCAGAAACAATGGGACAGGAAAATCAACTCTGAGGCACTCAAGACCCCAATAAAGGAGTTCTAGCCAGCCAGCGCCTCACTGCCAACCTGACAACTCCTGGTAACCCCAAGACACAGAGTGTCCACAGCACCTGGTCTACCCTCAAAGCCTCCATAATCAGCACCTGTGGAGAGACACTTGGTCACTCGTCCAGGAAACGCAAAGACTGCTTCGATAGCGTGACCAGGAGATCCAGGAGCTGACAAGGTGTAATCGCAAGGCTTTTCTGAATCTGAGACAGCAACCCAACACGAGAGCAAGAAAGCAGCTCTACGGACGGCTGAAGGCTGAGGTTCAGCAAAAAAACCATGACCAAAAGAACAGATGGTGGGTGAAAAAACACAGAAATTCCAGCAATTAGTCATCTGTAATCATCACCATCTTCAAGAAAGGTGAAAACTCTGATTGCAGTAACTACAGAGGAATTTCTCTGTTGTTGACCACAGGGAAGGTCCTCACAAGAGTCCTCCTTGATCGCCTTCTCCCTGGGGCTGAAGAGTCCTCTCAGAGTCACAATGTTTTCCATGCGGCAACGACAAGGGAAATGCAGGGAACAGCACCAACCCTTTACATAGCCTTCTTTGACCTCACGAAGGCCTTCGACACGAGGGATTATAGAGTGTTCTCTCCATTTCAGCCACCCCTAAGTGTTTTTCCCCATCCTCTGACTGCTGCACAATGATATGCAAGCTGTGATCTTGACCAACAGATCCACCGCAGACCCAATTAACATTCGCTCTGGGGTCAAGAAAGGCTGTGTCATCGCACCGACGCTCTTCTCGATCTTCCTTGCTCAGGGCTCCATCTCACCCTCAGCAAGCAGGGATCTCACTGGAGTGGAACTAAATTACAGAACAAGCAGGAATCTGTTCTGCCACCTGCAGGCCAGATCTAAAGTCACCCCATCCTCTGTCATTAAACTACAGTATGCAGATAATGCTGGCTCTAAGACCAAGCTCCAATCCATTGGCAACATCTTCATCGAGACATACGAGATCGTGGGTTAGACATAAGACAATGGATCCCTACCAACTTGCCCCCATCACATAGCATTGAACCGCGCTCCCTTCCCCCCCCTCCCCCCTCTCCCAGCTACAGTTATCAAAATCTATGATGAGGTCTTGGACAATATGGACTGCTTTCCCTACCTTGGGAACCTAATGTCTACAAGGGCAGACATCAATGACAAGGTTCAGCACAGCCTTCAGAGTGTCAGTACAGCATTTGGTCACCTGAGGAAGAGTGTTTGAAGACCAGGACTTTAGAGCCGGCACCAAGCTCATGGTCTACAGAGCAACAGAGATACCTGCCCCCCTATATGGCTCAGAGATATGGACTATGTACAGCAGGCACCTCACAAACCTGGAGAGGTACCACCAGCATTGCCTCTGCAAGTTCCTGCACCAACATCAGTGTTCTCGCTCAGGCCGACATCCCAAGCATCGAAACATTAACCATGCTGTATCAGCTTCACTGGGCGGGCTACATTGCCCACATGCCTGACAAGAGTGGATAAATCCCCAGGACCAGACAGAGTATTCCCACGGACCTTGAGGGAAGCTAGTGTTGAACTTGCAGGGGCCCTGGCAGACATATTTAAAATGTCAGTATTCACGGGGGAGGTGCCGGATGATTGGAGGGTGGCTCATGTTGTTCCGTTGTTTAAAAAAGGTTCCAAAAGAAATCAGGGAAATTATAGGCCAGTAAGTTTGACGTCGGTGGTGGGCAAGTTATTGGAAGGTGTGATAAGGGATAGGATCTACAAATATTTGGATAGACAGGGACTTATTAGGGAGAGTCAACATGGCTTTGTGCGTGGTAGGTCATGTTTGACCAATCTATTAGAGTTTTTCGAGGAGGTTACCAGGAAAGTGGATGAAGGGAAGGCGGTGGATGTTGTCTACCTGGATTTCAGCAAGGCCTTTGACAAGGTCCTTCATGGGAGGTTAGTTAGGAAGGTTCAGTCGCTAAGTATACATGGGAAGATAGTAAATTGGATTAGACACTGGCTCAATGGAAGAAGGCAGAGAGTGGTTGTGGAGGATTGCTTCTCTGAGTGGAGGCCTGTGACTAGTGGTGTGCCGCAGGGATCGGTGTTGGGTCCATTGTTGTTTGTCATCTATATCAATGATCTGGATGATAATGTGGTAAATTGGATCAGCAAGTTTGCTGATGATACAAAGATTGGAGGTGTAGTGGACAGTGAGGAAGGTTTTCAAAGCTTGCAGAGGGATTTGGACCAACTAGAAAAATGGGCTGAAAAATGGCAAATGGAATTTAACGCAGACAAGTGTGAGATATTGCACTTTGGAAGGACAAACCAAAGTAGAACGTACAGGGTAAATGGTAGGACTCTGAAGAGTGCAGTTGAACAGAGGGATCTGGGAATACAGGTACAGAATTCCCTAAAAGTGACGTCACAGGTGGATAGGGTCGTAAAGAGTGCCTTTGGTACATTGGCCTTTATAAATCGGAGTATCAAGTATAAAAGTTGGAGTGTTATGGTAAGGTTATATAAGGCATTGGTGAGGCCGAATTTGGAGTATTGTGTACAGTTTTGGTCACCTAGTTACAGGAAGGATGGAAATAAGGTTGAAAGAGTGCAGAGAAGGTTCACAAGGCTGTTGCCGGGACTTGAGAAGCTGAGTTACAGAGAGAGATTGAATAGGTTGGGACTTTATTCCCTGGAGCGTAGAAGATTGAGGGGAGATTTGATAGAGGTGTATAAGATTTTGATGGGTATAGATAGAGTGAATGCAAGCAGGCTTTTTCCGCTGAGGCTAGGGGAGAAAAAAACCAGAGGGCATGGGTTAAGGGTGAAAGGAGAAAAGTTTAAAGGGAATATTAGGGGGGGCTTCTTCACGCAGAGAGTGGTGGGAGTGTGGAATGAGCTGCCGGATAAAGTGGTAAATGCGGGGTCACTTTTAACATTTAAGAAAAACTTGGACGGGTTCATGGATGAGAGGGGTGTGGAGGGATATGGTCCAAGTGCAGGTCAGTGGGACTAGGCAAAAAATGGTTCGGCACAGACAAGAAGGGCCAAAAGGCCTGTTTCTGAGCTGTAATTTTCTATGGTTCTATGGTTCTAAGAGTTTCCCAAAACAAATGCTCTACTTGGAGCTTCGATGCAGCAAGTGAGCCCCAGAGGGACAGAGGAAATGCCTCAAGGACACACTCAAAGCCTCCTTGAAAAAGTGTAACATCTCCGCCGACAGCTGGGAATCTCTGGCCTGAAGTAGAGGAAAAGTATCCAGGAAGAAGCTGAACACCTCAAGTTTCATCGGCGAGAGCAAGCTGAAGCCAGGCATCGACAGTGAAAGGAGCACGTGGTGACCTGGGCAACTGGTCACCCACTCCTCCAACCACCCTCTGTTCCACCTGTGATAGAGACTGTTGCCAGAATTCTACTGCCTCACCCGCCACGGAACAGGAGCGGGCAAGGGGCAGACAACGGAAATGTCCATTGACCTCGGGAAGGAATTTCCGGTCTTGCTCGAGCGAGGCTGTAAAGTCCTATCCTGTAGGTCATGCATTGGACTCCTCAGTCACCTGAGAACTTAGTTTTTGTGAGGAAGCAAATCATTCTCGATTCTGAGGCACTGCCTGAGAAGAAAAAGGACCTGTTGGTGACTGGGGATTTGGAGTTACTGGTATTGCCATGGAATGTATTTATTCATGGAGAGCTTGGGCAGAAAGAGGGGCATTCTATAGCAGTCATGATACCTTCAATCTATGGCAGTCCACTGTATCAGCTGTATTTAAGCCACCACAGGAACCAGAGGGTAGCTTCTGGGAAACAAGTTTTATCCACTGACAGGATGGGAGATGGTAAGAAGTCTCACAGCACCAGGTTAAGTCCAACAGGTTTATTTGGAATCACGAGCTTTCGGAGCACTGCTCTTTCATTAGATGAGCCAAGATGGGAGATGGCATGAATGCACAGCCTGCGTAGAATGGGAGTCATGCTGACTGACTGAGCCACTGAAAGCTAACATGCAGATGCAGCAAGCAATTAAGGAGGCAAATTGGTGCATTGGCGTTATTACAGGCAACACAATGGCACAGTGGTTAGCACTGCTGCCTCACAGCGCCAGGGACCCGGGTTCGATTCCCGGCTTGGGTCACTGTCTGTCTGGAGTCTGCACGTTCTCCCCGTGTCTGCATGGTTTTCCTCCGAGTGCTCCGGTTTCCTCCCATTATGACATGCAGTTTAGGTGCATTGGCCATGCTAAATTCTCCCTCAGTTTACCTGAACAGGCGCCGGAGTGTGGCAACTTTGTGGGGATTTTCACAATAACTTAATTGCATTGTTAATGTAAGCCTACTTGTGACACTAATAACGAAACTAAACTGTTGCAAGAAGATTTGAGACAGGAATGAAGAGACCTTGCAATTATAGCCCCTTGATAAGACTGCACCTAGTGCACAGTTTCAGACACCTTACCTAGAGAAGGATATGCTTGCTATAGAGGGAGTACAACAAAGCTTCACCAGACTGATTTCTGGAATGGCAGAATTGTCCTATAAGAAAAGATTAAAGAGTTTTCTCTAGAGTTTACAAGAATAAAAGGTGATCTCATTCCAACACAAATTCTTACAGGGCTTAACAAGGTGGTTGCAGGAAGGATGTTTCCGCTTAGTTGGGGAGCATGGGGGGGGCGGTGGGGGGAGGCGGTATCTAGAACCAGGGTACACAGTCTCACAAAAGGGGTAGGTCATTTAGGACTGAGATTCGGAAGAATTTCCTCATCAGAAGGAAGTGAATCTTCAGACTTCTCTGCCTCAGAGGGCTGTGGAGGTTCAGACATTGAGTCTGTTCAAGACAGATTGATAGATTTTTAGATGTTGGAGACATCACGGGATATGGGGATAGTGCAGGAAAATGACACTGAGGTAACAGATCGGCCATGATCCAGTTGAATAGTGGAGCAAGCTCAGGAGGCCGAATGGTCTATTGCTGCCCCTATTTCCTGTGATCCTATGGACAAGGTGTGATGGAGTAGACTATTGATGTGCCAAAAGAATAGTCACACTGCCTGCACTGCCCTGGAGAGAAACTGATAGTAAGAAGGCTCACAACACCAGGTTAAAGTCCAACAAGTTTATTTGGTACCACAAGCCACAAGCCACAAGCTTTCTGGCTTGTGGCATGTGCTACCAAATAAACCTGTTGGACTTTAACCTGGTGTTGTGAGACTTCTTACTGTGCTTACCCCAGTCCAACACCGGCATCTCCACATCAGAGAAACTGATAGACAAGTTCTGCACACGTGAGGACAGCCTCAACCGGGATCTTGGGTTCATGTCACACTATCTGTAACCCCCATGTGTGGCTTTTGCTACCAAATAAACCTGTTGGACTTTAACCTGGTGTTGTTAAACTTTTTACTGTGTTCCCCCCATGACTTGCCAGGGCTTGCAAAATCTCACTAACTGTCCTGGCTGGAGACAATACAGACCTCTTTAACCTGTGCTTAATCCTCTCTCCACTCACCTTTAAGACTTGATTACTGTAAAGACTCGCATTCCAACCATTATCTTGTCAATTGAGTTTGTGTCGATATATGCCTGGTTTGTGAACACAACTCCTCACTCACCTGAAGAAGGAGTGACACTCCGAAAGCTTGTGCTACCAAATAAACCTGCTGGACTTTAACACAGTGTTGTGAGACTTCTTACTGGAGAAACCCTGCAGTAATCAAGAACAAAGTTCAATGGCAATTCCAATGACTGCACCCCTAATTTCCCATCCACACCTTCCCTTTACACTGACCATCAGGGCCGCACAACACAAAAATAAAAGCTAATACAAAATAAACATTCCAATGCAAATGTATAAATGAAATCATTCCACATTGCATACAGATGTAAACTAATCACCCGAGTGCATTCCCTTCGTATCTCCATGTGCCGTTGCCTGTCCGAGTGCAGTATTACCCCAGTGGCTGCAGCATGGCTGGTGAGAGACTGCTGGCTATCAGTGGAGGAGACTGCAATGGCCTTGGGGCTGACCTCAAGCTGACAGACAACAGCTGGGCACTGTTGGAGTGGCAGGGCTGGGGGGACGAAAGCTGTCTTCCTGTGACAGGACAAGAGGCTTGTGCTCCTCCAGTAAATAACTGTCACTTTCACCCCCCCCCTCCCCCGCCCCCCACCCCCCACCCCCACAGCTCTTAGCATTCCTTGCATCCTGTTGGGGAACAGATTGCTGCACTGCTGTGATACCCTGCAAAGCCCTGTGAAAACTGCAATCCACAGGCATGATGATAGCAGTCTGAGCATCCACTGCAGTACTCAGATATTGGGTGGGAAGTTGCAAGTGTTGCAACAGGAGTCAGGAGAGTGGCTGTCAGGCACTGCACTTTCTCCTCTCAGCTCCTCCATCAAAGTGATCGTCTGACTGTTGTACAACAGAACCTATGTGTGACTTCCCCCTCTGGTAAAGTTACTAGAAAGAATTCTGAGGGTGATGAAGAGTAACCTTTTCACCCAGAGGGTGGTGGGAGTCTGAAACCCATTGGCTGAAAGGGTGATGGAGGCAGAGACCCTCACAACATTTAAGGAGTATTTAGAAAATCACTTGTTCTTCCATAACCTCCAGGGCTAAGGGCCAAATGCTGGACAATGTGATTTGTATAGTCAGATCTTTGTTGACCAGCGTGGACATGATGGGCTGAATGGCCTCCTTCTGTGCTGTAAACATCTATGAGTCTATGGTGAGCTGGCACCTGCCCTATCCTTGCCCCTGTCTTTGTTGCGACCCATGTTTCATCGCATGCAGATCCTGCCTATGCGCACAGTGTCAACATGTGTGCTGGAGGCTGCAAAGCTGAAATCAAGTCATGTTGCTGTGACTTCATCATCAGTCTCTTTTTGCTATTCCTCCACCACCTGGCCAGGTTGGACCTCCTGAGCATCTGAAAGGATAAAGGCGCAAGGATATAATTGAGGGAGGGAGGGTGGGGAAGTGCTGCATGCTTACACCATCTGCAGTTTGCAAATCAGAAGTGAGTATAAAACAAAGGGGCAATGAGGACATCTTCAATGATTTCAGCCTGGTTGCCGGCTACATCCTCAGCAATGGACATCCCAATAAAAGACAACACTGTCTCCTTCCTCCATGGAGTTTAAGACATGCAGGTATGCCCGTGCCCTCTTGTTAGTTCCTGCTGCCCTCTAGTTATGCATCACCTTGCCCTGCAAGAGCGAGGGAAGTTTGTGTCAGTGCATGTGGTGCAATCTGCATGATGTGCCTGCCATTGTTGAATAGAGGACAAGTGTGTGCAGTCTGTGGGATCTGGATGTTGTTGTAATGTGTCTTTAAGAGATTGCAGCATGACATCATTGGAGAGGAAGTATGTCATGTGATTCAGTCTTAGTTTCACTTTTGCTTTTGTGCAAAGCACACACACATAGCTTTCTGCTGATGTCTTCTAGCTTTTCTATCTTTGTATAAATGTTCGCATGTGTCTAGTCTTAATAAATGAACACAGAATGTGTTTACCCAATCCCTTATGAATGATCGGTGCATTTATATCATTATAAAAACATGACAGGTGTGAGATCTGCCACAGTGCTAATTGTGTGAGGATGAGTTGGAGCATCTAAATGTCAGATACGAGTCCTGATTGATGTGGTCTAACCACTGATTGGTTTAATTGTCACCTTGCTTCTTTATTACGGTATTCACAGCAGCGATTTATAAAATCTAGGATCCAATGCACAGCTCCTTGTTAATAGCTTTGCCAACATTTTTCTCATTTTTAAAGAATTGTGCATGTAGACTGTCAAGTGTCTTTGCTCTTTATAAAGCCTCACCGGTCATTATAAAATTTGTCTAACTATTGTTCTTTGTGAAATGAATCTGTTCACATTCCTCCCCTTTGAATCCCTCCATCAAATCTATTAGCCTTCCCGAGTCGTCCTAAAAGTTAGTTACAGTCATCTTCCTAATCAAGCATACTTCCTATCTTTGTGTTATTTCTTTTATTCCAACGATAGAGGCAGAGAGAGATAAAGAAAATGTCATTGCTATGTCCCAACATGCAAAATAAATGCATTGCTCACATTCCCTGTTCTTTACCAAACTTCCTACCGATTCTACTATACTCCCTTTCATAACGTGAATCTTAATTTCATCAACTAACCTCCTATGCCACTTTGTATCAAATGCCTTTGGAAATTCGAATGCACAGCATTCATTGAACCTTCTTTAGCCACCAACTAAATACATTCGATTATTCCCCTAAAGAACACTGTTGCATTTGTCAGATTCAACTTGTCTTTTTTTAAATCCGCACTGGCTTAATTAACCCATGTCCTTCTAAGTGAGTATTAATTTTATCCTCCATTATGCCCTCTAGAAGCTCAACCACTACTAATGTTAAGCTGGCTGGCATAATTACACAGTTTATCCCTTTCTCTATGCAAGAACCAAGGCAAAGCACTCATCTAGTATCTCCACCATTCCTTCATCCTGCTTGAGAAGATTTCTTCTTTCATCTCTACTCTTTGACGATTCATTCACTTTTATGTATAGAAAGTCCTTTACTATTTCCCTTTATGTTCCTTGCCAATCTTTCATCATTACCCCCTTAGCCTTTCTAATCTCCCCTCAGTATTTTCTATCCTCTAATTTTCTCATTTTAATTTAAATTTCACTGCCCTCTAAGGAACGCCAGCTTTTCCTCCGCCCCTTTTTCAACTTGTGGGAATATGCCTCGCATGTATCTTAACCAACTCCTCTTTTAAAGTTTCCCACTGTTATCTGTTGACATTTTGTTCCCCAATTCAACTGGGCTTCTGACCTTGTCATCTCTTTGAGAGTTTCATTTTTATTGCAAAATATTGTTGTATTCAAAGGTCTCCTTTTTCTCAATTTACATTCTGGAACTTAATCATACTGTGGCTTCCTAAATGTCATCATGTCTTCCTTACATTGCTCACTGCTCTGACTTCGCTTTCTTAAACTAGTTCAGCATTGCCTCCTTCCTTATTGGGCTAAAACATATTGGTCGGAAAAATGGGCCGGACCATATTGTGGTAACCCTTCTACATCTTTAACATTTACATTAATCAATGGAAATTAGAAAGGATATTCAGTAATAGTTGGCATCATTTAGCATTTTCATGCACGTAATGTGAAATATGTTTCAAAATGTGCAACATTCATATCTAACTAGCAACATCTACTGTCAAGAGGGCCAAGGGCAGCAGACACATGGGAATACTAACGTTTACGAGATCTCCTCCAAGTCACACACCACCCAAATGCTTTCAACACATGAGGAATTCTAATGAAACAGCTCAGTCGACCTTTAAACATGTTACGTTAAAAAAATGCTGAATGTTTACAACCAATAATTTCTAACTTTATTTCTGTGCAAATGGTGTTTTCCAGACTTAGAATAGAACAGAATCCCGACAGTGCATAAGGAGGCCACTTGGCCCATCAAGCCTGCACTAACAACAATCCAACCCAGGCCCTATTGCCGTAACCCCACATATTCACCCAGCTAATCCCCCAACACTGAGGGACAATTTAACATGGCCAATGAGCCTAACCTGCATATCTTTGGACTGTGTGAGGAAACCAGAGCACCTGGAGGAAACCCACACAGTCATGGGGAGAACATGCAAACTCCACACAGACAGTCACCCAAGGCCGGAATTGAATCCGGGTCCCTGACACTGTGAGGCAGCAGTGCTAATGACTGTGCTACCATGCCACCTACTCCTTGAACTTGACAGGTAAAACAAGGAGGATGTCATGGTGGCACAGTGATTAGCTCTTTCCTTTATAAATATCTATCGAAACTTCTAATGTCTATCTTTATATTTCTAGCTAGCTTTCTCTCAGACTCTAATGTTTTCTTCCTTATTAATCTTTTTGTCATTCTTTGCTGTTTTTTATATTCTATCTGATCTTCTGACACCACCTTTGTGTAGTTATATCCTTTTTCTTTAAGTTTGATACTGTTATTAGCTTCATTTGTTAACCGCAGATGGTGGTGTCCTCAATTTGGAACTTTTCTATCTCGTTGTAATGTGTCTCCTGAAATATTCCTTTAAATGTCTGCCATGGCATCTCTTTTGACCTAGCCTTTAACCTTATTTGCCAGTTTGCTTTAGCTGGCTCTGCTTTCATGCCTTCATAATTGCTCTTATTTAAGTTTAAATATTAGTCTACGACTCACTCATTTTTCCCTCAAACTAAATGCAAAATTCAATCGCTGCTACCTAGAGGCCACTTCACTTTGCAGTTATCAATTAATTCTATTTCATTCCACAATACCAGGTCTAGCCTGCTCCCTGGTTGGTTCCAGAACGTGTTGTTCTAAGAAATTATCCCAAAAACATTCCATGAACTCTTCACCTTAGCTATATTTGCCCATTGGGTGGCATGGTGGCACAGTGGTTAGCCCTGCTGCCTCACAGCACCAGGGACCAATTCTGGCCTCAGGTGACTGTGTCGAGTTTGCACATTCTCCCTGTGTCTGCATGGGTTCCTTCCAGGTGCTCCGGCTTCCTCCCACACTCCAAAGATGTGCGGGTTAGGCTGATTGGCCATGCTAAATTGACCCTTAATGTCGGGGGATTAGTATAGTAAATATGTGGGGTTTCAGGGACAGGGCCCGGGTAGAATTGTTGTTGGTACAGGCTTGATAGACCAAATGGCCTCCTAACTGTGGGGATTTTATGATTCTATCTGTTTTTCCAGTCTGTAGATTACAATCCCTCCATAATTATCACTGACAAACTCCTATAATCTCTTCCTTTATACTCTGCCCTAACTCTTGTAGTTACAATTAGGGGGTCTGTACATAACTCCCACAAGTGACTCCTTGAAATATAATTTCTCATCTCAGCCCATACTGCTTGTACATCCTTGTGTCCTGAACTTAGGTCATCCCTCTCCAATGTGCTAATTCCACAATTAATTAGCAGAGCCACCCCTCCACCTTTTCCTAACTTTCTGTTCTTCCTAAGTGTCATGTACCCTTCAATATTCAGGTCCCAATCTATGTCATCCTGTAACTATGTCTTTGTAATTGCTATCAGACCATATTTATTTCTATTTGTGCTATCAGTTCATTGGTTTTATTTTGAATGCTGTATGCATTCAGATATAGAGCCTTTCATTTTGTCCTTTATTATTTTTGAAATATTCAGCCTTATCTGCAGATTTACTCTTAGATTTGTACTTTCTATTATGTCATGTTCTATTTATCATTTCCCATATGAATTCCTTTCTTTCTTGCCTTGCCTCTACACTTTGGTTTACCACACCTTCCCAAAAGATGCGATCAAACCTACTCTCTGGAAGCATGTCCCAAATTTGACTATCTTAATGAGGCTGCTCACGTCTTAGCTCTGTTTCATATCTTCTGCTAGGGGCTTTCAAATATTGTAGCTGAACCAAAGCAAGAATGATTGCTTGGAACAGTTAAATGCCTTTCCGCTTAGGGTTAGATGTTTTTTCACTTGGCCCTCTGCACTTATCTGTAAACCACCCCATGATTAAGACCCCAAGATCAGACCTCCCCATGTCTGCAGCTCTATTGTGTCTGGTTACATCTGATGCTCACTCTGTTTGATTAGTTAAGTCTGGATGTGGTTGTTCCACACCCAGAGAAAAGCAAACAAAACTGAAGAAGTTGCTGGAAGCCAGCAAGTATGGGGCAGACATCTGAAAAGCTTTGAATAAAACCTGTGTAAATGACCATGTCTGTATGGCTTCCTCCAGGTGCTCCAGTTTCCTCCCACACTCCAAAGACATGCTGGTTAGGTGCATTGGCCATGCTAAAATTCTCTCTCAGTGTACCCGAACAGGCGCCTGAGTGTGGCGACTAGGGAATTTTCGCAATAACTTCATTGCAATGTTAATGTAAGCCTACTTGTGACACTAATAAACTTTAAACTTCATACACATGTCACTGAAGGCAATATGCAGGTGCAGCAGGCAGTAAAGAAGGCAAATAGCATGTTGGTCTTCATAGTGGGAGGATTTGAGTACGGAAGCAGGGATATTTTGCTGCAATTATACAGGGCCTGGAATATTATGTGCAGTCTGGTGTCCTAATCTGAGGAAGGATGTTTTTGCTACAGAGGGAGTACAGAGAAGGTTTACCAGACTGATTCTTGGGATGTCAGGACTGACGTATGAGGAGAGACTAAGTCGGTTAATATTATGTTCTCTGGAGTTCAGAAGAATGAGGGGGGATCTCATAGAAACCTGTAACATTCTAGACTGGGTAGATGCAGAGAGGATGTTCCTGATGATGGGGTTTCCAGAACCAGGGGTCATAGTCTAAGGATGCGGGGTAAATCTTTTCAAATGTGAGATGAGGAGAAATTTCTTCAGCCAGCGAGTGGTAAGCTTGTGGAATTCACAACCACAAAAGTAGTTGGGGCTGAAACATTTGTTTTCAAGAAAGAGTTAGACATAGCTCTTGGGGCAAAGGGGATCAATGAATATGGGGGGAAGGCGGGATCAGGCTATTGAGTGGCATGATCAGCCATGATCATAATGAAT
This sequence comes from Mustelus asterias, assembly GCF_964213995.1. NCBI lineage: Eukaryota > Metazoa > Chordata > Chondrichthyes > Carcharhiniformes > Triakidae > Mustelus > Mustelus asterias. The sequence goes on along the minus strand of NC_135804.1, from coordinate 84,665,901 downwards.
GGTGGAGCAGGCTCAAAGGGACAAATGTCCTCCTCCTGCTCCTATTTTCTATGAATCCGTGGTGTTAAATTTGAAGAGGTTACAGAGTCATGCACCCTCAGGCACAGGGTTGCAAAGACAGCTTTCCCAACCAGCTGCAAGGGGAGAAGGCGAGGCTGATTTCGCCAGCAGAATAGGGCCGGCATGAATCCAATTTTTCGTGCCTCGTCCTATCTTACTGGCCGAATTTATGGCTGGTCATAAACTTTCACATGTTGCTGACCAGTCTTAAAGCTCACCACCATCCAATGAGAATGCCAGAGTGAAAGCAGAAGAAATCGTAAGATGACAAAGTGAAGCAAAAGAAATTTAAATAAGTGAACACACATATGGAAACCACGATTTGAGTTTGGAGATTGAGTTCACATCAAACAGCTGAATTATGACCACAATCTCACAACATCTCCCTCAGGTCCAAAGCAGATCAAGCTCAGTACTAACACATATCTATTAGATGACAACACAAAGTAGAACATGAGATGTTTGATAAGGAGCAGACCAGGATATCTAAGGACAGTATTAGGAGGATAGATTTCCTCCTCCGATGATCAACTGTGATAGTGATCATCCACCTCTTCAAGTTGATCATGGACAACCACAACCTCAAAATTCAAGATCTCAGCATTATCATCAGAAAATTTTATATAACAAAGAACAATACAGCACAGGAACAGGCCCTTCGGCCCTCCAAGCCCGTGCCGCTCCCCGGTCCAGGATTGAATCCTGAATCCAGGATCCCCGCCCAATTTTCCAGCCTATCTACATACTAATATCCTATCCACCGAGCTGTCCCTCACAGCTATGATGCTTTGTTCATCACAACCTATTAACTCACCCCTACCCCCCCATTCCAGTCCATGTGATCTCCAGGGAGAGGCGAAAACCCAGAGTGAAAACCCCAGGGCCAATATGGGGAAAAAAAATCTGGGAAATTCCTCTCCGACCCCCTGAGGCGATCGAAACGAGTCCAGGAGATCACACTGGCCCTGATCGGAAAATGCTTCCCAACCCTATTCATTTCCACTTCCACGAACACCATATGAATTCCCTGCCCCCGAGACAGGTTCCCAACTATCCGCAGTCTCGCTCTGTACTGGCACCAGCAAGATGATCATAGAATGAAGCCTTGAAACGAGAAACAAAGAACAATTAGCCCGCGCCGCTCCCTGGTCCAAACTAGACCACTCTTTTGTATCCCTCCATTCCCACTCCGTTCATATAGCTGTCTAGATAAGTCTTAAACGTTCCCAGTGTGTCCGCCTCCACCACCTTGCCCGGCAACCCATTCCAGGCTCCCACGACCCTCTGTGTAAAATATGTCCTTCTGATATCTGTGTTAAACCTCCCCCCCTTCACCTTGAACCTATGACCCCTCGTGAACGTCACCACCGACCCGGGGAAAAGCTTCCCACCGTTCACCCTATCTATGCCTTTCATAATTTTATACACCTCTATTAAGTCTCCCCTCATCCTCCGTCTTTCCAAGGAGAACAACCCCAGTTTCCCCAATCTCTCCTCATAACCAAGCCCCTCCATACCAGGCAACATCCTGGTAAACCTCCTCTGTACTCTCTCCAAAGCCTCCACGTCCTTCTGGTAGTGTGGCGACCAGAACTGGACGCAGTATTCCAAATGCGGCCGAACCAACGGTCTATACATCTGCAACATCAGACCCCAACTTTTATACTCTATGCCCCGTCCTATAAAGGCAAGCATGCCATATGCCTTCTTCACCACCTTCTCCACCTGTGACGTCACCTTCAAAGATCTGTGGACTTGCACACCCAGGTCCCTCTGCGTCTCTACACCCTTTATGGTTCTTCCATTTATCGTGTAGCTCCTCCCTACATTATTCCCACCAAAATGCATCACTTCGCATTTATCAGGATTGAACTCCATCTGCCATTTCTTTGCCTAACTTTCCAGCCTATCTATATCCTTCTGTAGCCTCTGACAATGTTCCTCACTATCTGCAAGTCCTGCCAGTTTTGTGTCGTCCGCAAACTTACTGATCACCCCAGTTACTCCTTCTTCCAGATCATTTATATAAATCACAAAAAGCAGAGGTCCCAATACAGAGCCCTGCGGTACACCACTCGTCACAGGCCTCCAGCCGGAAAAAGACCCTTCCACTACCACCCTCTGTCTTCTATGACCAAGCCAGTTCTCCACCCATCTAGCCACCTCCCCCTTTATCCCATGAGATCCAACCTTTTTCACTAGCCTACCATGAGGGACTTTGTCAAACGCTTTACTAAAGTCCATATAGACAACATCCACGGCCCTTCCTTCGTCAACCATTCTGGTCACTTCTTCAAAAAACACCATCAGGTTAGTGAGGTAAAGACTTGGAGAAAACAGGCAAAGTGATCTTTAAAACAAGACTCAGTGCATGTATGTTTATTGTACACAATGGTTTGATTTAGAATATGTTCTTTATTTTTACCAGGAAGAGAAGATATTGGGCGGGATTTTTGCAGCCTCATTCATTCCGAAACCGTAAAATCCCACCGGAGATCAACGGACCTTTCCATGGTCCACCCCTCGCCTGCTCCGATTCCCATGGTGGGCGGGATAGTAAATTTACGGTTGTGCGTTCAATTATTTAATTGTTCTGTGTTTGATTATGTGAGTCGATTTACCATTGATGTTCATTGTGTATAATTAGTTAAGTCTGAGTGTAGTCACTCGGAGAAAAATGATCTAAGCTGAAGCAGTTGCTGGAAGCATGGAGCACACATTTGAAAAGGATTCAATAAAACTCTTAGAAATAAATTCCTGTGTCACACATAAAAGCTGGTGTGTCACCTCTGCATATCTCCAAGGCAAATAAAATACTTAACAATGTCCACTCTCCTCCCGATGCCCGTTCCCCTCCGAATGTCTAATCTCCAACTTCAGACTGGAATCACAGGTCTATCATGATCCCAGTTCCCCAGCAGTAAGCCAATCTCTCAATCTTCTACAGGAAGCAAAGAATCCCTTTTTTCAGGCAACTCCTGCAGTTAAATTTGGCAGGACCTCCAGAAAACACCCACCTTCCCGTTTTCCAACTTGTTAAATCTCCCCCCTTCCTCTGCCACAACCTTCCCATATGCTATTATCACCGGGGCCTATATTATTCTATGTAAGTATAAGTTAATGGGAACATGAATTTAAACATTAAACATAACCCAGAGTCTTTACAGCATGCAACTACTTGACCTACAGACTTAATACTGGAACATTCTTTAGCTTACAATGCAGCCTAACATATAACTACTAATGCAGCTTTTGCTCCTGCTTTCTTTTCTACTGTTCTTTTCAGGCCTGACATCAGCTCTTTTACCATCTCCATCATGTAGCTGCAACAGAAGAACATAGTCATTGGTGACTCTGTGAAAGTGTTGTTTCTCTGGATTGAGGTGGTGTTTTCACAGCCTTAGTTGAGATGTTTGACTTAAATCCTGCTGGAAATCTGGGCAAAGTGAAGGACTTGTACAACAAGCCGGGTTTGGTCGTGGGTAGTTCTGGCATGGCACGTGGGCCTGTTGCGCTGACTATTAACCTGTTTCTATTTAATGGGTTGTTTTATTTTTACTCAACCGTGTCCGTTATTCCATCTGAAGCTGGTAATGAAAAGGGGATGCCTCGAGCAGATCACACTGTGAGGGAATGGACCCCCATCAGGCTGCAAAACCATTAACAGTCCAGCTAAGGAATGCATTGCGCCAGGGAAGATAACACAGCCTTTGGGCACACACTTGGAAATTGGAAAATTCAGTACAAAGAAATATGAATGAGAGGCAAGCCTACTGAACCTGGAGTTAAGTTGATAGGATATTTCCAGAACAATGCCCTGACATGCAATATTTCCACCCATGTGCCAAGAAACAGAGGTTATTGTTCTAAATATGCAAAGAAAGTCATGGTTGCCCATAGCAATAATGCTTTAAGCCAGAATTGATCCAAAACTGTGCACAGGGTCCTTTATCACTCCCAATGTCTCAGACAAATCATAGTATATATTTTCGAACCTTCAAATGATAGTTTGCCATAAAAATCTTGTTATTAAAGGCTTGCAAATTTTAATTATGGCGCAGAGGTACAGAGAAAGGCAAAGAACACGACATATGTTCCACTCAGCTCCTCCCCGTGCAGAGTGCAGTGGAGGTCAATGCAGTCTAGAGATCAAATCCTCATGAGTGACTGTAGGCTAATTAATAATTAATACCAGAGATAGGGTGTTTTGAAATGCAGATGTGATAACTGGAGGCCCAGTGAGGTTGTTCAGAGGAAACAGGCATGGGGTGCTTCAGGGAATTCAGGTCCCTTGCCGGCTGGATCTGCAAATAGGCCTGGGTGTGAAAGCAAAGCCAGTGGTTTAGATTATGTTCCCCCTCAGCTATTAATTACCTGCACCTGCTTTGAAGTCCTTCCTTCTGTCTCCATCCCCCCACAGCCCTCATCTCTCAGGAAAGGACACCACGAGAGCAGAGAGACTCAAAGATCATTAAACAGGGTGAGTTGCTGCAAAGCACAAAACATGGCAAGCCCAGGCATTGCAGCAATCTTTTGTGCATGAAGTATGAGCAACGACGATAAAAAGAAAATGAAGTCCGCTGAATTCCACAAAACAGGATAATCTTGTATCGATTTTCCGCTTGTTATCCTTAATTTTCTTCAGCTACAGGTGTTTGTGTGTGATGCTTTTCCCCGGCCAGGAGAGCAGCTGAACATTTATCCACCGTGTTGTACTGTGCCAACAGATTAAAGAGGAAATCTGTCGGATAGGGCATAGGCGAGGTCTACGGTATTCAGCATCTCACCTTTCAGATGATCAGAAAATCTGTCATGCCTAACAGGAAATGGATTGGAAACTTAAAATGCATCCAGACATAAACCTTAACAAAAAATACAAATGTGACAGGTGAGGCTGAGTAGGAAAAATAGAGGACTCCCAGCTAAGAAGTCCCTAGGCCAAGGCAAACTGATCATTTTTGTTCCGGCTCTCACTGAAGATTAAGTATCAGTGGGCTATGGTTAATCATCTATGGGTGGTCCTGTGGTGGGACAGGATATTAACTTCAATCCTGATAGGTCGACTAAGGACTATTACTGGCCATATCTTTGAAGATATGTCAACAGTCTGGATCACACAATTTTATAGCAAAATTCAGGGAACTATCTACATGGGAAAATAAAAATAGAACATTAAGTGTACTGAATGACAAACCACATAAATCTGCTGACATTTTTTTAAAAATTCTTCTCATTACAAATCTTAGAAGGTTCTGAAAAATCTGTGAAGCAATGTCTAATTTCATTTAATAAATTTCAGCATGTACCTCCCTCTGGACTTTGAGAAATTCTGCAGTAAATTATTCACCTTGATTAACCCATGCAAATGCTGTCACTCTTTCACTGTGTTGAATGCTAAAGATGGTTGTGCATCGTGAAAATAGAGCTTTGAGATATGGTTGATCCTCATTCATTAGCCTCATCATTGATCTAATAAATTTGTTTTTAAATGTTACTATGAAAATAGTTTGACACAATAGAAACAGCATCCAAAAATACAATGTTAGCTGGATTATGTCATTAAATTAATGTTGCATTTTGGAATAAAGTTGGAAGCACATAATGGACTTACAATTTATACTTTACAACTTTTAAACTCTGTATATTTAATGACAAACTGAAGCTTGAAGTATTAATGTAAGATAAGTAAAAAGTGTATTTACATTTGAATTATATCTATTTTGCAAATTTGTATAACATATTGAGTAGAAAATTCAATGTGAAATGTCAGTATTGAATTATGTTGTATTTTTCAGGAATATGTTCAGTATTTACTTGGAGAGATGGTGAGGAAAAAAAATCACAACTACTGATAACATCATATTTCATCAGTACTACAATTAACAGAATACAAATCTTGTGTAAACTGAACTGAGTATGTTTATATTCCAGTGTTGTTATTAAGCAATGAGGATTGTATCTGGCAATAAAGCTGTATCAGGAGATAAATGTATGGTGCAAGTCAGCAAAATTAAACGTTTCTTGACTCTTTCGAATTGAAATAATTTCTTATCTGACGGCAGCAATTACTTAAGATTGTGTTTTTCACCACGCCCAATAGCAAGAACAAGCTGCAGAAATTGGATTTCATAAAGATTGCCAGAGAAAAAGGGAATGGGGGGATGGTTTTAAAACCTCAAAGTATTAGTAGCAGGAAGAAATAGGGAAAGAAATCAAATCATTGTATGAAAACCTATTTGGCTGCAGATAGCCAGGAGGTTATAATAATCTGCTTCAGCCAAATCATTTCTACCAGGCATCAATAACTATGGCAAATCAGATGGGTTTTATTCTGAGGGAATGTTGCGCTAAAAGGTTAAGTTGATGCAATTATTTGGAATATCTGAACAGTGATTAATTTTTGGAAGAATCATAGAATCCCTACGGTACAGAAGGAGGCCATTCAGCCCATTGAGCCTGCGTCGCCCACAATCTCGCCCAGGCCCTATCCCCATAAGCCCACGTATTTACCCTGCTCATCCTCCTGACATTAAGGGCCAATGCAGCATGGCCAATCAGCCTAACCCACACGTATTTTGAGTGTGGGAGGAATCTGGAGCACCCAGAGGAAACCTAGGTTTTTAGGCGGCAATGAAGCTGGGTGTAGGTTTAATTACAAAGTGAGGGTTTTTACGCTGCACTGATCAATAGCAGTGTCTTGCTTCTTAATAGCTGGTAATAAAGAATAAAAAATACTCATCACTGATTCCTATGATATAATTTCAAATAGGTTAGAACAAAATAACCAGGCCGTGTGCACCATATGTCAATAGGAGACATTTATTCCTTTAATATCAGGAACATTGGGCAGAATTTTATGGCACCATCGCAGCGAGGTTGGGCGGGAAAATGCAGCGAATCGTTCAAACGTCCGTTGACTTTGGCAGGACTATAAAATCCCATCAGCAGGAGGGACTGTAAGATGCCACCCATAGGATTACAAAGCAGTGACAATAGTCTACCCAATCCACGCTGTTGTTCATCCTTCATTCAGCCAGTAGTCATGATCATACTTGCCCATCCTTTTTCCATATCACTTTCCTTCACCTATCTAGCTAACCAATTTTTAAAATGTTGACTCTGCTATAATGACCAACTCATTGTGCATTCCAAAGTCTCACAAACATTTGTGAAAGAAACATCACCCCCTCTTTATAATACAAACAAAATAGGAGCAGAAGCAGGCCATTCGGCCCCTTCAGCCTACTCCATCATTCAATAAGATCATGGCTCGCCTGAGTTTGTTTCAAGTTCCACATTCCCATCTACCCCACCCCCCAGTAACTTTTGATTCCCTTGTCTAGCAAGAATCTATATGCAACCACCTTAAAAATATTCAATGACCCCCCCACCTCCACTGCCTTCTGAGGCAGAGTTTGAGAGTTGCACAACCCTCTGAGAGAAAGAAATTCTCATCTCTGTCCTAAATCTGTCATACTCAATCTTACCGATATTCCCTTTTATTAGACCAATCAACTATCAGAAACAGCTTGTTTCTACCTGCAATGAAGCAATCCTTCAAACACCTCTATCAAGTTGCTCAATCATCTTCTCCATTATAATGAAAACAACCCCAATGTTTCATATTTTGCAGTTGCATCTCCACCTAGTCCCTAATTTTACATCCAAGAATTTTAATACTCTATGAACGCTGAAACAGGAAATAGCATTGTGCATACTGTATACTTCCTGTACTATACTTGCTCCCTGCAGCACTTTGCACTTCACTCTACTGATTCACTCTGAGCAGCATCGTGGGAGACCTGCTAATATTTACAATGGTATGGTGCTCACATTCATAACTTTAATCACTTGCATTCATTGTGAACATCTGCAGAAGCTGCTAATGTGTTCCACATTCTCTATGAGCATGATTCCTGGAGGATTTGCCTTACTTTGATACTTCAGTAGCTTGCTTTGCAGTAAGGAGTTTCCAAGTTTCAAAACTAAGTAAGTTCTCTTTACTAATGAAATGGAGAGAAGTGTTCTGCCTCGAAAGCACACATTATTAAAATAGAGCAAAACTGCCTCAATGAATGACAATGAGAAATGTGGATTTGCTCAGTCTTTCATCAGAGAGTTGGTTCCACAGGATTTTACTCGCCTGATTGAAGGAAAACTGGCTGATCACGATTCACATACACTTCTTGTCCATAAGCAGTTGAAAAGTCATTGAATTAAGAGTGCAACGGTCAAAGCTGCTAATCCCATGCAAGATACAGAGTATCTTTTCTATGGGAAATTAAACATTGGTTCCGACCTTATTTACAAGTCCAGAATGATTGATTCAATTGTTTATAGCTTCCTGAGTGTTGTTGGAGTGTTCTCATCCAGGCAAATGAAAACTATACCATCACACCCTTACCTTGCTCTTTCTCGAGGGTGAGCAGGCTTTGGAGGCAGGAGATGAGAATATTTAGTCTTTGATCTGATTTTATAGCACAGCTTATATGTGGCTGGAACAGTTAAGTTTTGATGGCGGCACGGTGGCACAGTGGTTAGCACTGCTGCCTCACAGTGCCAGACACCCGGGTTCGATTCCCATCTTTGGTCACTGTCTGTGCGGAGTCTGCAGGTTCTCCTCGTGTCTGCATGGGTTTCCTCCGGATGCTCCAGTTTCCTCCCACAGTCCGAAAGATGTGATGGTTAGGTGCATTGGCCATGCTAGATTCTCTCTCAGTGTACCCGAACAGGCACCAAAGTGTGGCGACTAGGGGATTTTCACAGTGACTTCATTGCAGTGTTAATGTAAGCCAACTTGTGACACTAATAAATAAACTAAACTAAAAACTAATGTCCCCCAGGATGTTGATGGTGGGGGATTCAGTGGTGTTGGTGGCATTGAATGTCAAGGTGAGATGGTTAGATTCTCTCTTGCCGGAGATGGTCACTATCTGGCATCTGTGTATTAAAAATGTTACTTGCCATTTATCAGCTCAAACCTGAATCTTGTTCATGTGTCACTGCATGTGGGCATGGAATACCTCATTATCTCAGGAGTTGGGAATGGTACTGAACACTGCAATGATCAACAGATATTCCCACTCTGACTTTACATTGGAAGGAAAGAAGTTCTGGATAGTTAGGATTGGGACACTATCTTGAGGAACTCCTGTAGCAAAGTTTGGGAGATGAAGGGGGGGAGCGCGATTCTCCCAAAAAAATTCTAAGTGACGAATTCACGTGAAAACTGGAGTAACTCCCCCCGATTTTTTTAACAGGATTTTCACAATGAAGCTCCGACACTCTGTGCATCACAGAGTGCCCTAGCAGGGTTCACCCTGAAGATTAGTGGGTGGGGCCTGTTCCCGCCCAAGAGGCCGGCAGCATAGCGCTGAGCAGGCCACTGAGCACCCGCCGATCTGTCAAACAGCATTCAGCGCATGTGCAGTGGACCTGCACTGCTGGCCTCTCGATCACTGGCCAGCTCGATCACTGGCCAGCCCCCCATTGCTGGCCTTGTGACACCCCCACCCTCTGATCGCAGGCCTCCTGGATGTCTCCAGACAAGTCCCAATGCCCCCTCCCCACGGCCAGCCCTGATCTCCCCGATGCTCCCCTCCTCCCCCCCCCAGCAGTCCGACCCCCCACCTCGGCACCCCCGACCCCCCCAGCAGCCTTAAGCCCCCACCCACCCGGATGGCCAGCCCTGATCATCCCCTTCCCCCCTCCTCCCAGCGATCCGCTGGCAGAGTGGCAGTGGGACGCCCGCATCCCCACCTATCACCACCCGCCACCACCCCCCCCCCCCCCCCCCCCCCAATAGGTCCTTCCACAATAGACACCATCCCAAATATGTCCTGCCCACTTGGCACTGCCCAATGCCTGATGAACAGGTGTTCCTTGGTCATTGCCAGTTTGCCCCTTGGGCAGTGGCAGGGAGCCAGGCTGGCACTGGAAGGCTGGCAATGCCCAGAGGGCATCCACCCCTCACCTCCGACTTCCTGGGGGGTCCTCCATTGCCTCTGTTCCCTCCAGTGGGGTCGGGCTGCCTGTTCCCCATTAGTGGGGAGCAGTTGTAAACCCCGCTGGAGGGAGCCACTCCTGATGGCACGAGCGGGCCTGGAGACTTCAGTCCCGGGCCCGATAATTAGTTGGAAATTCAAATTTAAATATTGTAATCACACACTGCGTCGATTTCCGATGCGGAGCTGATGACTTCAAAGATCTTTGGCCCGGTGACACGCGGAGGCCGTGGTGCCCAGCGGGGAGCCCGGTAAACACCCTCTGCTGATGCCTCCCAGCCTGTTGCGCTGCTAGAGCAGTGCAGTGGGCTGGGAGAATCGCCCCCGAGATGTTTAGCGTACGACAACCACAGCCATCTTTATTTGTGTTATCCATGAATCCAAACACTGGAGCCCTGATTGCTATTCCCTTCATTGGCTCCCTGATGCCACATAAGGACAAAAGCTGTCTCAATGTTAAGGCTAGTAACTCACTTTGCCTCTGGAATTCAGATCTTTCATCCATATTTGGGCCAGGTCAGCAATGATACCTGGGGCTGATTGGGCCTGGTATAACGCAAAAGGAGGCCAATCAGCCCATCAAGCTTGTGTTGACCTTTTTGTAGAGTCTACCAGTTAGCTGCCTTCTTGAATCACTGCAATCCATGTGGTATAGGTACACACACAGTGCTGTTAGGGACCCAGTGACATTGAAGGAATGGCATTATATTTCCAAGTAAGAAGCCTTAAACAACACCAGGTTAAAGTCCAACAGGTTTATTTGGAGACAATACACACCTCTTTAACTTGTGCTTGGCCCTCTCTCCACTCACATTGTCTGTACCTTTAAGACTTGATTACCTATAAAGACTCGCATTCCAACCATTATCTTGTAAATTGAGTTTGTGTCTGTATATGCCCTGTTTGTGAACACAAGTCCTCACTCACCTGATGAAGGAGCAGTGCTCCGAAAGCTTGTGCTGCCAAATAAACCTGTTGGACTTTAACCTGGTGTTGTGAGACTTCTTACTGTGCTTACCCCAGTCCAACGCCGACATCTCCACATCATGATATATTTCCAAGTCAGGATGGTGAGCGGCTTGGAGGGGAATATTCCAGCTGGTGGTGTTCCCAGGTACCTGCTGCCCTTCTGGATGGTAGTGGTCGTGTCTTTAGAAAGCGCTGTCTAAGGAGCCACAGTTCATCTTGTAGATGGTACACGTTGTTGCCACTGTGTTGGTGGTGCAAACAGTCAATGTTTGTGGATAAGGTGTCAATCAAACAAGCTGCTTTGTCCTTGATGGTGTCAAACTTCTTGAGCGTTGTTGGATTGGCACTCATAGAATAGTGGAGCACAGAAAGAGATTACTCCACACTTATAATTGACCAATACGAATATTTACAGAGAGAAGATGATCCAGGTTGACAGTAATGTTCTTAAAATGAGACATGTCGAATACCTGATGAATGGCTCTTGTTCAAATAAGACACTATTACCTCATATAAACAAATGAAGGAGGTCCTCCCATTGCCAAACTAGCTTGACAATAGTAAGTCTTATCATGGCGAGTCACAAAATCTCAGGGTGTTATTGGCAATTGGTGCAAATGAAGTGTAAGACTGGATCTCCTGAAAGACTATCGGAGAGATTCTAACTCACACAGGATCAATGTCTAAAGCTCTCTATCACAGTCCATAAAGGGGAGAATACTCTTTATGTTCCAGCACTGGATCAGAAGAGTCTTTTGTGACAAATTAGGTACTTGATAAGGGATAGCGTAGAAAATTTATGAATCTGGAATCTTGGTATGCATTTGGCAAACTGTTGAATTAAATATGCGATGTATATAAATAACAATTGCAATTAATTTTAAATATCTGGAATGCAGCCAGACAATCAGTCGTCTGGTATAACCTTGACCTCTGCAGAATCTAGACATCTGGCTGGGTTATGTCAACAGAACTGGTGCCCTAATTACAGCCAAGATAGTTGACATTGATTAGTTGTCAGCCAGGATCAGGAGTTGAATCGCATTGGGAATAGCAGAGTGGAAGAAGGCAATGCTGAATCCTGCAGATGTCAGATCCTCCAAAATGGTTGATTTGAAGATTTTCTTTTTCAGGGTACAAGACAATGCAGGGTCGTAGTTTTTACTTGATGACGGAAAATTATATCTGATAACTGGTAACATAGGACATTGATTAAACGCAGCAGCCAGGCTACAAGATGGACAGGGAATAATCACAGAACTGAGTGACCAGTAAGCTGAGGTATCTGTTGGCTATTTTTGGGGGCAGGTGCATCTTTTTCCCTCTTGAGGGGACGAAACTGAGGTAAATTTATGTTGAAGGTAGTCTCAATTACTCCCACACATGTTCAAAAACATTGAAAGAATGACACTTCTTCCAAGACAGGCAATTAAAGATGAATGAATTAAAGATTCAGTTTGTCTTGGAAGCTTTGAGGTGGGATTGATGGGGGTGACAGGGCGAGATGGGGTACAGTAGAGGTGTTCTGGAGTGGTAGTGAAGAGTGCGTATGTAAAAATGGATGACACATCCCACGTCTATGACTATCTAAGAGGGTCAAAATGGAGTAAAAGTCAACTTACGATGTACCTATATAATTTACCATTAGATCTTGAGAGATAGTGAAAGAATCATTTATGTTTTGAAGAACTGAAAGAAGATGGAAACGAATATTGGGAGCTGAGATTTGTTGGGGGGTGGGAGGGAGAGGGGGGGGAGTGATAAGAAATAGTGGATTTACCCTTTCCCTGATCGGTAACTGAAGTTTTAAGTAACTTCAGTATTGCACATATACTTGTAAAAATAATATGTTAACTTATAATCACATTCAAGCAATTTCAAAACATTGGGCAAAGAGAATAAACTGTTAAGAAAGTAACATTATCTCAACCAGCGAAGTCAATTTATAATGATTTAAACATTATTCACAAAAAACCTAATCCTCCTACTCATTTGCAAATTGATATTTAATTAATGGGGTGTCTCTTGATCACCATGTTAAACTTCCACTCCATCCACCACTGATACGCAGTAGCAGCAGTGGGGACCGTGTAAAAGACACAAGGTCATCAGTGCTCCCTCAACAACCTGTGACCTCTACCACTGAGAATGACAAGGGCAGCAGATACATGGGAACACGACCATCTGCAAGTTCTCCTCCAAACCACACACCAACCTGACTTGGAAATATATCACTGTTCCTTCAATGTCGCTGGGTCAAAATCTAGGAACTACTTCCCTAAAGGCACTATGGATGTATCTACACCACGTGGACTGCAGCAGTTCATGATCAACCAATTCATGTAGATTTTAATAGGTGCATAATCCCATGACTAAATTATAACCAACAGTCCAGGTCAAACAAGGGTCCTGCAAGAGTCACCAGAGCAGATAATAGTAACTCTCAAACATTTTGTTTGTTGGGTTTTTTTTTGTTAATTTTTCAGAATAAAGGCATGAGGCAAATGAGGTACAAGCAAATTTGAAAGCAAAAATTCAGAAGGCAACACCTGCTCAAAGGTAATTAGGGATGGGCAATAAATGCTAGCCTTAGCCAATGATGCCCACATCCAATAAATGATTTTTTAAAAATCTTTCATCTCTGTTCTGATCATTATCTTTTCTCAAGAGAGCCCATTTCTTAATCAGCTCTTGCAGTCTTGATTGCAACAAAAGTCCACTTGGCAAAGACTAAGCAGCTAAATTGTGTAGATTTCAATTTCCAAGTCTCTCGCTTTTGATTTCTAATTTCCTGTCAAGGCTTTACCTGGATCAGTTACCAACCCCAGGCCATCTTCAAGACTTTGTTGGTTCTTTGTAGATGTTTCTAACTGAAAACTGTATTAAATAGAATGAGACTTATGTTTATAGAAATGAAAGATCCTCAAACTCACCAGCCGACTGCTTATGTAAACATGAAAAGATGCTGGCCAGTAATTTGAGATATACGTAGAGGTACATTAAGTTAGATGAATGTAAAGACTGAGCTATCTCTTCAAACCACTATACAAGAAAGCAGTTGTTGTGTACTTATGTTTTTTCCTAGTTGGAACAAGGTCACTTCAAGTGTCCAGTCACGTGATGCATTGATGATGTCATCAGCAGTTTGCTCAGGCAAACAGGCAGTCTATCCTAACAGCCTGTAAGGACCTTTCCAATCAAGCTCTTTTTTGTTTGTACCCTTGTCGTACTCAAGCCTGTCTTTTAAACATACCACAACAGAGACCAAGGAGAGGTTCTCCAGCCCATCCATTTTCTTCCTCTAGATGATGTCAATGTGGGTGTGGTGCACCCTATTCTGTTCATCCACAACCCACAGCTTTCAAATTTGCTTGTACCTCATTTGCCTCATGTCTTGATTCTGAAAAATTAACAAAAAAAACCCAACAAACAAAATATTTAAGAGTTACTATTATCTGCTCAGGTGACTCTTGCAGGACCCTTGTTTGACCTGGACTGTTGGTTATAATTTAGTCATGGGATTATGCACCTATTAAAATCTACATGAATTGGGTGATCTTGTTTCACTGAGGTGTTCATTCAAAGAACACAAACCGCTGCCCCTTACAATCAATGATTCCTGGGAGGAGCTCATTCCTGTAGAGGATACGCCATCACAGAGTGCATTGTACCAGGCACCATTGCATACCACAGCATGTCAGTGGGTCCTGTTAATGGGTTTTAATCTTGTGAATCACAATTCATATGTCCATTTACAAGTCACCCTCTTTTGAAATCCAGAACAGAGCTTCAGCATGGGGTTTAATCCCCGTTCTCGCTGGGGTGGATTCAGGACCTGCCTCCTTTTCCTATCCATAGAGGAAGTTGTGGCATATGGGTCAGTCTTACTGTAGGAGGGAATGAACAAGGAGTCTTTGAGTCCATGTCAGGCATCAGAAAAACGTTTTATTTCCACATGCATGAGGGAGAATCAGCCCGGACCCAGTGAAGTCCAGTCTGTATCTAGGCTGATTCTGAAGATACAAAGGCTATACACATTACTTATACTGTTCTCTGGGGTCCAGAGTATTGTACTACAGAATATCATTGATACCAATATCTTGAATTGATTATAGTTGATCACATTTGGCGGGTCCATTGTCCTGGGTATTTCATGTTAATCGGTTGTGCCCGGCTCTCCTTGTCTATCTGTTTTGCGATACAAAAGCAATGTGTGTGATAAATAGGTTTCGATGGTGTGATAACCATCCTATCTCCCCAGTTTCTAGGAACAATGGCTTCTCCAGACTCAGTGGAGCCTTGCTGATCAGTATTGAACCTGCATTGTTGGCCAAGGCCTTGAAATGATCTCACCTGTAAAGTAACTGTGTTGGCAGTCTGAGATGTTAATTGGGTATGTCTGCCCGCAGTTATGGTGGACCCTGTGTTTTGACCATTTCTTAAACATTCCTTTTCCTGCTGTTAGATGCACACCTTGGATTTGCCCCAATACTGGATTCTGCCCTACTACACTTAACTATGGGCAAAGAACCAAAGAAGATTTTATAGTGTGGAATTCAAGTCAACATAATTAAGTCTTGAATAAAATTATGAGATGTAAATCTCTCCCGGATGGGAGAGATTTGAAGTTTCACCATTTAGCAATGAACCATCTGTCTCACTGTTGCTGCATTTCAGGGACAGCGATATGTCACTTATCCCTCATGCTTTGTGTTTGTAAGCAATCTGCAGTAGATCACCTCCAGTTCATTCCCTCTTCTTTGTATTTTGGACTCTTTCAAGTGTAACAACAAAGCTTTGAATGTGTGTAAGGGAATGTGCACCCAATGGATGTAATGTAGAAGTAGTGATGATGATCAGGCACATCTCAAACATCATCATTGATCTGAAATGTTCATTTTGTTTATCTCCACTGATGCTGCCTGACCTGCTGAGCATTTGCAGCATTTTCTGTTTTTATTTCAGATTTGCCAAGTCTCGTGGTATCGGACAAATTGTTTGCGGTTTTCTTGAAGAAAACAGCGGTGGCAGAAATACCTGTAGAATGTTTGCTCAAATGGTACAGCCCCCTACAAGCACTGCTTAGCTGAACAGAGATGCTGAACCCTGAGGGTCACCAATGCAAAGTGGAACGATGGAGGGTATGCAGCAACTATGTGAGGTACTGGCAGTCCCGACTGGCACAATTCCCACGGACTCAGGGATGATGGAAGAGTTCTTGCTCAAACAGTGTGGACTTGAGACAGAGGGCATTGTGGGAATGTTTTCCATGGATAGAGTGGATAATGTGGAACGTAAGTGATATCACAATAATTTGGAGTTGCACCCACTGAGAATGGGTGTACAAATTATGAATGCCAAGATTTCTGCTGCCTTAAACAGGATGAAACTCGTGAAGGGAAAAAATTGCAGGGCTGAGGGAAAAGGTCCGGGGACTGGAACTAGTTAAATTGCCTTCCAGTTTTGAGGAAAAAGATTTGATACATGTCCCATTATGCATGTTTGGCTGGGAGCCAACACTCATAAAAGGATTTCCTCAGCAGAGTTCTGTTTTGATAGCTGCCAAGAACTGTTGGCATTTCATGATTAATATCTTTAAGTGTTTATAATAAATTGTTATTTTTGTGATCTCTTTTGTCAATGTCTGAATGTTTATTTGTGCACAATTAGGTGTGAAATGCTTAAAACCTATGGCCTGAATTTTGAGGATAGTGGGGACTGAGCCCTTGGGGAACACATCCCTGTTGACTCTGACTCTGACAGGCCAATTTCCATTTCATGCTCCAACAAGCTTTGATTAGCAGAAGACGGGACTTCTATTCTCACTTGGGTGGAGTTTCCAACTTGAAAAGCTGGTAGATTGGCTGCCACCTCTCCAGCCCTAAAGGCACAGTCCTGCAGTGACCAAAGAGGCATTTCAGCAAGTGCAGAGAGCCGGAGTGAAGATAAGTGGCAGGGATCCCGAGGAGAGGAGGGTAGGGTTGCCTGGGGCATCGCAATTGGACATTTTGGATAGGCTGGAGATGGGAGGGAGATTCAGAAGTCTTGAGGCAGTGAGGGAAGAGCGCACATCCCCTTCCCATCCCCGATCTATCATCTGCCCGCTGGCCTAAAAATTGAGGCTGGGTGGGAAAATGCCATTATGTGGGAATTAAGTCGCAACTTAAGGGCCTTCATTGGATCAAGGGTGGTCTTTCTGTCCGAGGTCCTGCCCTCCCCAATCTAAAATCACTACCAGCTTGGGGTAAGTGAGATCTGGAAGGGAATCCTGTCCATACAATTTCACACTTGCCCCACCACTTCCCCCATCCCTCATCCACCCCTCAAAACTGTCTTCGAGCAGTGGGCAGACCGTAATATTTTGACCTATGTTGAAACATTAATGACCTGTCTGATTGACTGGTTGTAGGAACGAGTTTATTTTTCCGAAGAAGATCTGGCTATGTTTGTTTTTTCTCTAAGCAGTTCCACACTTGCCATAGTAGCTATAAGGTTCATTAGTTCTGTACATAGTGTAAACTGAGCCAAAGGACATGGAATGACCATGAGTTGGCATGGAGGTAGTGAGGGGCCATGGGGTGGTGATATGTATGGGCTGCCATGAATTACCATGGAGGGGGCACGGGGGCGTGGTTTAAGACCTTTTGAACTTACTTTCAAAAGATTCAAAGGAATTCAGACTATGGTTCATGTTTCCTCACAGTGTCCATGAACTAAGAGTCATAGAAACTTACAAATTAGGAGCAGGGGTAGGCCTTCAATAAAATCATGGCTGATGTGATTGAAACCTCAGCCCTATATTCCTGCCAAACGTGATAACTTTTCACCCCCTTGTTAATCAAGAATCTATTTAGATTAGCCTTAAAAATATTCAAAGATTCTGCTTCCACTGCCTTTTGAGGAAGAGAGTTCCAGAGATTCACGATCCTCTGAGAGAAAAGATTTCTTAAATAATTGACATGGTACCTTATCAAATGCCTTCTGTAAATCTAAATACAGTACATCCACTGGTTCCCCTTTATCCACAATGCATGAAACTCCTTCAAAGAACTCCAATAAATTGGTTAAACAGAGTTTCCCTTTCACAAATCCAAATTGATTCTGTTTAATTGCCTTGAATTTTTCTCAGTGTCCTGCTATAATATATTTAATACTGGCTTCAAACATTTTCCCCTTGACAGATGTTAGGCTAACTGATCTATAGTTAGTTTCTCGATTTCTGTCTCCCTCCCCTTTTATGAGTGAATTAGTTACTTTTTCTATTTTCCAATCTAATGCAATGTTCCTCAAATCTAGAGAATTTTGGAAAATTAAAACCAATGCATCAGCTATCTCATTAACTACTTCTTTCAAGACCTTAGGGAGAAGTCCATCTGAACCCAGCGATTTGTCAGCCTGCAGTACCATTTCCCTGGGTTCCTCCCTCCCTTCCATTTCCTGATTTACAGCTATTTTGGGATGTTACTTATGTCCTCTATAATGAAAATAGATGCAAATTGCCTGCTTAATTCACCTGCCATAGCCCTACTTTCCATTACCAATTCCCAGACACTATTTCTATGGGACCAATACTCATTTTCTTATTTCAATATCTGTAGAAACTCTTAAATTTTTTTCTGTAAGATCACACCCTAATACCAAATGAACGTGAAAGCATTTTTTGGGTGAGCTCCCAATCGCAATCATATGACACTTAGTTGAAGAAAAGACCCCGGATGTGGTTCCTGCCAGCAGGGTGAGGGGGCGGAGCCTAATTTCACCAGGAAGCTAACTGCTGAGCTCCAGGGGTGCCATTGCGCAGGTGCCCCAATCTCCCAGTACACACTGTACACATTACACTGGGAGAACGCCTGTCACTCCCCCCCACCCACCCCCACATCAGGACCCACCGCTGATCGGTCCCTGTGCCACCCCCCACCCCCTGGACATGCACCCCCACCCTGGCTGGCAGTGCTGTCAGACCTTCTGAGATTTTTCACCATTTCTGTCTTTGTCTCAGATTCTAGCATCTGCAGTACTTTGCTTTTATCTTGAAGAATAAGTGTTCCAGTTTACGATTCATTGGAACAGGAATAGGCCATGCAGCCCTGGTTTTAAACATTTCAATTGAGCACAAGACCTAACAGGTTTTGAGGGGGAGTGTTCCAGATTTCCATCACCCTTTGTGTGAAGCAGTACTTCCTAAGATTGCCCTGAACAGCCTAGCTCTAATTTTAAGATCCCTTTTTCAGCACTTGTCAACAGAGGAAAGTATCGTTCCATCTATTCTATCAAAATCTCTAATCATCATAAACACCTCAACTAGATTAGCCTTCAATCTTCTACATAAAAGTGATTCTAAGCCAATTGATAGGCAGGAGAACACTCACAGAAGGAAAGCAGTCTATAACAGGGTCATAGGCTGAGAGGAAGATCTAGATATGGAACAAAGCATAAATGAAATTATCAACAAAAAAGTTATTTTTATGTGACCGTGCTGAGAGATATATGTGTTGGCATAAAATTCTCATTGTGAAATTTGAATTTTGATGTGCTTTTGCCAAGCTGCTGAATTGGGTATGTACTTAGCCAGAGCAGGCAAACCCCAGGTCACAATAAACAGTCATTTATCTTCCTAACTATGCAGGATTCTTTAGCAAATTTATTTGATTTCAATTTCTTCATAGCTTTTATTAATATCTGAGCACGTAATATCCAAAGCAATGATCTTATGGTTATAACGCTACATCCTCTGCATCCTTGTTTGAGAAGCGTTTCTCCAAGAAACTCCCAACAAACTTGCAACTGCTGACTGCTAGCACACGCACCTCCAAACGATGAGGTTACAAGTTCAAATCATACACCAGGGACCAGGGCACAAAATCGAGGATGTTGCGACAGCGCAGTGCTGAAGGAGTGCTCCACTATCAGAAGTGACATCTTTCAGATGAGATGTTAAACCAAGGTCCAGTCTGTCCTAAATCAAATCAGCAAGTGCTGCGATTATTCAGCAAATCTGGCAGCATCTGTGGAAAAGGGGGACGGAGTTAATGTTTCAGGCCTGTGACCTTTCATCAGGATGAGGGAAAGTTGGAGATATCATAGGTTTTAAGTGAATGAAAAGGAGTGCCATGGAAAAAAAACAAAGGGAAGATTTGTGATAGGGTGGAGCGCAGGATAGATTAAATGGCAAAAGAGTTAGTGGTGCAATACTCGAGGGAGTGCAAATGGGAAATTTAAAGATACAAAAGGTGTGACTGGAGGAGGTGTGAATGCTACCTCTCTGGTAGTTGTAAAATATCCCAATGGGCAATTCAAAGATGAGCAGGGGAGCTCTCCTTTGTGTACTGGCAAATATTTACCCCTTATCCAACATTACAAAAACAGAGGGTCTTGTCGTTATTGCATTGTCGAATATGGGGCTTTACTGTGTGCAAATTGGTTGCAATGTTTCTTACATTACAGCAATGGCTATGTTTGAGAAGTACTCCATCGACTGTAAGATACTTCGGCATATCCTAACTCATTTATAGGTTGTGCACAAATGTATGTTCTTTCTTTCAGTGTCATTACACACAACCTGTGTTCTAGGAAGCATAGACCCATCCTTCAATAAATGCACCTCCACCTCAACATTGTGATACATACATCATGCACAATTTAGAATCAGTGTAATTAAATAACACTGGAGGACAAATGCCATATGTCGTGTTGATCATTTGTGTATATAATTGAGATATCAGTTAAATCTGCAACAGAAAACTCCAGACAGAGGTTAATAATTAGAGACAAATTTTCGCTCTCAGGTTTGGTCAACCCTTGGGGGTCACTCATACTCTAAGTTACCAATGACCCTCAATGATTCTCCCACCCCCATCAGTTCACCCATTCCACCCTGCCCCCTCCATAATCCCCATGGCCTGTTATAACCCCAATGCTAACTTAGTGGCAAGCCATGCAAACACATGTCCCCCCTCATAATTTGCCCATTTCCTCCATGTCAACTCACCCAGTAGCCACCAAGGTCAGACCTCAGGAGCCATGCTGAGATGAAATAAAAGAAAGTTCTAACTATCTATTACAGACTTCACTATTTAATAACACTCTTGTTTCTCAAAGTCCATTCAGTACATTTAAATCCATTCAAGTGCTTAACCCTTTATAAAAATAAACATTTGTAATCATAGCCCCAATTCAAAGACAGCTAACTTCTCTGAGCTGTTATTAATTAATCTGTGAATTTACAAGCTCCCATCCCAACTGTGATACTAATAGATTGTGAAAGCAGTCAGGCTTCATTAATCCTATAATGATAACGCTCAGGACTATGTCAACAAATATCTACTTAAATCGTAAGCACTGATTCTTTTTCAACTGGGTTTTTCCAAATTTAAAGAGTGGGTGATTTAAATGACCTGACAGTTCTGCAGACCTGACCCACGTTTTTGCACACATTCATGTTAATTCTTGACTATCCCAAAGGAGTACCTGAACCACTCCAAAGGGGTACATGGCCTCTGGCAGATTTAAACCTTTTCTTCCGTTTCACAAATACCATGGGTCACATTTTGGAAATACCAACAATTAAATTTGCTTTTGATTGATGGCAGCTACCCTTTTAAAGAAGCCACTTCCTCCATTAGCCGTGTAAAACACGTACTGCTGTTGTTCTGCCATGTAACCCCATGTACCCAACCTTCCTGGGCGTGAACCTGACTGCATCATCAGGGAGGGACCGAGAACATCAGGCTTGGAAACCTCGGTGGCACAAATCCCGTTATGGCCTCCTTGTGAGAGTTAGCGGCCACAACAGGATTTGCACCCATGATGAACAGCTCCTGAGAATCTCGCCCGTTGTTTCTTAGTTCAATATGATAGTTTCCACTACTGAAGGTCGATCAAATGAAGGTCACAAGATGTTCAATTACCTGGGCACGTGGTAAGAAGAGATTCATCAAGGTCTGGGGTAAAGCAAACAGAAAAGTTCAAAGAATGTTTACAGTAGGTGCATACATTTTTAATGAATATGTATCATTAACAAATTGCTCCAGGATGCGACACATGACTGATGCATTTTGCCAATTTCACATAAGGTCCTTCTTCGATGCACATGTGCAACATGAAATTAGCTACAAAACCGATGCCATCACACTGGTCACATTTTAAGCATCCAGTACAATATTTAGTCCTGTTGAATAATGAGCAGCAACTGCAATTTTGCCTGATTTGCATCTTTGCCCAGGTTCAATTTCACCTCCATGTGCATGATTCTAGTGCAACACGACTTTCCAGGTAGCTGTATCAATGATGCACCTAAATGTATTAATGTGGCTCATCCTGTATTGGTGCAGATTATTGCACCACAGTTTTGACACAGGGCAGATCACTAATGTCTAGATAGAGATACACGTCATCAACACACAGCAGAATAGAAAGATTTTGTAAACATTAGGTAACTTATAATGAAAAGAATCAATCTTCTTCCACCACACCAACCCACACACACACAACGCCCCCAACCTACCTGCTGATCAGGGCACTGAAATCACTACGTGAGGACATTGACATTTGCTGATAGATTGTCTTATTTGCGTGCCATGATGTACTTGCATTGGACTGACATCTCTGGGTTGTGCAGCAAGATCAGAAGCCAGGGTTTCAACCAGTCAAGAACTCTCCAAAAGCAGACTTGTAATCAGTTTTCCTTCTCAAATAATGCAGGAACAAGTGACTGGCAAGGGATAAATAATTCATGCGTTGAGAACGCTTCACATTTGCCCCGGAGATCTTTTTACTGAGAATCACAGACAACCTGCATATTAAAGAACTGAAGCCCTTGCAGCTGATATGTCATTGAATTTACTGTACATTGCCTTTCGAAAGGAGTTGTCAAACTAAAGATGTATGTGTTCTCGGGCGAATGTAATGGATCCCATGGCACTATTTGGGAGTCTCCCCAATGTTCCGGTCAATAATTATCCCTTAACCCAAAGTTAAGACAGATTATCTTGTCATTAAGCTCACTGCTGTTTGTGGGACTTTGCCATCCTTTCCCTATTTCAAAAGTACTTAATTAGCTGTATGACACTTTGGGACACTGTGAAAGGTGTTTCGGAATTATGAGCATATTTTTGGCACCAGTATCTTCACACATGTACCATTTGTGGGAAAGCCAGCATTTGTTAGGAGTCGCTGGACCCCCAAACAGCATGCAACATAGAAGCAGGTGATCATTCTGCCCTTCTAGATTGCTATCTCTATCTTCACTTAGTCTCTTAAGAAGAAATATTAAGGAAGTTGGGCCAGTTTTCTTCAGGTGAATGGAAGATTTCGGAGACTTATTCAAAGCTTTCAACACAATGAAGGACTTTGACAGAATTACCTCAAGCAAATTGTTTGCCTTGATGAAGGAGTCAAAAGCTAAAAGTTACTAGACTGAATAAATGGATTTAATACGGATTTCAGTAGCCCTCTCTTCAGCCACCATTCTCCTGGACAGTTTATAACTAAGTATCTGGGACCAAAGAAACCAGCAGGGCTATGAGTCTAACCTTCAACTGGTTCTAACCCTGCATATCAAGTCTCCCTCTCTCTGGGAGAGGCATAATTCAGACCTACACAATCAGCAATTCCCTCTAACCACTGACAAGAAATTGAACAAACCCCTGGCAACCCAAACCCCATTAATTACTTTCCTGCATTATTTACCTTCCATATTTTGTGTCTACCCCTTTTTTAAGCAAAATTAACACCTTTTCAAGGATAAGGGGGAGCTTTAGCGGAAATTTGGTTCAATGGGCAAGGGGAAGGAAGGGTCATTGAAGAGGCAGCTGATCAGATCATCTCGATCTAAGTGACAAAGAAGGTCATGCGCTTCATGCGAAGGTCATGCGAGAGGGAGAGGGGTTTTAAAAAATGGTTCGCATTGGAGAATGGAAGCTGGAGGTTACCTTGCATTTAGGATGATCCTGCAATAGTGAACAGCTTGAGCTAATGAGAGCAGAACCCAATGGTGTTTTAAATGGTCCAGCAGGATCCGCTAAATGGCTAAACACTAACAAAACAGTGTTCATGTGATTGAAAGTAATCATGATTCTTAAATCCCATTTTCATTCCTTCTTAACAGGTAGTCAACACTGAGAGGGCCGTGCTTAATCCTCAAACCTAGTTGTCCCGAGAAGATCCTGAAGTGATTTGACAGGGTAGATATCAGGAGAATGTTCCCACTTGTGGGAGAGACTAGAAACAGGAGACTTGGTTTAAGAAAAAGAGGTCTACTGTTTAAGACAGAGATATGGAGAATTCTTTTCTCTCAGAGGGTTGTTACTATGTGGAATTCTTTTTCCCAGAAAGCAGTGTAGGCTGGGTCATTGAATTTATTCAAGGTAGATTTAGGCAGTTTTTTTTATAGACAAGGGAGTCAAGACCTTTTTGGGGGTGAGAAAAATGGGGGGGGGGGGACATAAAAGTGGTATTGAATGGTGGAGCAGTGCTTGAAGGGCCGAATGGCCTACTTCTGTTCCTATGTTCCAATACAACTGAATGACCTCCAAAATCAAATCAAAGAGCATGAATATTAATTCACGTATTGATTAGACTCTCTCAGAGGTAGGCCCGAACACTAAACTGCAGCCTGGGTGCTC
The DNA here is from genome assembly GCF_964213995.1 of Mustelus asterias. Taxonomy (NCBI): domain Eukaryota; kingdom Metazoa; phylum Chordata; class Chondrichthyes; order Carcharhiniformes; family Triakidae; genus Mustelus; species Mustelus asterias. Next base: position 84,641,246 of record NC_135804.1, on the reverse strand, counting down.
ACTTTTTCTGGTGCCTGTCCATAAATATCCGGATATATTGAAACCAATTTTCACGGTCAGATTGGAACACATGAGCTGTGTTCAATATTATGCATCTATCCTTAACACACTCCCAACATGATGTTCAGAGTCTGAAGATCCCATCATGGTTTCTATTTAATTTATTTGTTTTACGGCAAGACTAATCATTAAATTAAAATCCTGATTTGACACTTGGCTGTTATTAATTATTATGTTTACTTAGGACGAGATTAGTTTACAAAGCAACATTGAGAGAGGAACAACTTCTACTCGCTAGATATCACAGAAGATCATTAAGCAGTTATACTGTTGCCCCATAAGTTCCAGTGAACAATCACTGCACTTGTATGGTAGTGAAATCATTTCCATGTGTATAACAAGAACACCACATCTCATTAAAAAGAAGTCCTGTTGCAAATACTGTCACTTGGTGCAACTGTTGAAATTGGGTTCAGGAGAGGGTTGAAAGTGGAAAGTGTGATTGGCTCCTGAGCTCAGATGAGCATTTTCATATCATGTTATCAAGGTTGAGAAGCAGCTCTCTGAGTTGTAATTCTGAGTGGTCGGGCTCAACGACATTGAGGCGAAATTGCGCAATTCATTTCTTGGCATAATAATGGCAGGTGACGACATTCTGAACAGTCCCATTTTAATTATGGTGGCACCTCTGGAGTTCTCTTTAAACTTCCCATGGAAGTTCTGGCATTTGTAGACCATAAACAAAGCAGGGTTTGTCTGTGGTAGAACACATTATTTTGACTGGACAGATTAAAGGGGCCACATCAAGAATGCCTCTTTTGGGAGCTATTTGGAAGGGGCACCTTTTTTGGTAAAAGTGCATACTGTACTTTCCTTATTAATCACAGAGCCGTGCTGTGTTACTGAGTGTTACAGGCAGAAGGAGCTGCATTTAAAATATTGCTGCATTTATTTCAAAATTATATGTTGCCAACATTATTTGATGGTGATAAGGATTAATTTAAGATGGATGACATCAAGATTAACATACTTAAATATTAATCTGAATTTGTCGTGATGAGAAAGTAAGGACATCCGTTCTAAAAGTGCAGCAACAGCTTTTATTCATGTCGCAGCTTTAACATGGAAGAAACATTCTAAGGTGCTTTAGAGAGGCTTTAAAAATTCATGAATGAGACGGGGACAGCATTTATTGCCCATTCCTAATTGCTCTTTGAGGGGGCAGTTAAGAGTCAACCACATTGCTGTGGATCTGGAGTCACATGTAGGCCAGATCAAGTAAGGACGGCAGATTTTCCTCTCTAAAGGACATTAGTGAGCCAGATGGGCTCATGGTCATCATTGGATAATTCCAGATTTTTGTTGAATTCAAATTTCACCATCTGCAATGGTGGGATTTGAACCTAGGTTCCCTGAGCTTTATTTTGGGTCTACTGGATTACTAGTCCAGTGACAATACCACTATGCCACTGCCCCCCACCCAACAAGAAAAGTACAAGACAAAGAAAGATCATGCAGCTCCTTTCAGGAAAGCACTTTATAACCAATGAAGTACTTTTATGTTGGAAACCTGGCAGCCAATTTGCACAGGACGATCCCACAAATAGGATAATAACCAACTACTCTGTTTGAATGATGTTAGTTGAGGGATACATATTGGCCCAGACTCCAGGCGTAGCTCTCAAGCCCTTCTTTGAAGTAGTCCACTGGGATCTTTTACATTTGCCTCAAAAGGAGAATAGCTCCCTGGTTTAACATAACATTTGAAAACCTGCGTCTTCAACACGTCATTGAACTACTATCCTGGATTATATGCTCAATGTCTGGAGTGGGATTTGAACCCATAACCTGCTGTCACAGAGTTAAGAGTACTACTACTGAGCCACAGCTATCACTCACTATGTTGCTGCACATAATTGTAGCTTTTAAGTTCTTTTCTTCAGAGGGTTCCTAATCTCAGCCTGATGAGGCCCAAGCAAAGCAGCATGGGCACCCCATGGGAAAAGAGAGAGTATCAGGGGATGAATTACCTAATGCCCTTCTTGGACACTTTCTCACAACTTGGCCTGCAATTGCTCACTATTTACATTAATGACCTAGAGAAAGGAACAGAATGTAAGATTTCCAAATTTGCCAGTGATACAAAGAAAGATGGAAGGGCATATTGTGATGAGAATATTGTGATTCTACAATGGGATATAGATAGATTGGGTGACTGGGTAAAAATCTGGCAAATGGAGTTTAGTGTCAGGAAGTGTGAGGTTATGCACTTCAGGAGGAGGAATCAAAAGGCAGATTATTATCTAATGGAGTGAGTAATGTGCAGAGGGATCTAGATGTTCTAGTGCATGAATCACAAAAAGCTAGCAGGCAGGTCCAACATGTAGTTAAGAAGGCAAGTGGCATTTTGGCCTTTATTGCAAAGGTGTTGGAGTTTAAAAATAGGGAGGTTTTGTCACAATTGTACAAGGTGTTGCTGAGGCCTCATCTGGAATACTGCATACAGTGTTAGTCCCCTTACCCAAAAAAGGATATAGCAACATTGTAAGCAGCTCAAAGGAGATTCACCAGACTAATTACTGAGATGAGAGTGTTGTCCTATCAAGAGAGACTAAATAGTCTGGGCCTGTTTTTCTTGGAGTTTAGAAGTGTGAGAGGTGACCTTATTCAAATATGTAGGATTCTGAGGGGGTTTAACAGGGTAGATGGTGAGATGTTTTCACTGGTGGGAGACTGTCAAACAAAGTCTACGGGGAAATGGCACAAAAAACGAGTTGAGGCTGGCATAGATCAGCCATGATCATATTGAATGGTGGGGCAGGCTTAAAGGGCCTGGTGGCCTAGATGGCCTACTCCTGCCTCCGCTTCTTGTGTTGTGTTCTTGTGGCAGGAGAGTTCAATTGACAGAGGCCTGGGCGGTCATCAATGTTTGTACAGGGAGTCTTCCCACATGAAATGAAATCTGAGACTGGAAAAGGATGAATGGGTCCTCAAAAGAAAGCCAAACAGACTATTGAAATTTTACTCAATTAATGGGAGCAGTTTCAAACATACTTTTGTGCTACCAAATGTCTTGCCATTTTACCATTGTTGAATTAGTCTTCTAATGAGGATACATTAGCTGTATGTTGATGTTGGTATCAATGTTGTGTGAATTATTTAATAGACTGGATCTAGTCAACTGTTTTGAATTATTCACTAATTCCCCTGTTAACATGTAACTCCTAATTAATCAGCTAATTTGGATTTGTTGGCCCCCAATAGTAATGAGAAAGTTGCATAGGCATCTTTTCTCCTCTACTGGATGGCACAGTGGCACAGTGATTAGCACTGCTGCCTCACACAGCCAGGGACCCGGGTTCAATTCCCGACTTGAGTCACTATCTGTGCAGAGTCTGCATGTTCTCCCCGTGTTTACATGCGTTTCCTCCCACAGTCCGAAAGACCTGCTGGTTAGGTGCATTGGCCATGCTAAATTCTCCCTCAGTGTACCCGAGCAGGCGCTGGAATGTGGCAATTAGGGTATTTTCACAGTATCTTCATTGCAGTGTTAATGTAAGCCTACTTGTGACTAATAAATAAACTCTACAGGTTAACAGTCCGGAGGTCAGCCTGACTGACCACTTGGATCCCAGTCAGACTGGGAGCTATCCAGAGCAGGAGCAGGTAGGGAGCCTGCAGTTGTACCAGGAAGTGTTTGGGGTGGAGGATAGGACAGTGCCAAGCCCCAGTAGATCTTTATATTGGCGTGAAGCTTTGGTTGGTGGGGGGCAAAATCTTGCTCCTTTGGGCCCACAAGCAGGGCTGTAAACCAGGTACCATCGCCCACCACTCCCCTTTCCAGTGGCTGGCTGCCTCCCTACTAAAGCTGGAAGTGAATTGGATAAAGGCAGGTTGAATCAGGTTTGAGATTTTAAAATGTTAGCCCTCACTGTCTGGTTTCCATAGGGGTAAAAGTATCCCATTATTTCTTAATCGAAAGATCGTGTCCAATTCAGAATAACAAGTAGATCCAGATTTTCAAATCTTCACTGCATTTACAACATGTGAAACTCATTCTGTTGTAACTTGGCGGGATGGTCCATAATGCTAGGGTCCACCTCCCTTTCCCTGCTATATTTGCACTATAGTAACCTTCTCCACTTTTCCAGGCTTGCAATGCTTCCCTTCCTTTCTGCTATTCCACCGTAACCACTTATCCTACTCTGCACCCAGCTTTCATCAATGTACTTGTCCCAATAATAACATACTTTTCCTTTCAACACCATCAATTTTGTCATTAAACCACCCTTTCCCTCTACCCTATTGCAGACCCCGTCATTTTGCTTTTTACCTGCCTCCTTTTTCATGGTTTTGTTCTTGTTTAAAAGTCGTTTGTACATAAATCATCCAGCGCTGATGAAAGGTCATCAACTTGGAACACAAAGTCTGCTTCTGTCTCCACAGCTGCTGCCTGACCTGCTGAGCATTTCCAGCTATTCCTGCTTGGAATCCACTGTTTGTAACATCATTCAGTGCCAATAGACCTTTCTGTCCCTTAATGGAACAGGCAGGATTGGCGTTTCTTTATTCAGGATGGAACCTATCAGCAGCAGTTGTGGAAAACCAGACCAATTATTCGCAGGCTGTAAATGCATAGATCTTGGCAGCATTAAAACAAATACAGTGCTGAACAAACTCAAAATGGGAGAATTGTCTAAAATCAAACGCCTGCCTTTCATTTGCAATTCTCCATTCACAAAGCAGTTTCTTGTCCACTTTGCATAAGTGTGAGGTGATGCACTTGGGCAAGACAAACAAGGCAAGGGAATACGTGATGAATGGCAGGACTCTGGGAAGCACTGAGGATCAGACGGACTTTGATGTGTATGTACACCAGTCCCTTTAGGTAGCAGGACACATGGATAAAGTGGTTAAAAAGGCATATGGTATAATTGTCTTTATTGGCCGAGGCATAGAGTTTAAGAGCAGGGAGGTTATTCTGGAACTGTGTAAAACATTGGTAGGCAACAGCTAGAGTATTGTGTACAGTTCTGGGATCCATATCATAGGAGGGGTGTGATAGCATTAGAAAAGGTACAGAGGAGATTTACCAGGATGTTACCTGAGCTGGAGAGTTTTAGTTATGAAGAAAGATTGGATCGACTGGGGTTGTTTTCCTTGGAGCAGAGGAGACTGAGGGAGTCATGACCTAGTTCAGGGAGCTAGGTAATATTAGAAATCTAGAAGAGTATACGACTAGTAGGAAGGAACTTAAGAGGGAAATTAGAAGAGCAAGAAGGGGTCATGAGAATGCCTTGGCAGACAGGATAAAGGAAAACCCCAAGGCATTCTACAAGTATGTTAAGAGCAAGAAGAAAAGATGTGAAGAAGTAGGACCTATCAAATGTGATGGTGGGAAAGTCTGTATAGAACTGGTAGAAATAGCAGAGGTACTCAATGAATACTTTACTACAGTACTCACAGTGGAAAGGGACCTTGGTAGTTGCAGTGCAGACTTGCAGTGGACTGAGAAGATTGAGTATGTGGACATTAGGAAAGAGGATGTGTTGGAGCTTTTGAAAAGCATCAAGTTAGATAAATCGCCGGAACCGGATGGGATGTACCCCAGGTTACTGAGGGAGGCGAGGGAAGAGATTGCTGAGCCTCTGGCGATGATCTTTGCATCATCAATGGAGACGGGAGAGGTTCCAGATGATTGGAGGATTGCGGGTGTGGTTCCGTTATTCAAGAAAGAGAGAAGAGATAGCCTGGGAAATTATAGACCAGTCAGTCTAACCTCAGTGGTTGGTAAGTTGATGGAGAAGATCCTGAGAGGCAGGATTTATGGACATCTGGAGAGGAATAGTATGATCAGAAATAGCCAGCACGGCTTTGTCCAAGGCAGATCATGCCTTACGAGCCTAATTGAATTTTTTAAAGATGTAACTAGACACATAGACAAGGGAAGAGCGGTAGATGTGGTTTATATGGATTTCAGCAAGGCATTTGATAAGGTGCCCCATGCAAGGCTTATTGAGAAAGTGAAGGGGCATGGGATACAAGGGGACATTGCTTTGTGGATTCAAAACTGGCTTGCCCAGAGAAGGCAAAGAGTGGTTGTCAACTGGCTTGCCCAGAGAAGGCAAAGTGTGACCTCCATTTTTCAGCATGGAGGTCAGTCACCAGTGGAGTGCCCCAGGGATCTGTTCTGGGACCCTTGCTCTTTGTGATTTTTATAAATGACCTGGATGAGGAAGTGGAAGGATGGGTTGGCAAGTTTGCTGATGACACAAAGGTTGGTGGTGTTGTGGATAGTGTAGAGGGATGTCAGCAGTTGCAACGAGACATAGATAAGATGCAAGACTGGGCAGAGAAGTGGCAGATGGACTTCAACCCAGATAAGTGTGTGGTGGTTCATTTTGGCAGGTCGAATAGGATGAAAGAATATAATATTAAGGGTAAGACGCTTGGCAGTGTCGAAGATCAGAAGGATCTTGGAGTCTGGGTTCATAGGACGCTCAAAGCAGCGTCGCAGGTAGAGGCTGTGGTTAAGAGGGCGTATGGGATGCTGGCCTTCATCAATAGAGCAATTGAGTTTAGAAATCGGGAGATAATGCTGCAGCTGTATAAGCCCCTGGTCTGAGCCCACCTGGAGTACTGTGCCCAGTTCTGGTCGCCTCATTACAGAAAGGATGTGGAAGCCATTGAAAGGGTGCAGAGGAGATTTACAAGGATGTTGCCTGGATTAGGTGGCATGCCTTATGAGGATAGGTTGAGAGAGCTAGGTCTTTTTTCCTTGGAGAGACGAAGGATGAGAGGTGACCTGATCGAGGTGTATAAGATGTTGAGAGGTATTGATAGAGTGGATTCTCAGAGGCTTTTACCCAGGGCTGAAATGGTTGCCACAAGAGATCACAGGTTTAGGGTGCTGGGGAGTAGGTACAGAGGAGATGTTAGGGGTATGTTTTTCACTCAGAGGGTGGTGGGTGCGTGGAATCGGCTGCCGGTCGTGGTGGTGGAGGCGGATTCGATAGGGTCTTTTAAGAGACTTTTGGATAAGTTCATGGAAGTTAGTAAGATAGAGGGTTATAGGTAAGCCTAGGAGGTAGGAACATATTCAGCGCAACTTGTGGGCCGAAGGGCCTGTTTGTGCTGTAGCTTTTCTATGTTCTATGATATGTATAAAATTATAAGGGGCATAGATAGAGTAGACAAGAAGAAACTTTTCGCCTTGGTGGAGAAATCAATGACCAGGGGCAGAGATTTAAGATAAAGGACAGGAACTTTAGAGGGGATGTGAGGAAAAACTTTACCACCCAGAGGATGGTGGGAGTCTGGAACCCATTGCCTGAAAGGGTGGTGGAGGCAGAGAGCCTCAGAACATTTAAGAAATATTTAGATCTGCATTCACGATGCCAAGATATACAAGGTTATGGGTCCAAGCACTAGAAAATAGGATTAGAATAGTTGGGTGGTTTCTTTGAGCAGCGCAAATGCGATGGGCTGAAGGGCCTTGTTCTGTGCTGTATACCTCTATGACTCTATGACTCTATAACCCTGTGCATAAATTTATTTGTTCCCTCTTTTGGGCTTTGATTTCGGGGCGGGCAAGTTTGGGGTATTACTCACTACTGTAGCAATTTATACTTACATAAGTACCTTTAATACAATAAAACTTCCCAAGGTGCCTCACCAGAACATTTATATAACAAAATATGACACACGAGGAGATATTCAGTCAGAAGACCAAGGGGTTGGTCAAAGAGGTAGGTTTTAAGGAGTGTCTTAAATGGAGGAAAGTGAGGGAGAGAGAACAGAGGGTGTAGGGAAGGTATTACCAGCAACCGAAAGCTCAGCCACCATTAGTTAGCAAGCAATGCTGTTTGTGCTATTACTTTGTGGTATATTATCTTACTAAAACACTCAGGCATCTTCAAAGAATTAGAACCAACAGATGTACTTCAGACTAACCAAGTATTAGAGAACTGCTTCACGTAGCTGTTCTGTAACATAGCTATGACTCTGGATGTTGTGGAATCCAGCCTGTTCACTGACTCACACGTGGCAGATTACTTTTTAAGCAGTGGCTCATAACTTTATTTCCCAGCTGCCAAAGTCCCCCTGTGGTTGTTGGCGCTGGTGAAGCATCTGAAAGAAAAAGCACTTTTGTACACTATAGGTTGCCACAATAGAGTTTCTCTATCTTGAACAAGTATGTTGTCACCAAGAGACAATCCAAAGCACCAGATAAAATTCATTTCTAAAGGCAGCAACACTACTCATAAAAAGCATTCGCCAAGGCTGTTCAGTTCAGTCATTTCAAGTTAATGAAGAAAATTATTGGCTCTGGATCTAGCTGTACTAATATTGGTGTGGTTGTCAAAACTTGCCGCTATTATTGTGTAAAACAGACAGCAACATGTCTGTTTGGATTTGTGTAATGATGCTCTATTTCTCCACAGGCTGCACTGCTGCAGTTCTTACTGATATAATCTGCCCAGAAAACATTGTAATGGCATGAACATAAACTAATAATCCACCAATCTCGCTATATAGATAGTTAAAAAGTAAACAAGTTTTTGACAGCATCTATGATAATTATTGATGAACAACCTCTCTGGATCTGAAAATTTATGTATTATGTAAGTGTGGGGCTCAATGCCCTGTAAGAAAAAGAATGTTAATTTTTTTTTAAAACTTGAAACTTTTTTTTCAGTTCTTATGTTTTTCTCGTTTATCTATCTCCCTGAATCCCCTGTGTATGCCCCAATGTTTAATTAGTTCCTGCACAATTAATTCATTATAATTCACATTTCCTGTGTCTTACTCCCTACTTTGCTGAGTATGAGAATTCTTCAATCTGATTGGTTTAGACAATTCTATGTTGCTGGTCCTTTCCACAGATACTACAGATCCCCTGCCAGGGGTGACACATTGGATCAGACACTCAGAAACTAGGAAACTCTGTTGAAAACCCGCAGAAGTCACTGACAACTCTGTGCAAGGTGAATAATGAAATAATGAGTGAAATTTGCAGGTCTACGCAGTGAGAGCAAATAAGTGAGTCTAATTGGCTAGCTCTTTCAAAAAGCCAACACTGGCATGATAGGTCAATAGCCTCTTTCTACGCTCAGTGATTCCAGGATTCTACGATGATGTTTAGACATCCTTTACTTCAAAGTCATAGACTGCACAATGCTACTTAGTGACAGCAGTAGGTTTCGTGCTACACGTGCCAGCTTTGTAGAAAAGTTCCAGCTGCCACTTCTTCCAATTCCAATATGGTCTACACCAAGCGCCATTTTAGTGAGCGCATTTGTTGCCATTCATCCATGAGGTGTGAGCATCATTGGCTAGGCCAGCATTTATTCATCAACCTTAATTGCCATTGAGAAGGTAATGATGAGCTGCCTTCTTGAATTGCTGCTGTCCATGGAGGGATTTCCAGGATTTTGACCTAGTGACAGTGAAGGAATGGCAATATATTTCCAAGTCAGGATGGTCTGTAGCTTGGACAGGAACATTGGCACCTTGCAATTGTGCAAGGCGCCAATAATTGCACATTGCCCTGAGGACACCTCATCATAATGGTGAGATGTATTGAAAGCTCAAAGGCTGAAAGTGGAGTTGGTGTGTGACCATGTCCAGCACAGCATGTTGGTGAATGTCCTCTATCCTGGCAGCAGTCAAGGTGCAGCCAGTCACTGCTCCATCAATCATTCAGCCAACTTGCCAAATTAGAGTGGGTATGGGTGGGGGGAGAGAGGGCGGTGAGAGGAAGGGGAGTGGCTGGGGGTGGAGGAAAACAATGGCTAAACGTTACTTTGTAGGATATTCAAGAAGCTCTGGACTTATCTTGGCTTTAACTGCACCACCTCCGCATGGGTGGCAGCAAACTGGGGCAGCAGGTTGACAAGCAGTAGCAAGGCAGTGGTGGGAATCTGTTATTCGGAAAGAAAGGTAGCACATTGTGCTGCACAGAGCCACTGCCCCTCCCCTCGGTCAGAGCCTCAGCAGTTCCAGTAATCTGTCGGAGCACACTGTGACGCTAGTGTACCTTTAAGAAGGGTATTTTAAATTATGATTTCTGCAGCTCTCACAGCTTCAGTGGTTTCTTAGCTCACAGCCTCAGTATGTTTTTCTCATTGTTGCCGGGCTGACTGGAGATTATTGCTTCATCAATAGCTTAAATGGGCGTTGTTTATGTTTACTCTGGGATTGGTTTTATGGCCCTGCATTGTAAGGAGGAAGGTCATGGATTCTGGTCAGGGTTTTTTTTCCTTCCTAGGGAATTCAAGGTTTCATTTTCTGTTTTTGGCTGGCAGCGGTGTTTTAGTTTTTAGAAGGGGCAGCAAGGTCTTACCTTCCTGCAGTAAAGATTCTACAGTTGGTGCCTTGACTAGAGAACCTCTCCTGGGGGTTCTGAGAAGCTGTTTGGACTTCAACTTGTTCTGAGTGAATCCAGAGGACTGCAGACTTCAACCAAAGGACTCAATTTCCAGTATCATGTGAGCATTAGACTTTGCTGTGTTGAACTTGATTATGGGTGGCACAGTGGTTAACACTGCTGCCTCACAGCGCCTGGGACCCAGGTTCAATTCAGGCCTCAGGTCACTGTCTGTGTGGAGTTTTCACATTCTCCCTGTGTCTGCGTGGGTTTCCTCTGGGTGCTCCGGTTTCCTCCCGCAGTCCAAAGATGTGTGGGTTAGGTTGATTGGCCATGCTAAATTAACCCTAGTGTCAGGGGAATTAGCAGGGTAAATATGAGGGGTTACGGGAATATGGCCTGGGTGGGTCTGTAGTTGGTGCAGACACGATGGGCTGAACGGTTTCCTTCTGCACTGTAGGGATTCTATGAAAGGGTTTTATCTATGGAAGGTTTTGGTTTTGACTGGAACATCTTAGATATATTCATTAAAAGTTTTACATTATAGTGGTTGTTTTGTTTGTTTGCAATTGATAAAAGTTCTTGCTAATTTTCTTACTATACATGTTAACTATATTCTCAAATAAACTTCATTTGATAAAAGCTCCCTAGTGGGTCATTTCAATCATACCTGAAGTGAAACCCATCTTGCTTATCCTAGCCAAATTCAAGATGCAAAGTTTATGATTCAGGCAGGCTCCATACAAACTTCGGAGATTCCGACCTGAGCCATAACTCACAAGTTGCTGGACCACTGCGAAAGCCTGAAAATCCTTCCTGAAAACCCCTTTCAGCTCTCGTATCCGCAGCTGTGGTGGCAGCTGTCTGAGCCAATGGAGAACCAAACTGGGTTCACACAGCAACAAGTCGGGGCCTCATAACTTCAAGCTGAACTTCTGCTGCGGTACTCAGACATTGCGTGGCTTCTGCTGCAATGGAAGTTGAGACAACCACCATGAGATGCTGGATGCTGAATTGGGTGCATAATTGGAGTTCACCACCACTTCCACACTGTAAAGAATGGACTCCATGCTCTGCATGATGCTCTGTGCCAAGCTGCAGCTGGACCGCTCTTGCTCTTTGACAGTGACAACATGCTGTCTGGCAGACCTGCCAACACAGCCAGGATCTCTGTGACTATGCCCATCAGCCTTTTTCCATAACTGTCACATCACAGGCCACATGATTAAACGGTGAGAATGGAGGAGGTGAAAGGGCAGATGAAGCATCTCCTGCGCCTGCATAGAAAGTTACCAAGAGCTTTTGCATTAGTGAAAATTTCACCATGTTCTTGCTGAACGCACCTTCTCTAATTCCACAAAGCTCTTATTCTTCTAAACTCGAGAGTGGAGACCCAATTTACTCACACTTTCATCATAGGACAACCCTCTCACTCTAGGGCTAGACTGCTGGCACTGACTGCTACAATTAGCTGCCCCCATTGCTTTCTCAGTGTCTGGAGGGCCTTCTGCCCATCCTCCTGATGGCAGAAGACCTCTCTCCTCCCATTCCAAAGCCGTCCAATGCATAATCTGAGAATCTGCTTGTTGGCCTCCGCCACCATTTCTGCAGCTGGTCCCTCGTCTTCCCTCTCTTCTATAAGCAATTTCAACCCCTGCTTCAACCAGAATGCATCCCACTATGAAGAAAAGCGGTCTGCCTTAGTACAGGCAAATGGTGCGAACCTTTTACAAAGTTGGGCCGCCCTACACAGGTTTGCAACAATTCAGCAGTTGGACTACACAGCATCATCATGGAAAGGTGCAGGCAGCATGAAGTTTGCATGCAGCCTGCAATTTTAGAACAGGTAAGGGGTCATCATCATCTTCACACCCGATTTCAGGGGTTCTTCAATTTCACCCTGCTAGTTTCTCATTTATCTGTAAATCATAGCTGTCAAATCCATTGTCACTGAGGGAGAAGACATCTCAGAAAGGGATCAAAGTCCCTCTTCATTTTCCTATCATTTCCTGTGTTTGAATAGTACATCTATATACCCTTTCTCTTTGCTTCTGTGACTCTGCCGAGCTAGCTCCCTGCAGGTGCTGATACAAGTTCTGCCTCCTTCGTTCTGGGTGGATGAACATTGGAAGGGTTTTTACCCCTTAATCAAAAAGACAGGTGCTACCAAAAGAAACCTTTCTTTAGGAAGTTTAGTGCTGAGAAATGCCAACTATTTTCCATACACTGGCCATTGGGAAAATTGATTCCAAAATGAATTTGGCGATATCTTGTAAATTGGTTCACGTTTCAGGTTGAATTGCTCCTTCTGGGAGGTTACTATAGGAAAGTGGAGGAAAGTTAAAAAATAATAAGAACATCAATTTTACCTCATAAAACAACATACCGGTTGAGTCAGTGCTAAAGGCTAATTTTGCCAATAGAGGGAAAAGAAAAGAAATTTCATTTATATGGCACCCGACATGTCCTCAGGATATCCCACAGCATTCTACAGCCCATGAAGTACTGTTGAAGTGTAGTCACTGATGTAATGATGACACCACAGCAGCTACTTGGTATCCAGTAAAATCCAACGAATAACAATGCGGTAATGAGCAGATAGATCAAATGTTTGATGATGTCAATTGAGGGATAAATGTTGGCCAGGACAATGGGGCTAGCTCCCCTTTTCTTCAAATTTGTACCATGGGATCTTTAATATCCCTTTGAGAAAGCAAATGGGCACACAATTTAATGTCTCATTCTGAAGACAGTGACCTTACAGTGCAACACCTCCTCAATACTTCACAGGGAGCATCAGTCGAGATATTGTGCTTGGATCAGAGTAGCTCCGACACTAAAATAACAAAGAACAAAGAACAATACAGCACAGGAACAGGCCCTTTGGCCCTCCAAGCCCGCGCCGCTCCCCGGTCCAGGATTGAATCCTGAATCCAGGATCCCTGCCCAATTTTCCAGCCTATCTACATACCAATATCCTATCCACCGAGCTGTCCCTCACAGCTACGATGCTTTGTTCATCACATAACACTCAATAACACTCAACATCATTCAGCACAAAGCAACCTAATGATCGATATTCGTTTTTTTTATTCATTCATGGGACATGGGCGTCACTGGTTGGCCAGCATTTATTGCCCATCCCTATTTGCCCTTGAGAAGGTGGTGATGAGCTGTCTTCTTGAATCGCTGCAGTCCATGTTCTGTGGGTTGACCCACAATGCCGTTAGAGAGGGAATTCCAGGATTTTGATCCGGCGACTGTGAAAGAACTGCTATATTTCCAAGTCAGAATGGTGAGTGACTTGGAGGGGAACTTCCAGGTCGTGGTGTTCCAATAAATCTAATGACTGCATTACAATGGAAGCTAAACAGACTTTGAAAAAAACAACTTCTTTAATTGTTTTTTAAAATGATGTAACTTTTATTAACCAATGTGCAGAAATTTCACATCCCCATATATAAAATGAGCTTTTCAGTGACAGCAAGGGTGCTTACAACAGTTAATTTAACAGTGAAATTAATATGCAGTTAAAATTTCAGTTATCCCCATTCTGACAGGGTAACAGTGTAAATTATAGGAAAATGGAAACACTGTAACTGTTTCTAGGATATTTTAAGCAGCTTAACAGTGAAAGTTCTTGTCAGTTCACCAATTGCAGTCCATGGGAACCTCGACAGCACCCCTATGTAGGAGTGATGGCCCATTGACAGCAACTTCTGGGTTTCCGCATACTCAGCCCGTGTCTCCCAAAGTCCTTGTCAGTTTTATTGGAGTAATGATAGCAAACGCTGACCATTTCACCGCCATCACACTACAGCAGTAGCTGGAGGAAATGTGCTGTCCTTGGGTAGGCAAACAAATTATTCTCCTTACACTAAGATCGCTAATCACATCATAAGGTCTGGCTAGTTACACAATCCTATCTGTCCCTCTGGCTGAGAAAAATATTTTTTCATCAGAATGTATGTGCTAACAAATTAACAAGATGGAGACATGCATTTTTGAGAAATGTGATTTCATTAGCTGGGACTTGTAAAAAAGATGTTCAGTCAATCACAATGCAATAATGAGCTATTAGCACTTCAAAAGCACCTAACAAACTCACCAATCAATACAAATGCCAGTGTCAGTAAGCGTATTAATACAGCTGAGAAGTATGCAATTCGTTCAGTGGTCACCCTTGTATTGTGTGTGAGCAGCTTCCTAGCTGTTGAAGAGAGTATCCATCCATGTAACAAAATACAATAAGTGTGTGGGAACACTTCAGAGGAAAAGCACAGCCAGAGCAAATCTGGAGGCCTGGCATTGGGCCTGAAAGAAATCGCATGACTGAAAAAACATGAAAAAGAGTGAGCTATAAATATTATTGTACAATGACTGTCCAGTTCACATATGGACATGAATTCAACCGGGGCTTGTTATGCAAAAATCTTCTGTGCTGATGTGGAGAAATATCAGCAATGATCTAGATAAGGTAAAAGTAACCATGATTGAAAAAGGCAGGTACCACTCCAGCAAAGAACTAGAACAGGTGCAATGTAGCAAATGGACTCTTTGTGTTCTTTAAGGAATTACCATGCAACAAATCATCTCATTTCAATCCAGATATGATCAAAGGGAAACATTGAATAAAATGGGCAGTGTAGCCTGCTGCAGGAGGCTTAAATATTAAACATATTCCTTACTGGGAATAGTTGATCGGAAGACCTTGAAAGTTGGGGAAGGTACAACATTTTGGAGCAAAATATGCAGATTAATAAAATGGTATCTAAATGAGGAAAATAATTGATAGATAGCGAGAAGATTTTTTTAAAATCTTTTCAGAGGATGTGGGCATCAGTGGCTGGACCAGCATTTATTGCTCATCCTTAATTGCCCTTGAGAAAGTGGTGGCGAGCCACCTTCTTGAACATCCACAGTACTGTTAGGGAGGGAGTTGCTACATTTTGACCCAGTGACAGTGAAGAAACAGAGATATATTTCCAAGTCATGATGCTGTGTCCTTGGAGAACTTGCAGGTGGTGGTCTTCCCATGCATTGGCTGCCATTGTCCTTCTAGGTGGTAGAGGTCACAGATTTGGAAGGTACTATCGAAGGAAATTTGGTGAGTTGCTGCAGTGCAGCTTGTAGATGGTACACACTGCTGCCATTGTGGTAGAGGGCGTGGATATTGAGGGTGTTGCATGGGCTGCCAATCAAGTAAGCTGCTTTGTCCTGGATGAGCTTCTTGTTGAGCTTCTTGAATGTTGTTGCAGAGGCAAGTGGAGAGTATTCCATCCCACTCATGACTGATGCCTTGTAAATGGTGTACAGGCTTACTTGCCACAGAATTCCCAGCCTCTGATTTGCTCTTGTAGCCACAGTATTTATATGGCTGGTCCAGCTCAGTTTCTGATCAATGGCAACCCCCTAGGATGTTGATAGTGGGGGATTAGAAATGGTAATGTCATTGAATGTCAATGGCCGATGGTTGGAGATGTTGGAGATGGTCATTGCCTGGCACTTGTGTGCACCAATGTCATTTGTCACTTGTTAGCCCAAGACTGCATATTGTCCGGGTCATGCTGCATTTAGACATGGGCTGTTTCAGTATCTGAGGAGTCGTGAATGGTACTGAACATAGTGCAAACATCAGCAAAAATCTCTACTTCTGAAATTGATGATGGAAAAAAGGGCATTGAGAAGCAGCTGAAGATGGCTGGGCCTTGGACAATGGGAGGGACTCCTGCAGTGATGTCCAGGAACTGAAATGATTGACCTCCATCACAACAATCTTCCTTTGTTCCAGGTATGACTCAAATCACTTGGCACTTTCTGGCTGAAGTTTGTTGCCAATGTGTCAGCCTTATCTTTTGCACTGATGTGCTGGGCGCCACCATCATTGAGGATGGGGATATTTGTGGAGCCTTCTCCTCCAGTGAGTTGTTTAATTGTCCACCACCATTCATGGCTGGATTTGGCAGGACTTCAGAGCTTAGATCTGATCCGTTGGTTGTGGGATTGATTAGCTCTGTCTGTTACTTGTAGCTGATGTTGTTTGACACACAAGTAATCCTGAGTTGTGGTTTCATCAGGTTGACACCTCATTTTTAGGTATGTCTGATGTTGCTCCTGGCTTGCCCTCCTGCACTCTTCATTGAATGAGGGCTGATCCCCTGGCTTGATAGTAATGATAGAGTGGGGGAATGTGTTGGGCCATGATGTTACAGATTGTGGTTGAGTACAATTCTGTTGCTGCTGATAGCCCACAGTGCCTTATGGATACTCAGTTATGAGCTGCTGGATTTGTTCAAAATCTATCCCATTTAGCAGGATGGTAGATCCACACAACATGATGGAAGGTATTCTCAGTGTGAAGATGGGACTTTGTCTCCACAAGGACGGTGCAGTGGTGACTCCTACTGGTACTGTCTTGGCCAGGATGCATTGGCAAAAGGTGGATTGATGAGAACAATGTCAAGTAGATTTATTCACCCTTGTCAGTTCCCTCACCACCTGACACAGACTCAGTCTATCAGCTATGTCCTTTAGGACTTGACCAGCTCAGTCAGTTATCAAGCTACCAAGCCACTCTTGTTGATAGCCATTGAAGTTCCCCGCCCAGAGTACATTCTGTGCCCTTGCCTCAGTGCTTCCTCCAAGTGGTGTTCAACATGGTGGAATACTGATTCATTTACCTGTTTACAAGGTCTGCGTGATTCGTGTTGCCATGGAGGTGAGTTTTGAGAGGGGAAGTGTCCAAGGTTTCCCTAACAATTCACAGACGAGGTTAGTCTTCCTAGATCTGAAAGAGGGAGAGAAGATATAGGCAGCAAGAAGCTGTGGTTTCCCACATAGGAGTGCATGTAGTTTCCCACATGTGGTTTCCCACATAGGTGGGAGCTCACACTCAGACTGAAAAGACCAAATTCATGAGGAGTTAGAATGAAGGTTAGAAGATTTGCACTCAAGGAAGAATCTCCAACGAAAAGGCTTCACTGTGAAAGACAGTTTTGAGATTAAACATTCTCAGACTGAGAAAGGAAAAGAACAGAAGTAAACTCCCAGGGGTGAAGAATCACCTTGGACTAGGTCCAGGAGAATTGAATATCTACTTAAAGGACAGCGCAATGTATATCTATAAAGTGTGTTTTCCATCATGCTAAAAGGAAAAAAGGAATGTTCTGTTTTGTGGTTTAAGGTGCAAGTTTCCTCCAGGGATAAAGGCCTTTTCAAGTCACTGTGTAAGCCATTCCTGCCGCCTCTGACAGGCCAACTGTCATTTACATTTAATTAGACATTAATTGGCAGCAGGCAGGACTTCCATCAGCCACTGGAAGACCCACTTTGGAGAGCTTGATTGGCTGACAGCTCTCCAGCCCATCCAGGCATAGTGCTCCAGTGGCCAATAGAGGTGCTGTAGCACTGTACCTCAGCGTAAGTCGTGGGACCGCACTTGAGGTAAGTCCTGGGGGTCCAGGGGCCCGCAGGCTAGGGGATGCCCTGGGGGAGGGGGGAGGTGTCGGGAGGGTGGGAGATCTCGATGTTGGGGGATAGATTTGCTCATTTTTCAGTTTCCTACTCTGCTCTGAGCCATTCCCACCAGCCTATCAATTGAGGCTGGGTGGGAAGAAGCTCTTAAGTGACAATAAAGAAGCTACCCCACGTCTTAATGGGGGAAAGGGCAGGTTTCCCACCCAAGGCCCTGCCCACCCAACCATCAAATTGTGCCTGTGTTGGGGTGGGTGGGATCCAGGAGAGAAGCCCCCTCAATCTACCCTATCCTGTGCCTCAAAACCCACCTGAGACAAATGTAAATTTCTGGCCAACGTTTAGGCAAGAGTGCTTTTGGTCTGTTTGTCCCAATAAAGGTCTTAGAACATGGAAATCTTGTTGTGTCATCCTTTCAGCTATTAACTGGAAGTTTGAATTTCTTTTTAAAAGTTACTGGTCTCTACTGAGATCATAACAACTCCGAGGAGAGAGGGCATGCAGCACATAAGGGAATATTGATAGGGGGAAATGCAATTAATAGAGTGAGGGCAATCCTGCTTGCAGCATAAACCTCGACATAGATCTTTTGAGCCAAATAACCTGTTCCTATCAAGTAAATTCAATGTCAATGCTCAGCAGACAGAAAGAAAACACATCAGGAACACAAAGTGAACCTCCACACAAAATGAAATCAGTTTGATTCCATTATTTAATGCACAAAAGTAGAAGTGGCATTTATAGAATCATACAGAACCATGGAATGATACAATATTGAAGGAGGCCATGGATCCATTGTGCCAGTCCGGTCATTTGAAAGAGTTGCCAAATTAGTCCCAATCTGTTGCTCTTTCCCCATAGACCTGCAAAACTTCCTCATTAAGGATTTGTCCAATTCTCTTTTGAAAGATTATTGGCAATGCTATTGTTATTGTTGCATTCCACACCATAATTTTTTGTTTTTAAAAATTGCCTCCTCATCCTGCCTCTAGTTCTATTACCAATTACCATAAACGTGTATCGTTTGGTTTCCATCTCTTCAACGACAAACTGACAGGATCCTGAGAAAACTCCTTGAATTGAAAGTAGTTTGACGAACTTCACTGGTCATGCATGCCGGCGGGGACTGACTATCCATGCAAGACTTTATAAACAATGTGCAACATCTCAGTCGCAACCTTCTGTCGAGCTAAGCTTCTTCATGCTTTGCCATTCTG
The DNA here is from genome assembly GCF_964213995.1 of Mustelus asterias. NCBI lineage: Eukaryota > Metazoa > Chordata > Chondrichthyes > Carcharhiniformes > Triakidae > Mustelus > Mustelus asterias. Next base: position 84,622,187 of record NC_135804.1, on the reverse strand, counting down.
CAATGTCCTGGGAACTGGTTCTTTTGAAGCATGCAGAAGTAGAAGTGGCATTTATAGAATCATACAGAACCATGGAATGATACAATATTGAAGGAGGCCATGGATCCATTGTGCCAGTCCGGTCATTTGAAAGAGTTGCCAAATTAGTCCCAATCTGTTGCTCTTTCCCCATAGACCTGCAAAACTTCCCCATTAAGGATTTGTCCAATTCTCTTTTGAAAGATTATTGGCAATGCTATTGTTATTGTTGCATTCCACACCATAACTCGTACTCGTAGCAGGTCATGTCCTCCCGATGCCGTCTGTTCTTTTTCCCGTTATTACTTTGCAATTGTTCTGGATGGTAATCCGGATGCCTGGAATAATATGCCAAAGAATGTGAGTTCAAATCCCATTATGGCAGTTTAAAGCATTTGAATTCAGTTCACAAAAACTAGATTTTTTTTTAAAGCTGGCATCAGTAAACGTAACCATGAAGGTGTGATTATCAGAAAAATCGAATCCTTCATTCATGTCCTTCAGGGAAGAAAACTTCCTCTCTTTACCTCTTTTGACCGTGCTGTAACTCCACTTCGACACCAATGTGTGTGACTCCTAACTCTCCTCTATTGCGGCTGAACCAGCCATTGGGTTGCGGTAACCTGAGGTGGACATTAAATGCCAATCTTACCAATGACACCCACCTTGTAAGTATGTAGAATTCTCTTCTCAGAAAGCAATGGAGGCTGGATCATTTATTTAAGGCAGAATTAGTAGATTTGTTAATGGACAAGGGGGTCAAGGGTTATGGGGCATGGATGGATCAGCCATGATCTTATTGAATGGCAAGGTAGATTAGGCTCAAAGGGCTGAATGGCTTACCGCTGCTCCTATTCTCCAATGTTCCCATATCCTAAGAACGATGAGAAAACATAGATTCCTGCCAATGACTGCGACACCTTTGTTCTCAGATATATGGCGTGAAATTCAATAAGAAGACTTTGGCTCCTGATGGTGGGACAGGAAGTGGACATCAGTTCTGGTTATGTGTCGGTAGCCCTCACAATGCAAATTTTAAGTGCATGTGGTACCCGTGCAGTCACACAACAAAGGACTGTTCTCAACAGTCTCCCTCCTCGGCAGCTGCTGATGTCAGGGTCGCAAGAAAGTGTGATGATTGGAAAAGGAAAATGAAGAAGCATTGAGAGCACAATGATGGCACAGGTGCTGAGACACTGTTAGGTTTAAACTAATATGGCAGGGAGATGGGAACCTATGTAAAGCTTCAGAGCATGGGGAATCAAGAACAAGAGGAAACAACAGCATGGAGAATACAAAAAATGATAGGAAGAGAAATCAAGGGCCAGAGTCAGATAAGGACACAGTAAAAAAATAGTAGGAACGGGACAAGAAACGCTAAAAGTGTTCACCTTAAGGTTTTGTATCTGAATGTTCGGAGCATTCGAAACAAAATGAATTAATTAATTCTACAGATAGATGTAAAGGGGCATGATATAGCTGGCATTACGGAGACATGACTCCAAGGTAACCAAGGATGGGAACTAAACATTGAGGGCTCTTCAGTGTTGAAGAAGGACAGACAGAAATGAAAAGGTGGTGGAGTTGCATTGTTGATTAACTAAGGTATTATACGATATTGAGGAAAGATATTAGCACAGATGATGTGGAATCTCTATGGGTCGAGTTAAGAAACACAAAGGGGTAAAAAATATTTGTGGGGGTGGTATTCAGGCCACCAAACTGTAGTGGAAATGTTGGGAAAAGCATTTGACAGGAAATCTGAGATGCATGTGTTAAAGTAACATCTGTGATTGTGGATGACTTTAATCTGCATATAAATTGGGAGAGTCAAATTAGTCACAGTACAATAGAGGAGAAATTTCTGGAATGCATACCAGATGGTTTTCTGGACCAATAAGTTGAGGAACCAACAAGGAACAGGCCATATTGGGACCAGATATTGTGCAATGAGAAAGGATTTGTTGGCAATGTAGTTGTGGGAGAACCCTTGGGGATGAGTGACCATAACATAAGAGAATTATTTGTCAAGGTGGATAGTGACATTGTTGATTTTGAGACCAGGGTCCTGAATCTAAATAAAGGTAACTATGATGGAATGAGACATCAATTGCCTATGATGGATTGGGAAACATTAAGGAGAATATAGGGAGTTGGGAAAGGAGTTGAGAAGAAGGACCGCAAAAGTAGTAATCTCGGGATTGCTGCCTGTGCCACGCGACACTGAGAGTAGGGATGGAATGAGGTGGAGGATAAATGCATGGCTGAGGGATTGGAGCAGGGGGCAGGGATTCGGGTTTCTGGATCATTGGGACCTCTTTTGGGGCAGGTGTGACCTGTACAATAAGGACGGGTTGCACTTGAATCCCAGGGGGACCAATATCCTGGCGGGGAGGTTTGCTAAGGCTACTGGGGAGAGTTTAAACTAGAATGGTTGGGGGGTGGGAATCAAATTGAAGTGACTGGGAGAGAGGAGGTTAGCTCACAAATAGAGAAAGCTTGTCGACAGTGTGAGAGAGAGGATAGGCAGGTGATAGAGAAGGGGCGCGCTCAGACCGAAGGTTTGAGATGTGTCTATTTTAACGCAAGGAGTGTTGTGAACAAAGTGGATGAGCTTAGAGCGTGGATCACTACTTGGAAATATGATGTGGTGGCCATTACAGAGACTTGGATGACTCAGGGCCAGGACTGGTTACTTCAAGTGCCAGGTTTCAGATGTTTCAGAAGGGACAGGGAGGGAGGCAAAAGAGGTGGAGGAGTGGCACTGTTGATCAGTGATAGTGTCACGGCTGCAAAAAAGATGGACACCATGGAGGGATTGTCTACGGAGTCTCTGTGGGTGGAGGTTAGGAACAGGAAGGGGTCAATAACTTTACTGGGTGTTTTCTATAGGCCGCCCAATAGTAACAGGGATGTTGAGGAGCAGATAGGAAAACAGATCCTGGAAAGGTGTAATAATAACAGAGTTGTCGTGATGGGAGATTTTAATTTCCCAAATATTGATTCGAATCTCCCCAGAGTGAGGAGTGTAGATGGGGAGGAGTTTGTTAGGTGTGTTCAGGAGGGTTTCTTGACAGTGTGTAGATAATCCTACAAGAGGAGAGGCTGTACTTGATTTGGTATTGGGAAATGAACCTGGGCAGGTGTCAGATCTCTCAGTGGGAGAGCATTTTGGAGATAGTGATCATAATTCTATCTCCTTTACAATAGCATTGGAGAGAGATAAGATCAGACAAGTTAGAAAAGTGTTTAATTGGAGTAAGGGGAATTATGAGGCTATCAGGCAGGAAATTGGAGGCTTAAATTGGAAAGAGGTTTTCTCAGGGAAATGTACTGAAGAAATGAGAAAGTTTCAGGAAATATTTGTCTGGAGTTCTGCATAGCAACGTACCAATGAGACAGGGAAGTTATGGTAGGTTACAGGAACCGTGGTGTACAAAGGCTGTAATGAATCTAGTCAAGAAGAAAAGAAAAGCTTACAAAAGGTTCAGGGAGCTAGGTAATGTTCGAGATCTTGAAGAGTATACGGCAAATAGGAAGGATCTTAAGAAGGAAATTAGGAGAGCCAAAAGGGGTCATGAGAAGGCCTTGGCAGGCAGGATTAAGGAAAACCCCAAGGCATTCTACAAGTATGTGAAGAACAAGAGGATAAGACTTGAAAGAATAGGACCTATCAAGTGTGACGGTGGGAAAGTTTGTATGGAACCGGAAGAAATAGCAGAGGTCCTTAATGAATACTTTGCTTCAGTATTCACTATGGAAAAGGATCTTGGTGGTTGTAGTGCAGACTTGCAGTGGACTGAAAAGCTTGAGCATGTAGATATTAAGAAAGAGGATGTGTTGGAGCTTTTGAAAAGCATCAAGTTAGATAAGTCGCCGGAACCGGATGAGATGTACCCCAGGCTACTCTGGGAGGCGAAGGAGGAGATTGCTGAGCCTCTGGCGATGATCTTTGCATCATCAACGGAGACGGGAGAGGTTCCGGAGGATTGGAGGATTGCGGATGTTGTTCCTTTATTCAAGAAAGGGAGTAGAGATAGCCCTGGAAATTATAGACCAGTGAGTCTAACCTCAGTGGTTGGTAAGTTGATGGAGAAGATCCTGAGAGGCAGGATTTATGAACATTTGGAGAGGTATAATATGATTAAGAATAGTCAGCATGGCTTTGTCAAAGGCAGATCATGCCTTACGAATTTTCTGAGGATGTGACTAAACACATTGATGAAGGAAGAGCAGTAGATGTAGTATATATGGACTTCAGCAAGGCATTTGATAAGGTGCCCCATGCAAGGCTTATTGAGAAAGTGAGGGGGCATAGGATCCAAGGGGACATTGCTTTGTGGATCCAGAACTGGCTTGCCCACAGAAGGCAAAGACTGGTTATAGATGGGTCATATTTTGCATGGAGGTCGGTCACCAGTGGAGTGCCCCAGGGATCTGTTCTGGGAGCCCTACTCTTTGTGATTTTTATAAATGACCTGGATGAGGAAGTGGAGGGATGGGTTGGTATGTTTGCTGATGACACTAAGGTTGGAGGTGTTGTGGATAGTGTGGAGGGATGTCAGAAGTTGCAGCGAGACATTGATAGGATGCAAGACTGGGCGGAGAAGTGGCAGATGGAGTTCAACCCAGATAAGTGTGAGGTGGTTCATTTTGGCAGGTCAAATAGGATGGCGGAATATAATATTAATGGTAGGACTCTTGGCAGAGTGGAAGGTCAGAAGGATCTTGGGGTCCAAGTTCATAGGACGCTCAAAGCAGCTGTGCAGGTTGAGGCTGTGGCTAAGAAGGCGTATGGTGTACTGGCCTTCATCAATTGAGGAATTGGGTTTAGGAGTCGTGAGATAATGTTGCAGCTATATAAGACCCTGGTCAGACCACACTTGGAATACTGTGCTCAGTTCTGGTCGCCTCATTACAGGAAGGAAGTGGAAGCCATAGAAAGGGTGCAGAGGAGATTTACAAGAATGTTGCCTGGGTTGGGGAGCATGCCTTATGAAGATAGGTTGAGCGAGCTCGGCCTTTTCTCCTTGGAGAGACGAAGGATGAGGGGTGACCTGATAGAGGTGTATAAGATGTTGAGAGGTATTGATCGAGTGGATAGTCAGAGGCTTTTTCCCAGGGCTGAAATGGTTGCCGCAGGAGGACGCAGTTTTAAGATGCTGGGGAGTAGGTACAGAGGAGATGTCAGGGGTAAGGTTTTCACTCAGAGGGTGGTGGGTGCGTGGAATGGGCTGCCAGCAACGGTGGTGGAGGCGGATTCGATAAGGTCTTTTAAGAGACTTTTAGATAAGTACATGGAACTTAGTAAGATAGAGGGTTATAGGTAAGCCTAGTAATCGCTAAGGTAGGGACATGTTTGGCACAACGTTGTGGGCTGAAGGGCCTGTATTGTGCTGTAGTTTTTCTATGTTTCTATGTTTCTATCACTGAAAGGAAGGACAGTGGACAGGCAATGGCAGGCATTTAAGGAATTAAGAGGTGAACTCCAAAAGTTGTTTATTCCTGTTTGGCACAAGGGTAGTAAGGGAATTGTGGCCAAGCTATGGCTTACAAGGGAAATTAGATAGTATTAGATTCAAAGGAAAAGCATGCACATTGGCAAGAAAAAGCAATAGGCCTGAGGTTTGGGAGCAGTTTAAAATTTAGCAATGGAGGACCAAGGGATTGATTAAGAAGGGGAAAATAGAAAGTGAGCTAGCAGGGAACATTAATGCCGACTGTAAAAGTTTTTATCAGTACACAAAGAGAAAATGATTGACAAAAACGAATGTAGGCCCCTTACAGTCAGAAGGGAGAATTCATAAAGGGAACAAGGGATATGAGGGGAAGGCAGGATCAGGGTTTTGGATTCGATGATCAGCCATGCGGAGCAGACTCAAAGGGGTGAATGGCCTGCTCCTGCTATTTTCTATGTTTCTATGTTACAGTACACACATGCATATAGATATCGCAATAAATTTTGGCTGCTTTATCATTATGTGCATTTATTGGGACATTGCCCTTCCACATTGTCCAGCCACTGCTGAATGAAGGGGACTGAGGGACATCTCACTGATGTAGGCAACAATGTTAGAGTTCAGTTTTATTGGATGGTAATGTATCTGCCGTGATTTGTATTCTCAAGGCAATGTAACATGGTTGCATATGCAGCCATCATTGATGATGGACACCTCCCAAGAAAACCTTAGCCATATGTGACATTGCCTCTCAGACATCAGTGCTCTTCAGTGATGAAGATAGGAGACTGCCTTCCTCCTGACCTCCTTCCCCCTCAGTTGATGTTGGTTGATGTCACCTATGTTTTTTTAATTTGTTTGGGGGATGTGGATGTTGCTGGCTGGGCCAGCAATTATTGTCCATCCCATGACCTGACCTGAGTGTATGTCAGAGTCAACCACATTGTTGTAGGTTTGGAGTCACATGTAGGCCAGACCAGATAAGGATGGCAGATTTCCTTCCCAGAGGATATTAGTGAACCAGATGGATATTTACAATCATCGAAAATGGTTTCATGGTCATCATTGGACTTTTAATCCCAGATTTTAATTGAATTCAAACTTCACGTTCTGCCATGGTGGGATTTGAACCTGGGTCCCCAGAGCATTACCCTGGATCTCTGGATTATTCGTCCAATGACAGTACCACTACACCACCACCTCCCCCAGTTATTCTGAGACCAAGCGCCTCCCCTGGCAAATCCTCTTCTTCACCATCTGACATTGTAAAGATATTGGGTATATAAGACTCATTTCAGATCCACAAAGTGAGCTGTGTGTAAAAAGCAGGCAATGATATGGACACCTCTGTTGATGTGTCTTTCCCCCTAGACTAGAGCAGCCACATTTGATCAATGGGAATGCATGATTCTCATGATGCTGAATGAATGACCCAGAACTCCTTCCCTCCCATCCCACAGTGGGCTCATTCCACAACAACCTGATCTCCTGCAAGGTAAAAGTTTCTGAGAAGGATCTGATCTTTAGCAACATAGCAGTTTATTCGTAGGCAGGTTGATGGACAGTAAAACTGCTACTCTGCAGTTGGTCCTGTCTTGCTTCAACATCAATGTCCCTGGCCTGACTGTTGACCTGCCATGTTACAGCTACCTCCCTTGGATCCACAAAGGATGAGGGCACTACAATGTCAGACCCCACCCTATAGGACAGAGCCTGAACTCCTTCAGACACCTTCTCCCCACAGATGTGTCAGTGCCTTGCTGCCACTTCAGGACCTGAGCATAAGCACCATCCTCTTGCCATCCCAACCACTGCACCATTTGGTGACCCGAGCATTGCATTCACCATTCCCAATCTCATCCTTTCCATTATCTTCCCTTGGTACCATCCCCCACTCAATTAGACAGACAAAACCTCACCTCAGTTCCAAACATTGAACAAGCTCGCCTGGTGCATGGCATCTTTAAGAACTGAGGAAATAGGAGGCAAGAGTTTCCAGTGTATCACTGACTTAATCTTGAAGGCGGGACTGCATTTACTATGCTTCTCAATAAATGAGTATGCATTGTATGCAAATGAATGGTAAATAATCTCCAGCCACTAGGTGGAGTGTTGGCCACTTTGCTGCTGACACGCTGCCCACTCTATCTCAAACTCAACAACGGTGTTGGAAAAATTAGATTTTGGCTCCCACCTAATCAAATCTCCCAATCTTCCACTTTTCCTCCTTTTCCAGACCCCATTAAATACTGCCCATGTTGTGTACTATTTCCTTCTCGCACTGCTGCACCAATGGCTACATTTCTTCTTTACCAACACTATTGTTTTCAAAGAAGAGGAGAGGTGTTCTCTCTCTGTCTTGGCCAACTAACCGTGTTATATTGTTGCTGTTCATTAGATCACGCTATGCACAAATTAACTGTCACATTTCCATCATTGCAACAGATTTTCATTATTACAACTTCAACAATACTTAATTAGCTGTAAAGCCCTTTGGGACATTCTGGGGTTGTGAAAAGCACTATATAAATGCAAGTTCTCTCTTTTTATTTACACATTCAAATCAAAATGTGAACATTTGAACAGAGATGAGACTTTCCAATTGCACATTCTCCTCGTGTCTGCGTGGGTTTCCTCCGGGTGCTCCGGTTTCCTCCCACAGTCCAAAGATGTGCGGGCTAGGTTGATTGGCCAGGTTAAAAATTGCCCCTTAGAGTCCTGGGATGTGTAGGTTAGAGGGATTAGAGGGTAAATATGTGGGGATAGGGCCTGGGTGGGATTGTGGTCGGTGCAGACTCGATGGGCCGAATGGCCTCCTTCTGCACTGTAGGGTTTCTATGATTCTATGATAATGCACAATGTTGCATGAATTCATCATGGATGCTTTGAACAGGCACAATTATTTTTTTCCTCTACATGTGTTAATCAATATTTGGGTTAGGGATTTCAGAGCTATGTTAAATACAGACCAATGGTCAATTTGTTCTCCATGCCAGTAGTGTGCATCATCATTTATGCACACCTACTTTCTCAATAAATCTAAAGAATAGCAAAATGCAGCCCATGTTGATTCCAGTGCTTGTGTCCCAGGCTCGGGTAGCTGCTCTATTGGTTACATGGTATTATTATCATAAAAAGCATGTACATTTTCATGCATGTACACAAGAATATGAATGCTTTTGCATAGGATCACATCCTTAGTGAAAGCTAAAAGGCACAAAAAGAAATGATAAAATCAAGAAGAATATGCAGTTTTAATTCTTCCCTCGCATAACAAAATGGAGCTCATTAATGGAAATTGACCCCAGATACACATATTTCACTGATGTTGTAATGTACCTATTTGTCAAAACATTAAAAATGTAGTATGAATGTGTTGATACAATATTGGTATTGGGCCAGTTTTTGCTATCAAATAATACTGAGGCAAATGTTGCTTACTGTTACCTGTGCAAAGCTCTTTCAGCAACAACAAGGATGGGGCATGCAGGCATGTAAATGTCAATATCCAAATGTTGCTGTCCAAGTACTCATCAACTTCTCAAAAATGGTCCCCCATTAAAATGCAATGAATGATGTGAAATTTCTCTTTTTGTGCAGCAGACACAAACTAAATTCACCACTGACGATTAATGCTTGTGAATACAAATGCAAGTGCTCCATTAGCATTGTGATAATTGCTAATTACTGCCAATCAACCTCTCTGGCACTGAAAATTAATTATTACAAATGTGGGGTCTTTCAACCATAGGAATTAGGAATAAGAGCTATTCAGCCCCTCGAGTCTGTTCCGCCATCTGGTAAGATCATAGCTGATCTGATTGTGGCCTCACCTTCACTTTCCTGCCTGCCCTCTACCTTTTGAATCCCTTTTTAGTCAAGAATCTATCTAACACTGCCTTAAAAATATTCTATTTTAAAATATTTTTAAAATATTCAAAAATGTCTCCACTGTTCTCTTGAACAGAGAATTCCACAGGCTCATGACCCTCTGAGAGAAAAAAATTATCATTTCCATCTTAATCCGGAGACCCCTTATTTTAAAACTATCCCCTATTTCTAGTCTTTCCAACAAGGATATCATCCTTTCAGCATCCACTCTGTCTGCTTCACACAGAAATTTAAGTATTTCAATAGGATTATTACCTCTCATTCTTCTAAATTCCAATGGATACAGGCCCAAGGCATCCAGCTTTTGCCTATAAGATTACCCTTTCATCCCAAGAATCAGTTGGGTGAACCTTGTCTGAACTATCTACCGTTATATCTACCACCCTCGTTCTTTTGTCCACAGCCCAGCCCCCATCTCCTTCCAGTCCTCCCAGTTAACGAACCGACCGAGGAAGAATTTAGAAAGCTGATGCGCATGGATGTAGAAGTCATGGAGGACCCAGACAGTTGTCCTTAGAGGACAAGAAGGGGGGAGGTGTGGAAGTTAAAATGTTCAGATTTTTAAAAAATCATGCCTTCTATGTAACAACTTGTGAGAATGTTATCAGTTGCAGACCTTCAAGGGAGCCTGTCTGCTTAAGACTAGACCACATAACATTCTGCTTTTTGACCTCCAACAAAGGGTGAGCAAGACTGGATTTTTCCATAACAAATACCAAAGGCAAAATATGGGGATATGCTATGCAAATGCAAATGAAGGATTAGCAGAAGTCAATGTTTCATCAAATGAGAAACGGCAAAAAGCAGCCAGGATTTAGTTGGCAAATATGTATGTCAATGAAGGATGTGAACAAAATGCTTGTTCCTGATTTGCTGTAATTGACTATAACTGATGAGTTGTTTCTCTACAACATCAGAACCACTCCAGCCATTTCGAAGGAGGGAGGGGAATTCTCCTTGTGCACAAGTAATTAAAGACCTTGCATCAGCTGCATGGTGTCCAACACTGTTTGTATTAAGAATCAACTAAGTGTGCCTAAGGTTGCTGGTACCCAAGGATCTCTGACACTGGTTCTAATTCAATTAAATTCTTTCTTAAATAAGAAGATCAAAACTGCACACAGTATTCTAGATGTTGTCTCATCAATGTCCTGTACAACTGTAGCAAAGTTTCCCTACTTTTATATTCAATTTCCTTCATTACATGTGCCTTCCTAATCACTTGTTGTACCTGCATAGTAAGCTTTTTTGATTCATGCACCGGGACACTCAGGTTCCTCTGTACTTCAGAGTTCTACAATCTCTCTTCATTTAAATAATATACTGCATTTTTATTCTTCCTGCCAAAATAGGCATGTTCACATTCTCCCACATTTTACTCAAGCTGCTAAATATTTTCCTGCTCACTTAACCTATCTATATGTCTTCTCAGATTCCTTATGTCCACTTCACAATTTACTGTCCTACCTATTTTTGAGTCATCACCAAATTTAGCAGCCATACATTTGGTCATCGAAGTCATTGTTACAAATTGTAAATAGTTGAGACCCCAATGGCATGACATTTGTTACATCTTGCAAACCTGAAAATTAAACCTACTCTGTTTCCTAACCAATCCTCTATCTGCACTAATGTTACTATGTTACTCCCTAAGTTAAGTTTTAAGTGTTGTTGGACATCTTACAACTGTCAATTTAAAACAAATGTTAAATGGTCTTTATTTCCCTTTTTGTTCCTTTCATTCTATCTCCCATCATTTAATCTTTCTTTTCCTCTCTTTATTTCTCTTCATGTACCTGAATCCACTGACTCAAACTCACACAAATCTCTCAAATCCTTTCACTTTTAATTCCCCAACATTTTAATCTGATTGGTTAGGGAGAAGTAATTTTCCTTGTTCACCTAGGTCCCAGATGCCCTGTTATTATTTTGCACTTCACAGGTTGTGCTGCGAAAAGTATTAAAATCTAAATGTGCACACACAGGTCTAACTGATTGCAGATGTTATTAGATGCTCTGTTACAACAATATCTGGCCATTGCTTTTGAAAATTTGATAGCTTAACCCATGTAATTAATTTGGCATATTTTCTTTGTTTTATATCCTGGGATCACATTTACAAATATTCTGTTCCATGGCAAGTAATAACCTACTGATGGTGCATATTTCCATCTTCTATATATTTAGCATTGAGAAGATTCACCAGGGCAACCAGATGTATCATGAGCACACTCTAAAGCTTCAAAGGAAAGTATTTCACTGCTATTTTTATCATCAAGGTATGTTGTGACTCCTTACCATTTACTTTTATAAATTAAACACATAATTATCTTTAAGGTCATTTAAAATCTTTATTGATAATGTTATATAGGATTATTCAGATGTAAATAAAGCTAAAATCATTTTTTCTGATACAATTCTCAATCACTGTACTGCATATGAACAAGCCGCCTGCACCATGCAAAGATTCGTTTTCTCAAAGTGACAGGCAAAGGAAGCATTTAGGACAGATTGTGTGAATACATCCAAAACCATATAAGTGGGAGAAAAGCTATTTAGTACATGGCATTGATAATTGTAACATGCTAGAGTCCTACACACAGTTAAAGTTAACCAATGACTAAAAACTGGAAAGCAATTAGATTGCTTACAATGACAAAATGGGGAACACAGAAGTCGATGTGTGCTTCCATATTCAAATCATTTATTGCATTAGAACAAATCAAACTATATGAACTAATTCATGTTAAAATGGACCAAAGGTGCAAAAAAAGTGGAGCAACGTAACTAATTATTTGATCTATATTAATGGTGTCCTGGAATATAGCTAAAGAAAATGCATAAATCTTTCCAACAATGGCAGGTATGTTGTTGCAACATTTCAAGAAAATAATTGCGTCCAGTTATATAAGACCAGAAAATGCAGCCTTATAAATTCCTTTGATCATCTTGAACACCATAGTTACTCATATAAGAAACACTCTGAATATTTTGGTCCTATTGTAACTCTTGTTATTTTTATATCTGAGTAGAAGATTAATCTATATATTTGGGAGTCCCAAAACTTCAGTGTATAAATGTAACATATAGTGCACTATACAGATCAAGAAGATCCTGAATTTGATCAGCGCACTGAGTAGGCTTAGCTAAAGTAGCCAGTTGACAGTGGGCTCAGCAATTAGGGTCAACATGCATGGATTGAGGAAGACTGCAAAACAGGAGCAATTGACCAAGGTTGCCACTCCTGATTGTGTCCAGGTACTGCCCTCCACAACTCCCTCCGCAACCTAATTTCACCAAGTACTTCATGATCTATTGTGTTCATGAAATGAGACATATAAAGAGAAAAATTGAGGAAAGTGTTTTAAATGTGTATTATTAATTTTAAGGGTAAGCATCTTTTAAAGATTTGTTTAAACTACAGAAATACTCATGAACGGCATTTTTCATGAAATATTAATGAATATAGAAAATGTCTTCACTCTGCTTTTTAATTTTATTTATATTTTAAAAACCTGACATATTTAAAATACAATCAAATTAACTGTGCTTTATTATTAGTTTTGTGAGAATTGCTATCTATTCAAATATGTCAGCTAGCTGGGTGAACCATCTCCTTAACCTATTGAGACAATCTATCCCAGTAATTATAAAGTTATCTTCTAATTGCCTACATTGTGCTTTTGTCTGAAATGGATTGTGATTGCTAATTAAATATTATTTCTCATGATAAGAATCAACAGATTTTATGTAGCCCTAAAAGTATTTATGTCCAAGACATTGTGATACAGTTCTATCTATTTTGCGGTATTGTCTCTAGGCAGTATAGGAGTAAATGTGTCCCGGTAATGAGAGGACCTCTGATTTTGTACAGCATTATTAATATGAACTAACATCAAACCCAATATAAATGTTAAAAAAGATACCTCCCAAGCAGAGAGAGAGGGAAAAGAGTCAAACACAGAAACCAAGCCAATAGAAATGTGACTAGAAGTGGAACTGGAGCTTTGTATATTGTATGTTGATATATTGCTTGTTCCAGTTTATTTTAAATCTACCTGAACTCTCATCAGCTTGCCATGTGCACTTTGGTTCTTTGTGAATCATTGTACATTCCCTTCTGAATATTGAACAAGTCTTCACCTTGTGAGTATGCGACTGCCGTAACCAATGTTATTATTCATCTTATTCACACATATACTCCTGATGTAAAATTTGTGAAGCTGCTGAATTGTTTATTGGTGATCTGGTCTGGTCAGTATTGAGTGAAGAGAATGCAATAAGTAATTGCAGTATTTTGGGACATCTGCAGTCGTGGGTATTGACTTTGTTGTAAAAATCCTGGAGAAATTATTCAACATAGGATGAAGGCACAAAACAAAGTGAAAGGAAGCTGCAAATTCCCTCAGTAAACAGTTCTAAACATGAGAAGGAAGCAAGCTCATTTGTGCAGCTGAACGTTGAATAGAGTGATATTCTGGGAAGTGTTGCAATAGTCTACTGATGTATATGTACCTCTTCAAAACAGAATGTCAAAACCAAAGTTTGTTTACTTGGGCAAATTAATATAAATGTATCTATATGAGATAGATAGATAGATAGATAGATAGATAGATAGATAGATAGATAGATAGATAGATAGATAGATACAGATATATAGATAGATATATAGATAGATATAAAGATAGATATATAGATACAGACAGTTACAGATAGGTAGATACAGACAGATAGATAGATACAGACAGACAGACAGACAGACAGACAGACAGACAGACAGACAGACAGACAGACAGACAGATAGATAGATAGATAGATAGATAGATAGATAGATAGATAGATAGATAGATAGATAGATACATACATATATAGATAGATATATAGATAGATATAAAGATAGATATATAGATACAGACAGTTACAGATAGGTAGATACAGACAGATAGATAGAGACAGACAGACAGACAGACAGACAGACAGACAGACAGACAGACAGACAGACAGACAGACAGACAGACAGATAGATAGATAGATAGATAGATAGATAGATAGATAGATAGATAGATAGATAGATAGATAGATAGATAGATAGATACAGACAGACAGACAGACAGTATATCGCACACCAGAGCAGCTTTTGAGCAATGCACCTAAGAGCATGACAGATTCTCATTAACCCCTTTTCTTTTTGCATTGAAATTGCAGATGGGTAGATATTGGTTACTGCCAGTATCAAATGTCAAACTGCTTAATATATACAGTCCCAGCACTCTGCAGTTTTATTTTTCTGATTCAGAATGAGGATGAAACAGAGATAAACCCAGATTTCTACATGCTACACAAAAATTAGGCTTTGTTGTTATTGGAAGAAAATGCACAACAAGGGCACATCAGTCTTCCCTCATCAATGATTAATTTGAGCCAGCTGGCTGCGTGACATCTTGTTCAGTGACATGATTGGGGGAAAAATAGAATAGCCTTTGTTCAACTCGTATAACCATGGATCTCGAATAAAGGATGTTATGGAATTTCTATGCATTAATATAACATAATTTGGTTTGTGATATAACAGCTTCCTCGAACACTAAAAAGGAATATCCTTACTTCGCTCTTGGCCCAACTAGTGTTGCCTACAAGGCTGCCTGTTTATTGTACTGCATTCATTTAGTTATCATCTGTACATTAGTGAGTATTTGCCAAATTATAAAAGTGAAATCAAAGGATTTTTTCCAAAAGAATTGTATTATTTCATACAATTATGTCACTGTAACTTCATTAAGAGCTAAGTATTCACAAAACAAACCTGTTCAAAGCTGACCCATTATTCAAATCGTTTTTGTTGTCATGTGTTGGTTTGAAAGTAATATTCATCATCATCAACATTCAATGAGTTTAAATTGGGAACTTCAGCGAGAATAATTTTAGTATGCATCACCACATAAAAGGTACCGAACTTCAACTTAAAACTGACCTTCGAAATTATTCAAAGACGAATTCAAAGATTGTTCAGAATGCAACAGATACTGTCACAATATACAAAATATTATTCAAATAAATCTCACATTGAGCTCAAGTAAGATTAAGTTAAGGCCGCATTATTTTTTTCATTGAAATGCATTAGGATTTAAACATTTGACCTAATGTAACCTCACACAGGCCAACAGTATTGGTAAAGGACCTTCAGCCGATGGTAAACTTCATTGTCAAACACCAAACCAGCAGCAGTACAGTGAAGAATAAATGTTCACGTGAAAGGGTTAAATGAAAAGTTACTGTGAATATATACTTCTCATTTTCATTATAAAACAATTGTGAGACAGTGACTAAAAAGAGCACCCCAGAAAAATTAATTGCTTTGCTTGAATGGGTTAAGAAAACGAGATAGACAACACGATTATATCCACTTTCGCTTCGCAAAGTATAAGGAGACACTTGGCGAAAACAAACACCATTAGTTAACAGATGAAGGGACAAAGTAACTTCGCTCCTCACAGAGACAAATGGGGATTGCCAGAGTAAATGTGATCAGCACAAGCTTAGACCTGGTGCCTGGATGAATGGTTCTAGTTTCAATTAAAAACTGGAGTGAAGGAGAAAAATGGACATGGTGCTGGTGGCTCTGTTTCTTATAATTCCCCCCTTTCATTTATATGATGTGTCGCAGGGTTGCTCCTTATATTAACAGAACGGGAGATCGGTGTTTCTTGCCGCAGCTGACTCCAGTTTCTCTCGAGTCACTCTACGAAATCACCCTCTCACATCCTGGCATCTGCCCTGAACTTACAAACCCAAACATTCCCATTTACTGACTCCTGCTGAACGAAAAAGGAAATACTGGCCTCCCCTGGCCATTAGTAGGACAGATTCTGGTTAAACAAGCAATGATCTCTCATTGTCATTACCGATGATTCAGTGTGTCCTTTAGGTTTAGACTACCCTTTCTTACTGTACTGCTGCACACTGCATACCCTTCACTGCTCGAGATGTCATAATGAGGGATTACAAATACTAACTTAAAGAAAACCCTTTTGACTCCCTGGAGGGGAAGAATTGCTCTGTGCGTAACGACGTATTTTGACTTTCTTTTCGAATGCATTTTGATAGTGCCCAGCTCGTCCCTGTTCATCCCAGTCCTGCCTGATCATTAAGAAGCACAGTGCAAACGGATGAGGCTATGACAGAGAGGACTGATGTGAACCAGGTCCCCTGTAATTCTTATTGTGATGCAGTGAATCATCCGGAGTTACCTAAATATGTATTCATTCCTCATCATATTAGGGAGAGAGAGAAAAAAATGCAGTTGGATAACAGGAAAACGCAAAGCTAGGAAAATAGGACAGTGATAGACGGATTATTTCCAAAGCAAACCTGTCTGTGTCCTAATTGAACGAGACAGCCAACGTGTGAAGCACTGTTGAGTGTTGAGACAGTGATATACAATACCTGGTGTCTTTTGCATTACTCTGTGGATCATTACATGCGAAATATATCGTGTTGAACAATTTAGGTTGCCATTATATCACCATCCCAAGCGTTCAGCATCTTTCATCTACAGTGATCTGACCCAAATGTGCGACGCACATCACTTGGACTGTGCTGTAGTTAGCAGGTGAGACAGAAAGCCCTAGTCACAGCAGACAGAGCACAAACAGGGTAATTTCAGACATTCCTTTAGACCTTTCTAAACTATGTCGAATTTTAAGCCAGGTTTTTGTTATTTCTATAATGAATAAAATACCGGTCTATTAATTCAACCTAAACATCAAGAAACAAGGCATACAGTGTTAGTGTATTGATGTTATAATGCGGTATTGCTGGCTATCTGTAACATCTACATTGTTTAACAAATCGTAAAGGAGCACGTAGCTGAAATCTTTGAATGGCACCCATTAATGCACATAATGTTATTCTTCGACTTTCTTGAAGGATTGGTTGACAGGGCACCACATCACGAGCTGAATATTGCATTATTCGTTTTTTTCTCTCCAGACATTCGATGTTGTCGCGTGTTTTATTGTGTACGATTCTCAAATTATTAACTTTGCGGGCTGCTTTGCGTATTATAAAACACGGGGGAGGGGGACACGTTCGAAGTGAATTGGAAAAGGCATCGAACGAGATTGTTCTTCCCTTAGTCCGAGAGAGGATTCCACATTCCTTATTGGAAATTAATTTAAACAAAACCAGGTAATGTACATTGAAAGCTTTCTACAAACATCATGCGTTTACGTTTTTAGATACTCTCCAATCTATTCTTCAACCACGAAAGGCGATCGCTCCTCCCCAGCTATTTAAGATAGACAAGTTTATATTTAACTTCTATCATTCCTAATTGGATCTGAGGCACATTAGGTCACTCCGAACGCTTGCTCAGGAAGTATTCAACAAAGGTAGCTAATATGATAGCACGATTCTATCATGTTGACGTTCACTAAAGTCAAATATGAACTCGGTAAATGTATTAGTAACGGAGGACAGGTTGTCCATCAGGAATGTTCCCTCATCATTCTGCAAAAATATCTGAATGACTGACTGGCAAGTTCCCTCTCTCATCCTGCCCTGTTGATATCAGAAGCAGACCGTTCCCGTGTATCTGCTGCAAACATTGAGACTAACACTTTGCAAGGAAGACTTTATGTGAGGAGATGTGTGAATGTTGTTCTGAGGTAAAGCAACAATGCTCATTGAAATAAATCAGATTCCAGTGGAAATGCACAGTGAACTCCAGTCCAGTTAAAAAGGGGCAGATTCAATATTTTGGGCCGTGGTCCTTCCTGAGTTCTGACCAGTGGCCCACACTCAAAACGTTAAGCTGCTTGCGGTTGCGAATCGACCTTCTGCGGATTTATAGCTACTTCCAACCCCAACATTGTGTAGACTTATTTTATTTAAGACGCGGTCCAAATCACTTTGGACGGTAAACGAGAGACGTTATATAAATAAAAATAAAAGCAAATATACTAATACAGCTGATATATACCAAAATTATCATATTATCCTATTAATATATGTTGACATCGTGAGTAACATATAATTGAACATATTAACCGTAATGAGGTATGATTCCTGATTGCGTGACTGGACAAATCAAATCGTTCTTTTTACTGAAGTACAGTTGGGGAAGTTTTTTTTCAAGTCTGGTCAATCTTGTAATTCGCCACGAAAGGTCAATCCCACTCGCATTCCTCCTTTCGCATTGAAATAGAACTTTCACACAGGAATACGTGGGCATACAAGTGGGCTTTTATTTTTCATAGACCACCCCCTCTAAAAGAAAGTACTTGTTTTATTTAAGCGTCTTCCTTCATTCGGCATTAATAACCCTCGGATTTTAAACCAGGGTGCCAGATGTTTCAAAGACCGTTTCCTGGAGAGTCGGATGTTTTTTTAAATAACAAATGAATAAAACAACGTTCTGTTTTTCAGGCCCAGAACAACCCGGATTGAGTGAGAATCGCCGGGATAAGCATTCGGGCTGGATTGTGCTCCTAGGTCGCAGTTAGGATTCGAACCCTAGTCATCCGCGGTAATGTCGCCGCACAGATGCTACTGGGCTCATGGTGTCACATTTTAAAGAGACTTTAGTCCACAGCTCACACGTGCTGTCAATGTCACAATGAGCCCGTACACGGGAGGGGTTGGGATGGGGGTGTTCAATGTGGTTTCTGGGGGAAGGGTTTTGAAATAATATTAAATAAAGATTAGGACAGGGCTACAAGATGTATTTAAGATGCTTTGATAGTAACGAGCACTGCATATGTCTATCACCAAAACACAACGGGAAAGAAACGGTGTGTCGGTTTTGACATCTGTCCCTAACTGTTCCATCGAGAGACTAACCTGCCCTTTTTTTGATCGCATCGATTCATTCCCTAGACTAAGATAAAGTTGCAAATAAAATTGACTTTAGAAAAATCACCTGGTCCAGTTCACAATGAAGTGACTGATATGAGGGTGCAATATTCCTGTAGGTTTTGTGATATTTAGATTGAGCAATGTAAATAGTTGAGGATTGATACATCAAGTCAGCTATTGTTAAGACAATTCGATGACTTTTGGTGAAAATGTACTTCTGCCATGAAGGAATATTAATCCAAACAGAAATCATTTTCTTACCACATGACGTGGATTTATTTTAATTAAGGATTGTGATTATTAATAATCGACTCCAATCCCAATGAAGTCAAATCGGGGATAGTTTCTGGCTGGCATTGTGGCTGATAACGAGCTGCTTTGAGGAAATATTTTGGAGACTTGATCGATTCAGTGACCTGAAGATATATTGCTGTGAGGCAACGGAAAGCAGCCAGCATAGGTCGATCTGAGAATTTACAGAACATGACTAACATTTATCAGTATCAGTTCCCCCCACAGCGCCCCCACTCCCCCGCACCCCGCCCCCATCTCCGCTGAACTTCCTTCGGAAACTTTCCGGCCTGCGGGGGAGATCTTTTCCCAATTAAAAAAGATCCCAAAGAGTGAGAAATCCATCACTTTCGTGTAAACGGGAGTGGTGTCTGTTTCAAAGGGAGAGAGCTGTTTGTGTACGGGAGGTTAAAATGGGGCAAATCTTAAGCATAAAACCATCACAGACGGATAAAGCCAAACGGGAAATCACCCCAATATTTTTTTTTCAATCCCATGACCTGCTTATTTACTTCGAGACAAAAAAAACCAGAACAAACTCAATAAACTCTGCTGCTAGACGATGTAGACTCAAAATGGTTAAACGTAAGAATACAAGGAAATGTGTTATTGAGCAATCGTTTAGAATATTCTCTCATGTTCCAGGGATTTGTTCAGTGTTCAGTGATACCCAGGGATTTCTTTCCAAATATCATGTACGGGCTGGAGAGAGTTGCAATTGGATTTTACATCTTTCCCTCCAGTGATACTGAAAGTTTAAAGACACCCCGATATTTTACCCAGAAACAGGCTGGCTCCCCGCTGGCTGAGGAATGGCCACAATTCACAGCATCACCAACAGTCTGAACCTTGTCACAATCCCCGCCGGGGGAAGGGACACCGACATTATTTGTATTTTTTTTTAAGGGAGGGGGATTGCCAAATCTGTCAAGAGCGTGGGTTCTACAAAGTAAACATCACATTAATACCCAAATAATGTCTAATTCCTTTCTCGGCAGTGTCTGTGTTTGTTTTCTCAAAGAAATGTAAAGCATTTGCTGTGCGTGCGTGCGATTCATTCGTAATGAATTCATACAAGAATGCAAGCTTGGAGCTGAGTGTCATCTATCCGAAAAATCATTATTATTCGCTTCAGAAAAGGTTTCAGGTCCTATTTTATGTTGGGGGGTAGGGTTACAGACCATCACGTGTAATCGTGCCCACCTCACTCCGATTGATATGAAAAGACTCGGAGTCCCGTTTCTCCAGGACTGTTCCTTTCTCCTGGGCTGCTGTTACTATCTGTATTTGTAAACAACCTCGAGGATAACCCTCCTCTTTCGACTCCCTCGAAGATTCATGTCAGCCCTGTCAGTGTCCGTTTAACATTCATTTAGCCCCTGTCTGTATCCCATACGCCCTGCGATCTCCCCACCCCCCTTCCATGGCAGCGCCAATTCGCCACCTCTCATTCTCGGTGGTCCCTGAAAGCTTGTTGGAGCAGTTCCCCTGGACACACCTCTCCGCACAAAGCCTTATTCACTTCCAAATGATTTCATTCACAACCCCTCTCCCCGAACGACATGCACTCTCAGCACTCAGCGCCTGTGTGGAATGTAGACGGCGGGCAGGCTTACCCTAAAGCACCCAAATATATCTAAAAAATTTTAAGTATCACTTCAAATAGTACCCACAACACTCGTAGCTTTATGAAATCGATTACACGTTTACTCTTCGCTTGGTGATTTATATGCAAGTGGGTTGCTTGAATTAAAAATAAAACGATTGCAATTAAACAATACTGACAAGGAGAGGGTTACCCGCACCGTGTGTCCGGATCGGCTGAGCCAATGTTCGGGGCGAATAAGCAATAAATGCCCGAGACTTTCCTGCAATGTGTTTACATTCTGGACAATTTCGGGAGGACACTTCGTCTATGCGACAAGTACATAAATGCGTATTCGATTAAAATATGTCGCGCGAGTATCTTTGCAGGTTTGGTATCGAGGCTGTTCCAATATGTCATCAGTTCTATCTACCCTGTCGGTGCAT
This sequence comes from Mustelus asterias, assembly GCF_964213995.1. Classification (NCBI taxonomy): domain Eukaryota; kingdom Metazoa; phylum Chordata; class Chondrichthyes; order Carcharhiniformes; family Triakidae; genus Mustelus; species Mustelus asterias. The sequence goes on along the minus strand of NC_135804.1, from coordinate 84,600,642 downwards.
CACTTCTTATTTGCGATATTTCTCGTCTCCCGCCACGATGTGCAATTGTGTCTTTAGCTTCCAGAGTTTCAGGAAGGGACTGTGTCCTGCTTCCTATCAGTGGGATCCGCTTGTCAGCGCCCTATCATTCCTACCACATCGCGGAGAGAAGATTGATATTCTTGTTCCACTACACACACGACATGCAGACATCGCCACACACATGCATTCCACACGTTCTCGGGGTCCAGAATGAGAGGCCCGAGTCTCAAAGAGGCAAGTGTGGACAAGCTGCAAATCTTTGTCTAACACCCATTTCAACCCTCAGAGATGTGGAACTGATTTAATTAAAACAAACACCCTTCTGACAACACATTACACTGACAACTCATATTTACTCAGTCTGGTTATTCGAGGCGATGTGAGGGAGCTCGGAGACTGTCCAGGGGTTAGTAAATCTATCAAAAGGAGCTTTTTTTAATAAAAAAAGAGAATAGGTTTCTAAACCCAGAGAAATCAGAAGCATTAGTTAGTTTATTGCTGCATGGGGAACCCGCTCCCTGGATTTAGCCCGCACACAGCAATGTCACCCACTGTTAGTGAATCAGACACATACATTGTATAAATGTATCTGACTGTGGTACCCGCCACGCCCTTTCTCTAACCTCACCGAAAGCATTGGCAAACAATGAGTATTTCATGGGAATCTACCAAGAACATCAGTGAAATATAAGGCCAACAGCGCTTTAGTTGAACTTTCCATTTACTCCACCAATACTGCGCCGTTTTTTAAAGAAATTTCAGAATAAACTGACGCATTACTCTCAATATTTCTACATTGCCAAAGTCAACCCTCCTGTGTTTTCAGATCAGACACTTTCAGGCATTGAAACCACTCAGACATTCAGAATTAAGGTTGCCAGCGCATATCTTATGTAGGGTGTTTGACAGGGCAGAATTGCAATGGGACTTTTTTTTTTACAAAGGAAGACAACACTATTGTCCGATTTTCTTAAGTTCCAGCAGCAGTACACTGCCAATCAGGAGGAGAGCTTTTGGTGTTTTATGAAGTTGCTAAGGAAATGTAAACAGAACTGTACCTGATGGTCTTATCCGCATTATCTCCCAGGCAGGGTGAGGGGGCGAGAGAATCAAAGTTTCAATAGACAACCCGAACACAAAATAAACTACTAATAAAAACAAACCTCATCGTGTTATGCTCGGCTCATAATCGAATAGCTTGGTAAATTCGGATATGCTTGTCTCTCTCCCTCTCCCTCCCGCTATCCCCTTATCTCCTGAGGCATTTCACTGGACGGGTTGAATTTATAGCAAACGCTTTCTTAACGGGGCTGGGAAATGTCATTTCGCGCCTCCGATCGGCTGCCCGTTTCCAATGGGTGAGCATCGGATTAACCAGCGAGTAATCACTATTGCTAAGGAATTCCATTTAAAAAAACGAAACCACATTGGTGTTGGCGGAGAGACCACAGGAGCCCCCTCGCTTCTAAAAAAAATAAGCCGTATGGATTTCAACAGGATCTGGCGGGACACAATATAGTTTTTGTAACAGAAGTGCTCACAGAGGCAGGTGAAGTTGGAGCTAAAAGGTCCTGACACTGATTGACAGTTTGTACTCGGGGTTTTATGCTGGTTTACCCCATTGAGAGGGACTGGAAATCTAACCAAGAACCATTCACAAATCCGGGGCACAAAACAAATCCTTTTCTTACAGATTGAATCGTTCAACTCTCAATCGGAAATATTGATTTGATATACAATTATATATGTTATTATATATTGTGTTGAACAGTGAGCCAGTACACTCTTGTGTAGCTCGGTCCCTCTCCCATGTCCGGCCAGTCTACTCGTTTGAATTGTCCTCTTTTTATTCTGCTCTGTGGATATATGGCATAATGTGACCACTGTTCTCTCTTTTATTTCTCTCTCTATGGTAACGAAGATCATCGGCACAAAAATGTGTCTATGAATAAGGAAATCAGCATAAAAGAGCGTCTGAGAGCCGCATCTGTTACACTTGGGAAGTTAGCGCCTGTTAGTCTAACATGAAAGAGCCAAGAGGGGATTCCACCATCACTTTTTTTGCAAGGGGGGAGGAAAAAGATAGAGGGAAAAAATCCCAGCACAGATAACGTGACAAATCGAACTAAAACAACCCGTAAATCCAGCTTCGGCAACCGGTCAGATTCTTCTCAACCTTTCTGCGCCGCATTTGAGGAAGTGCCGTTAGAAATTAAAATTACAGCGATCAAAGGTCAGATATTTGACTGTTTCTCAAATTAAAAGTGCTTTCCACAATGTTTTACTGACCGTTTTTTTTCTGAAGCCGGTTTAGTCCCGCTATTGTTTAACATTGATTGGACGGGCTCACTAAAGTTGGATAACTCTCGGACTTCGGAGACTTCAGAAAGTTATGTGGGTTCAGAAAGAGTGGAGCCACAGAGTGATGCCCCCCTCCTCCCCCCCCCCCCCCCCCCACCCCCCACTCCCCACCCCCACCCCAATTTCCCTCTTGACCTTGAGAATGATAGCGGAACCAGTCTGCAGTCTGGGTCTCTCCAACCCAAGACGACAACAAGAAAGAGAGAGAGAGAGAAACTTTTAACAAGGGCACTGGAACATGACTTGGAGCTGGATCAGCGCCCCCGGATGCAGAGAGGATCTGCCTCCTCTTTGCAAGGCGTGAGGCGAGAGAGGTTCGCTTCATTCGGGGGCAGAAACACATTCAGTTGCACTACTGGATCTGCTGGGTCTCTGGCATTGGAAAGGACCGGTTTCTGATTCTGAACCCAGTGCATTGTCCCCCTTCCCCGTCCGTCTAACGCAAGCCATTCTCACCGGCCACGGCCACCACTGGGTAAACACCGCAAATCAATTCGCCAAGCACTTTGAGAGTTCTCAACGTTAAAGCGAAAAGGTTGCGAAACGAACTACACCGCCCCCCCCCCCCAAAAAATCAAATTTCCCGTGATCACTAAACGTTGCGAATGTATGGCAGAACTGCGCCTCTTAAAACAGTTAAATTAAAGAAAATACACATGTGAAAGCTTGCCTAGTGAAGTATTGCAAGCTAGACAATGAACTGGAAAATACTCACCTCTCACCCGCCGCTGATCCTTCCAAATTTCAGCTCAGCCGAATTTACAGAAAGTGTCGTCGGCAATGGCTTAGAGCTTCTGCCGGCGTTCCTTTATTTTGCCCTAAATATATGAAAATGTATGCAAATTTAAATCAATCTTAACCTCGGATCTCTCGTTGTATTTAATGGAATTTCAAACCAATAGCTGGACTCCGGAGCCCTTATACCGATGTCAAATGTAATTATTCCGCGTGCCCGACATCTCTAAATGCCTATAAAATGCCCCCATCATTTCCTATCGGGTTTCCTATCGGAATACGGGAACCCAGCGAACGAGTTGGCTGCTCCCGCCATCCTAATTTCTGGCTCGCAGCGCGCTGCTTGCAAAAAGTCCCCATCCTTTGAAAAGACTTCCTGGTATAAATAATTTCCCAAGGCTTTGTTATGAAGGGAGTTAGCCCAGGGTCCAGTGCTGGTATATTTGACGGAGCACGGCACACATATATGCACACGATTTACATTTTTAATAAGCATTTTGTGCCCTGATCATTTTGCTAATCGAACAAAATAAGAATAATTTAATAAGCCCCCTCTCCATGCAAAAAAAAAGTTATCCAACAGCCACAATGTTCAACTTCGATCAAATCCCAGCTGACCTGACTATGGAAAGTAAACATTCGTTTTTAACTCCAGCTCAGTGAGATTGAGGCACATGAAGTAACCATCCACGTTACTTGCTGCTGAATCGTTCTAGACGCCTCGAAGACGGTGCAAAGTGGTAGATTCTTTGATCTTAAAGAACTTTTCTACTGAAGTTTGCACCGAGTTTTTTTTAAGATTTTCTCTAAGAACCGGGGTTGAGGGCGAGCTCGGGAGTTCCCCCGGATTTCGAACTAAAGTTCTGATCTGAACTTTGCCAGATTGAAAAGGACAAATTGGGGTGTCTCTTGCTCCACCAAGAGTTAACCCTCAGTAAAGATGTGAGCTGTCAGTTACCCAGCATGGGGTATCCAATGGGCTGCGGCGCTTCCTTTGACTTCCTCATTGGGTCGACAGTCGGGGTTTGGAGTTTAAAACACACACAACAGAGAGAAGGAGGGAGGGAGAGAGAGGGAGAGGGGGAGAGAAAGGGAGAGGGGGAGAGAGAGGTAGAGGGAGGAAGAGGGGCATCTAGAGAGGGGCAGAGGGAGAGAGAGAAGTTGAGAGGTATAGAAAGAGGGAGAGAGGTAGAGAGAGGCAGAGGGAGAGAGACATAGTGAGAGAGGGGGAGAGAGAGGAGTAGAGATAGGGAGAGAGAGAGAGGTAGGGGAGAGAGAGGTAGGGAGAGGAAGGGAGAGGGGCAGAGAGAGAGAAGGGAGAGGGAGGAATAAGAGGTAGGGAGAGAGAGAGGGAGGTAGGGAGAGAGGGAGAGGAAGGGAGAGGGGCAGAGGGAGAGAGGGAGGTAGAGAGAGAGGGAGGTAGGGAGAGAGGGAGAGGAAGGGAGAGGGGCAGAGGGAGAGAGGGAGGAAGGAGAGAGGGGAAAGAGCCCCAGACATAACAGGCACATTTGGAAATGGCTCCACCTCCAACATCCTGATTGGTCAAAAACGTCATGACGCCGCAGTCTTTGGCCTGTTGCTAACCCCGGCGTGCCCTGCCATTGGTCCAGGAGGCTGCCAATCACTGAGCTCCCCTGGTGACCCCCTTTACCTAAGCTTTGTTGTCAAAGACTGGAGCTTATTTCCCGGAGGCAGCTTATTATTACTGAGGGACTCGCCAGAGCCATGGCCACGGCCGCTTCCAATCTCTACATGCCGAGCAGTGGGATCCTCACTTCCAACTCCATCGTCCACGGCGAGGCGTCCAGCATGCAGCAAGCGGGTGCCAGCTTTCGGACTCACCAGAAACTCATCCAGAGTGATTACCTGCAGGGACTCCCCAGCAATGGGCATCCCCTCTCCCATCAGTGGGTGACGGCTCTACCCGAGGGCAGCCCCTGGTCCACGGCGCTGGCGGCCAGCCCCCTGAGCCAGCAGGACGTGAAGCCGGCCCGGGAGGAGCTGCACAGCGGGGCCAGCCTCCACCACCGCTCGGCCCACATCGCGCACCATTCCCCGCACGCCTGGGGCGGCGGCGGCGGCGGCGGGAGCGGAGGAGGCGGCGGCGGCGGGAGCGGAAACACTCACGGCTCGCCGGCGGGCGGGCAGCCCCTCAATATCTACTCGCAGGCCGCCTTCACGGTCAACGGCATGCTGGAGCACCATGTGGGACCCCCGCCGCCCCCTCCACCCCCTCCGAGCAGCGGCGTGGGCCAGGGGGGCATGCACCCGGCGGCGGGGCTGAGGGACAGCGGCGAGCACGGAGAACTGGGCCACCCGCATCACCATCACCACCACCACCACTGTCACGACCACTCGGACGAGGAGACCCCCACCTCGGACGAGCTGGAGCAGTTCGCCAAGCAGTTCAAGCAGCGGCGGATCAAGCTGGGTTTCACCCAGGCCGACGTGGGGCTGGCGCTGGGTACCTTGTACGGGAATGTCTTCTCGCAGACCACCATCTGCAGGTTCGAGGCGCTGCAGCTCAGCTTCAAGAACATGTGCAAGCTCAAGCCCTTGCTCAATAAGTGGCTGGAAGAGGCGGACTCCACCACGGGCAGCCCGACCAGCATCGACAAGATCGCTGCGCAGGGCAGGAAGAGGAAGAAGCGCACGTCCATAGAGGTGAGTGTCAAAGGGGCTTTAGAGACCCATTTCCTCAAGTGCCCCAAACCTGCAGCCCAGGAGATCTCCAGCCTAGCCGACAGTTTGCAGTTAGAAAAAGAAGTTGTGCGGGTCTGGTTTTGTAACAGGCGGCAAAAGGAGAAACGAATGACTCCCCCCGGCCTGCACCAAGCAGACGAAGGGTTTTCTCATAGCGTTGACCCAGAGACACCGACACACCACGACCTTTAACCGGGAGCCCTCACCAAATGGGCACTGCTGCGACTCGCTGGAACTTGGGACTCAGCAAAGGAATGGGATGCGCTTCATCCCTCCCCCTCCCTCCCTCCCCCCTTAAATTATATATTTGACTGTCACAATGAGGGCAAAGGGGAGGGGGAGGGGGGTCAGAGAAGAGAAATTTGTATATCAAAATAAAAAAGACACAAAGTCTGCGAGCAGGCGAAATTCCTAAACTATGTACAGTTAGCAGTCATGTTGACATTGCCCACGTCTGTGGTGAAGAAGACATAATCGAGGACATTGTTTTGCCACAAGTGTGGTTAGTTGTTTTGTTCAGACAAGGATTTCAGTCCGACTGTGTGCCTAACACCCATCAGCGCCTTGGTGAACTCGGCTATATCAGGTGAATCTGTTGCTATGGACGGCATTATTACCCCCTTCCTTCCTTCCCTCCCTCCCCACAACCTTTATTTTAATAACTGGTTTTCAGCAGGAGAATCTGCCATCAAAGCCTGCAGTATTATTGTCTATTGAACTGGTCTGCAGGAAATGCACACAAACGGTCTTAGGCTCCCGGAAGACAGTTTAACAACAGAATCAAGATATATTGGAGGAAAAAAAAGTATATATATATATGTGTGTGTGTCAGCCGTTTAATCGAAATGTTTGGCAGCTAATGTCCAAATGACCCAACTCGTCCGCAACGGTGGGAGAAATCTTTTGAAAGGCTTTCGACCTCAGTTGCACTAATTTTTATGTAAAGATAATTTTTTGGGCGTCTCAATTGCAAAAAAAAAAGCAACCCATTAACACTGCCGTAAACCGCTGGTATAGGGATAGAAATCAGGCAAATATTTTTTTCCTCACACAAGTATTTGCCTCTGGATCCATCCAGACCTTTTTATTCTCATCGGCGCCCATTTCAGTGGAGTTTAGAGCGAGCACTCAAAAAAAAACCTGCCAATTTTTTAAGAGGTGAGGGAGGGAAAAATAATAAAAAAAACTTTTTAAATTTAAAAAGAAGACGGATCAGGTGCTGGTCCGAAATATAAGATATTTTCTTTAAATGTTTCTTTTTCAACGATTATATTTGGATTACTTATGGAGGCTGCGAACAGTAATTTATTTTCTTCGGATTTTGTATTATGTTTTTCAAAGACAGAATCACGCGTTAAAGAAAACAGTAAAAAAATGTTTGTTGTTTAATAAATTATATATTTGATGTCAGATTTGATTGTAACACGATTTAAGTTTGTGATTTGGTGACAAGAATTTCATTTTGGTGTACAAAGAAATCAAATCTGTTCAAATAAATTTGTTATTAAAACTATGTTGTGTTTGCAGTTTGCAGTTGTGTCCCCATACCCGGAAGAAAGGGTCTGATAGGTTCATGCGTTCTTCTAAATTTATCAGAACTTCTATTTTTGTTGTTGCTATTTTGACAACAACTTTTGCTTTACAGATATGCAGGTGGGGGAGAGTAGTTACTGTGGCAATGTTTGGAGCGTGTTGGTAAATACAGGGGCCACGCACTGTGTGCACAGCCACAATGTCGAAATTAGAGTTTATTATAAGATTCGCATCTGTTCCACTCGCTGCTGAAGTGGACCCCCTCCAAATACAGCTGTATACCAGATATTTTGAGTCACCACTCATTTCAGGGTCTGGTGTTAAATGTGACATTCACGCTCATTCTGCCTTTTAGTCAAAGGTGGACAAATGAGAATGGTTTCCACTCCCCCCCCCCCCCTCCTCTCCCGCCCCCAGCTGAAGTCATGTTTCCTATATGGTTTGTGTGTGTTTAGTTTTAGTAAATAACATTGTGATTCGCGTTGCTTTGCACATTAGGTTGTGTATCTCACACGTGTCTTTAATTTTTTTTCGTCAGTTGTGGAGCATTTTACTTCAGACAATGCTGGCCTGTAGTGAATTACCGAGTTACACTGTCACGGCACTTTCCCCCTTCCAACGCTGCAAAATCCACTCAGCAGAAAATGTGTTGTTTTCCCCCCGTCGCGTTTCTCGTTTAACGTGAGCGGATCTAAGCATTTGTAAAGCTTCGCAACTCCCCACCCGCCCTATCAAGCTGAAATGGTCAGCGAATTCCCGTCCCCGGTCTATTCGATTCTCTTTCGGGACCAAGGTGGCTCAGTTGCGATGTGAAATGTTTTATTTTTGGGGGGTGAAACTGTGCAGCGACTGAACGCCCAAAATGCTTTAGAAAACGCGCCATAGAGAAGCCAAAGAAAAGCAGAGAAAGCAACAGCGGCTCCGGCAGCGGTGTTGCTAAATCTCAAATGCACAATAGGAATTAATTCTTGCAGGCGGCAGCCCGTTTAATACAAACTTTATTCGATGTATTTGACTGAAAGATTCAGAAGAGCCTGGAGGACGAGAGCTTTTTTTTGTTCAAAGTAATTACATCGCCTGTATTCAGAAGGGATGGATAAACTGTAATCACTAATATCATTATTGTAAAGATTTCCTCTTGTGTAATCCAGTAACGGCACTCGTCAATATGTACCGATGCTTCAATTAAAACAAAAGCTTTCTGTTTTACTGACGGGATACCCCGCCTGACCGGATTACTGGGTGGTAAAGCGAGATTTCCAATCTAGCCCTGAGACCAAAGGCAGGCCATTGTACAACGTGTGGATGTTAGGAGTGATAATTACTGTATTTTTCAGCTTCTCTTTGGAGACAGGGCTTTGTGTGATTCGCGCGTGAATTTACTCTAACCGAGTGAGAGAAAATAAACAGTAGGTGCCACACTAGGCAGTGCACAGTCAAATGCACACACTGCTAATGCAAACGTTTCGCAGACTGTGAGTTATTCCTGCTTTGGCCGCATAGGGAAACCCTCACCCACCCCCTTTTATTATACAGAATAATGGGAAATATCTCCCGGGCAGGAATGGACCAAAAGTTTTACTGAGTACTGATCGTGTACGTGGGGGCGATTGGTACATTAATTTGCACATAACCAGGGCACAGCATTGGGAAACAAAATGCCCTCAAATCAAGATTATCCATGTGGACAATGCTGTGATGTATGCAAATGATTGTCAGTCCTACTTGTGCTCCTTATACCATCAGTGCTGATGCAGCGATCCCTAATTTATGCAAGTCTGGATTTGTACAGCATTTTGGTTCACGGCGCGTTTTTTAATCTAATTGTTTTATACAAGTGTGTGCAAAATAAGAGGGACCAACTGTACGGCTCGATCATCATTTGTTATTTAAATATCTGAAGAGGTGGGTGCTTGATGGGGAAAATTCCTTTTTTCAGTCTGGTGTTATGTGGCGCTCGAATTCCGTTAGGAATTGATTGTGCTGGTGTCCCGCCTGTATCAGACCGACCGGGGTCTGGTTTGTGTTTAAATATAACAGCCTGGGATAGTTTAATTCAGCAGGCATTGCAATATTGACAAGGATTTCCCCAACGATTGAAAGCATGCATTTGGTAATGCTGTCGACATCTGCAGAGAGAAAAAAAATACACACAAAAGAAGCCTGAAAGGACAAACACTAAAATATTTCTATTAGACCATATAATCAGAGGGTGATTAACAGATAGCGGATTGAATGATTTGCGAATTGGACAAGTCTGATTTGTCAAGCGAAATATTGCAGATTTAAGAAATTCTTTTGTGTGTGTGTTTTTTGTTTGCCTTCTGGTCGTTTTCACTGCGCGATTGCTGCAGTTTTGACAATTCATATAAATCTTAAAATCACGAATTCAATTTTTCATAGGATCATGACAAAATAATGCTACGATTTTGATAGGGGCGGGTTTGGGGTGTCTCAGTGTTCTCTCTCTCTTTCTCATCTGAGTTGTATTTGTCAAGGTTACCTTGCTGATGGTTTCACTTTCAAGCCACCATGGTATCAGTTGCTAATCGTGTTAATTTCTTGCTGTGGCCCTCGGTACTCCTGGAGTTGCGCCGTTTAATCCCCGATGAGTGAGGACACTCACTCTGCCTCAGTCATACGAAGGAGGGGGATTAAAGGATCGGAGGCAAATGTTTGCAGCGCGCCTTCCAGAAATTGACATGGCAAAGTTCCCATTAAAGTCATAGTGGGATTTCAACTTAGTCAATCGTAGCCTGGAGCCCTTGGGCAAGTCTTTGACTAGGAGAGGTGTGCGGCAAGTTAGCTCCTGGGAGAGCTGGATGCAAACAAATGCTAACAGATTTTGTTCTTTCTCTTTAAAGGCAAGTTACTTATTGTAAACTCTAGCTCCAAAGAATCGCCCTCCGCCGCCGAGTTTTTCTGGAGACTTACGCTGTTGGAAAAATCCAACAAAATGCAATTGAAACATTGCATTTTATTCGCCACCCGGGGATGGGCTGTGCAATGTAATTCTGGGGATGGTGACATCACTGAGGACTACTTGTGCTCTGGACAAAAAAAAATTGTTTCACAATTTTCCACAGCTCTTTAGCTCCAGGATAAAGCTATTCGCCGGCAGACATTCCATGGAAAGATAAAAGACACAATATTGTGGTCACACTATGAAGAGACCTCTTGCCCAGAATGTACCCCCACAAGGGATCCACAAAAGGGCTCCCCCTGCTGGGAAGTCCTGCCAGGTGATACACGTTGGCATTCGCCACACGTTGGGGCAACATTCCTCTAGTCCCATTATATGGTCCCAAGTTACCGTGGGTACATCAATAGGAAACGTGACTTCTTTTTAAATTCATGGCATTTTATCTCCTTAAGATTATTGACAGGTGGAATTTCATCGGTCTTTCTCCCTTAGTGAAATATATTTTTAAAATAGCAGTAAGCTTCTATTGATTAATTATCGCAAATAAACTAGTCTCTAGAGGTAGGAGGATGTCTTTAAATTTCAATGCCAACATCTTCCAGGTTAGGGGTTGTATTTGTTGCTATTTTAACCAATTGTATGTCTTTTAGTAACCAGCTATGTTCAAAAATATAGGGTTAACTGTAACGAGTGCCGCATTTCTGCAGAGGAAACCTGACAGATGTGGATTTTTACAAATATAGCTCATGCAATATAGCACAAGTCATTTCAGCTAATTTCTCCAATTTTTGACATACAAGTTGTGAAAGTATGTCATTTATTTTGCAGGAGTTAGGTTGTTGAAGATAACGGGCTAAACAGTGACAATCGACGACGGAAGTGGCAACTCGAACTGTTCTGGTTTCCAGAGCACCTCATTGAAGTAACTCAGGCTAATGGAGGCATTTTATTTCGAAAAGGTTACAGCCTCCTTTTGTCGGGAAACACTCGGCAGAGTTAGTCAGCGACCTGAAATGTTAACTCTGTTTATTTCTCCTACGCTGCTGCCTAACTTGCCGAGCGTTTGTAGCATTCCAGATGTTTGAAATACTGAGCCGCAAGGTTATCTCTGTCTCTGTTAACTCTGTCTCCCTCTCTCCACAGATCATCTATCTTTTCAGCACTTTTCTATTTTAATTTCAGTTTTCCACTGTCCTTACTCTTTTGTCTATGTATTTAATTTTTATGTCTCTTTATCAGCTATCCCTTTATTACGACTGTTAAAGTTGGTTATTGGTCGGGTCCTTTTTATAAGGCAGAATTATTTTTGAGACATATACTATTTGCATTGTCATTACTAGATTGCCCCCACAACGGAGTCTGTTAAAGAGAGGCTGGTGACAAGCAAGTATCCCCAAGACCTGAGCCAATGCCAGTCTTCGGCCAAATGGGAGAACTGAAATTGAAATGGAAAGTGCAAGCCATTATCTTTCTCCCTCTCTTGGCTGGGTATCACAGTTCTACCTGGTACTATGTGAACCCACTCTGTCACGACTATTCATTTGGAAGAATTTCTCATTTAAAGATTAAAAAAAGGTTGATTGAGTTCCTCTCAAGGCAAAAAAAAACAGATGTTAAAAGCATCACAATTTAATTTTGTTATATATATTTCTTCATCATAATCATCAATAGCACTGAAAGAATTAACAAGATTACTTGAGCAGACTGTGCCAACTTCTGTTTCATCTGGCAATTACTTTCTCATAGAATTTTGCAAATTTTGAACCAGAGTGGCTTTCACACCAGTTACTGCACGATAATATTTTCCATTAGCTGCTTTTGATTTGATTTCACTTCACAAAATATTTGTGTCGGATCCCACGAGACTGCCTGCATTTTTGCACACATGAGGGTAGCAAAGAAAAGTTCCAAGGTCTGGATTTTTATATGCGCGGTCGGTCTGTGCAAAAACAATTTCTCAATCACCTCATCATGGAAGGAATTGAATTAGCAAGAATTTGCTAACATAACTCACCAGAGCCTTTGCTAGTGTACCATTTTAATATACATATATCCATGTACCATTTCAGAAAAATCACTGAATTGCGCCTTTCAATCTGGAAGCAGTCGATTCACATTCTATTCACATTGTCTCCTCATCATAGCTTTAAGAATTTGGGGTTTTAAGCATCTTGTCATGTGTTTTCTTCGACATGTAAAAGGAACTAGGTCTATCTGATTCACTGCGAAAAAAAACCTGCATTTATATAGCACCTTTCATAACCCGAGACATTCCAAGGCGCTTTAAATCCAATGAGACACCGGTGAGGTGTCGACACTATTGTAATGTGGAATCTATATTAGAAAAGGGGGGGGGGGGGAAGAATTGAGAAATCCACAATATTTTAGATTTTGTGGATTGAAAATATACCTGTGACTCATTGGAATACATGCCTTATATCGTCACACATTTTGCTACTGAAGTGACTTTTGTGCTGACTAAGTATATGTTGGATTAAAGAGCAAGTTGTAAAATTTTTGCATCATTTCTGAGCGCAGATAAATTGAGCGAGAGCAGTTAAAACACGCGGACGCTCGGACGTTGAGTTTAAGAATATTTGTTATTTTAGTGACTCTGAATTCGGTACATAAGTTTGAGCATCGAGTTTTAAATATATTGATGGTGATAACTTCCGGTTGTAATAAGATGTTCTCAGCTAGTTACAACCAAAAGTACAAAATATTTCGTGTGCAGATCAAATGTTATTACTCTGGATCAGCACGCTTGATGGCGAGGAAACATGTTTGTTCAAAACATGTAGTGCCTGTAAAGTTTAAAAATAAATAACAAATGATTTTAAACAGTCAACATGATGCACCAAGATCGGAAATCTAACAAAACTACATTTAATTGTTTATTTTGAAGTGCTACAAATTGATAAATGTTGAGTTCTCGACATATGTTATCTTAGTAATCATTTTTTCAAATTACACAAATGAAAAGAGATTTGGATCTTGAAAGGCAAACAGCCCTTTCAGAAGTTAAACTGAAAGAAAGTGACAGTGTTCCAGCACATAATTCACATGTCGAACATCAAATACACACTACGGATTGAATGAAGCATTGCTGTTTATGAACATTGGATTAATCCTTAAAACGCCACGGTCCAGTATTTATTGCAGTTCATTCCAAAATTGTTGTTATTCGGGTGCATTTTAAATGCATTTATGAAATGGTGAATTTACAACAAATTCTAATTTCATAAACCAATAAGATGGAGCGTCTTTTCCTTAGAACATATTAAATATCCAATTATTGAAACCTATAATTACAGATCTTGCATAAGAAGGAAAGGTCTTTTAAAATTCTAAGTTATTAGCAAAATCTGGGTCAAACTGTCAGAAATCAGTAGGACATAACCAATAGCTGATTTTATGTAATTCATTGGTTGCATAAATGGCAAATGATTGTATAGTTAGGGAGACACAGACTTAATAACAGTAGGGTTGAAAATGAGTTGATTAGTGCTTTTACTTTGTACAAGACCCAATGCAGTGGCAATTCTGAATTTCATTTACAAGCACCACTGTCATTTTGCTTTATAATTTCTATTCCAATTTACCCCAAAACAATATAAAGTACAATTATGCTTTCCATACCGCATTCATATAGAGGCTACATTAGTGTTTATTTGAATGATGATTTTACTAAAGCACATTAAAAATTATAATTGGGGTTAATTCAGTGACCCTTCATTGTAATATGCCATTCATGTTTGTTTATGTTTTTTACTGTGCTTTTTGTACCAGAATTGCACTGCTGTCTGTTGTTCTTTTTTCCAGATTAAGAGATGGCATGATGAATGAAAACTGTCTATTAAAACATCAAGGAAAGTAATTTTGTTTTTATTCGTTCATGGGATGCCAGCATTTATTGTCCATCCCTGAGGACAATCAAGAGTCAAGCACATTGCTGTGGATCTGGGGTCACATGTAGGCCAGACCAGGTAAGGAAAACAGATTTCCTTCCCCAAAGGACATTCTTGAAGAAGATGGATTTTTACAACAATCAACAATGGTTTCATGGTCATCTTTAGACTTTTAATCCCAGATTTTATTTTCATGAAATTCAAATTTCATCATCTGCCATAGTGGGATTCAAACCCAGGTCCCCAGAATATTATCCTGGGTCTCTGGATTACGAATCCACTGACAATACCACTGTGTCAGTGCCTCCCCCTAAACGACCTATGTGCAGTTCAGAGAAGCAGAAGCACAGGTAGAGTTGGGGAAAACAGACAGCAGAAGTGACCTCTCAATATATTCTGCAAAATAATTAGGGCTGGCATCCTCATTAGTGAGCATACATGAAGGGAATTACACAGAGGGAAGAGTGGTTCTGACGTATTAAAAAATGAAAATATGGTGTTGTTTAATTATATCTGACCAGAAGATTTTTTTCATATTCATGTCTTTATCTCAGTGAAATTAAAATTTCCAACTCCAATCTTACTCTCTGCATTTCCTTAGCACTCTTTGTTCTGACTCTTCCTCCCCCGAAGATAGTAATTGAAGTTGGGTTTTGTCTTGAAGCAGAATCCTCCTCTGTTTCAAGACTTTGATCCACTGGTTTAACTTATGTATAATATAAACCATATACAGTAGCTATTAAACAAATGATTAAACAGGAAATTGTATTCCGTGAATTTCAGCAGAGTGAATGACTCATTCGAAGGGAAGAACACGATGCTTGCACTTTTACATTAGATTCATTCCTTGTGGAAAAAAATAATATTCTGCACAAAAAAAGGATTATGATTTTAAACCAACTTCTCTTCACTGTGTCATGGCTTCATTAGAAAATCCCTTTGAAGGTCTGTGCATAGAAGAAGTGGACTTGAAAGAAGACTGGTAACATGTTCAAAAGAATTTAAATTGATCAATTGATTTTTGTTAGGTGAGGAATTATATAGCTGAAGCAAGTCAATGGAATTGAGGTACAGATTACCTATCATTTAACTGACTGGCAGAGTAAGCTCAATGGGCTGAATAGCCCATATGTTTGTATGTTTTTGGTTATCACTTTCAGGGGTGAAATTATTTCTATATATTGTGCATCAGTGTTGAAGCTCCAGTCTTTGGGATGTGTACTACTGGATACACTAATATAGAAGGTACTTTATCATGTGCTTGAGACCGTGTTCTATATTAGAGGATAAATCTTATATTTATGAGGGAAACAATGATAAAATTTAGCCTGAGGTTGACCCTAGTGCATGATTGTTAACAAACTAATGGTTTCAAATAATGTTTTATAGACAGGCTGCCCTCAAACAGTTTAACTCTTTCTTCAGTAGGCAAATGAAATACAGCACAGACCTCAAAAAGCTGATTTACTAATGGGCAGAAGGACTTTAAATAAGTGAAAGTCCAAGAACTTCTGTCTGGGTTTGTATTACGTTTATCAACAGCACCTTCACTAGAGTTGACCAGATTTCCCTAAAAAATGAATGTCCAAAAATATTCACAATGCACAATTTTCCTTTCAGCTATGAAAACTCTCCTGTTTTTTATCATACCTAGATTATGTAGGTCCTAACCATCCCCTGGCCCATCTAATTTACTTTACTGAGGATTGTAGTGCCATGGTTATGATGTGCAACCAGCAGTCAAGAGAACTGAACTTGTATTCCAAGAAGTGTATATTTCACCATGGCAGTTTGTAGATTTGAATTCAGCTTTTAACAAAATCTGAAAATAAAAAGTTGATATCAGTAAATCTGACCATGACGTTAGTCAGATTGTCATAAAAAAACAACATGCTTACAATTTTTAGGGAAGAAAACCTGCCATCTTAACCAGTTGTGACACATGTGACTCTAGTCCCATACCAAAATGGTTGACTCTTAACTACCCTCTGAAGTGGAGCCTAGCATTGCATTCAGTTACATCAAACTGTTACTGCAATGCTTCAAGGAGGTGGCCTCCCACCACCCTCACTAAAGACAACAATAAATGCCAGCCTTGCAAGTGACATTCGCATTATGAGAATGATTTAGAAAAAAAGATGCCCACTAAATTATTTTTAGGTTAATAATTAAAATATAAGAGTAAGATCATTAGCAACATTTAAATAAAATCAAAAATATCTAGAAATCCTGTACATTACTCCTAATGACATAATTGTATTAATTGTACTGAAGACATCAATTAATATGGAGATAGTGTGGGAAAGTGGTGTTGAGGTAGATGTTCAGCTATGATCTAACTAAATGACAAAGCAGGCTAAATGGGCTGAATGGCCTACTCCAGTTCCTATGTCGCTCCAACCACATTAACAAAATTCTCAAGCTTTTCATTGGAAGAAAAAATTCAGGCCATGGAATTTGATTTTTTTGAATGTGTGTCCTATAAATATCTCTTATCAAGAAGCAGGTGGAAACGCGATTGTTTTATGTTATAAGATTTGATAGTCATTATGGGGGAAAAATTGACTGACTGCTTCAATCACACTGAATATCTTGAGAAATTACATCCCCGAGATCACTCTAACATTTCTTCCTTATGTAGAGGGTTCAATATACAAAAGAATTATCACAAGCTTGGCACTTGCCAAGGCTTATATTAAACCTTAACCATTCTGCATGAAATACTAATACTAATTCTTCCTTTGTATTTACATTGCATGTTGTGAAAAGCAATATTTGGTAATAAACTAGGAATACCCAACACTATATGAATTTACTACAGTAATGCTGTTTTTAAATTGTATGCAAAAAAAGCACTAATTGAAAATGCATTTCAAATGGGTAGCAAAATCATTTAAAAATCAGCATTCGTATGATTCTTTATGGTGATATATTAAGTCAGGTTGGTTTCATCGTTATTCCTGTAAGCGTTAATGTAGCCAAAGAAATGAAAAGAAAAGTAGGGATTATGCACAAATTATGGCATTCATTCTGTACTTCATGCATTAGCTTCCTGTTTAACTCTGAATATTATTCAGTGCCAACTGTTCCTGAATATCATATGTACAAATTCTGCAGAAGAGTTGGGATCCTTCCCATAACAGGGTGGATTTTGTGAAGGCAATTAATGATTTTAACAGAACACAAAAGTCTTTTACCTAGATCATTTAGTCACTTTACAGTGTTGTTCCTTAAAAAATTAGGCATATGTATAAAGACTTTAGCCGCCTATATCAATCTTTAGCTATTAAAACTGTTTGTACAGTAATAGCACAATAATTACACATATTTACTACCCAGCCATTAGAACATCGTTTTCGGTCTTTTCCCATAGTAATTTGCCACCACTATAGTAAAGCCATCGAATGAAATACAACATGTAATAGGATAAATTAAATAGCTTAACAACTGGAAATGGCCCACTCGGTCTTTTTGTGAACAAGTGTAGTGGGGCTGAATGCAACGAAATTAAAAGCAATTTAATACCTATGCAGATCTCAAAGATAGAGGTTTCTGTTTTGTTGAAAGATCCATTAAAATTAAATAAAGGAATATTGGCCGACTGAAGTAAGCACTAAAAAGCCACGGACAAATATATTCCAACATTTTCAAAATGTCAGAACTTAATGAGATGTGTTAATGACCTTCTAAGGTTGATACATGCACAGGTGGTTAAGCAAAGATCTACGGTGAATGGATAAAGGCAAAAGCAGAGCCAGAAAACAATTACTAATACCCACAGAAATGAAAGTGACCATAATTGTCAAACTTATAGCTGGAAAAAGGGAGCACACCACCAAGTCCTTAAGTTATTCATTTTAATTTCTGCATACGTTTTATGTCACTGCATTCATGTTAAAATATTAATTGGCATATGCATGCCAATAATAATTGCAGCAAAAGTGAGGCAACACTCCTCAACAGCAGTCTTTATACAAACATTTTCAGATGATTGAGAGTTTAAAATCCATGTTCATATGTCATACTTTACGACTTTCATATTGGCTTCATCTATATCCCTATCAATAGTTGAATTTTTTTGGAAGCAACCGTCTGGGGAACATCTGAGCAGCAGGGAAATTAAAACAAGTAAGAATTGGAGGAAGATGGTAGGATGGTCCCTTGTTGCGTTTGGTATCCAGCTACTACACAGTATAATGTCATTATTAAATGAGAAGACAGACATTTTACTACTTGCAAAGTCCTACAGCCACCAAACAAAACTGTGAAGTTTTCTCTCATTGTACCCAGGAATTAAGAACTGATAACAACAAATATTGTTGTTGGCCCTTCAACTTCTTTCTGATTGTACACCTTGAAGTGCCTTAAAGATTCAGAGCACCAAAATAATTTGTTGCCAAAAAAAATCAATTCTCAATAGCTAGATAGTGAAGTTGCACCTTTGGATCAGCCTATGTAAATTGGCTAGACACACTTAGCTATCTCATTAGAGTACTGATTGCAGTAATAACTGGCCATTCTCTATCTGTCGCCTCTCAGGAGTTAAACCTGAGGCAATCAATCTGCTGATGCTGAGATTGTTGGCGGAGCCTTGAATGCCCCTACATTTAGTGAGGTTGTGCATAAAATAGTGTTTAAAATCATTTGACAATCCTGCACAATAGTGGAGTTAACCACTTCTTTTATTATGGTATATGAGTTGCAAATAAAACCCTTGTTAAATTAGATTTGACAGCACAGGGACAAACCATTCTCCCCAACAGATCTATACCAACGTTTATACTCCACACAACCTCTTCCCACCCAGCCTCATGTAATATTATCAGCATTTCCTTCTATTCTTTTCTTCCTCTTATGCTTATTTAGCTTCCCCTTAAAGGGATCAAATACTATTCTCTTCAGTCACTCTATATGATAGCAAATTCAACATTCTATCCATTCTCCTGAATTGCTTATTGAATTTATTAGTGACTACTTTCTATTGATGGCTCTTCATTTTTTTTAAAGTCAAAAAATGTTTATTTATTAGTCACATGTAGGCTTACATTAACTCTGCAATGAAGTTACTGTGAAAATACCCTACTCGCCACACTCAGGCGCCTGTTTTTGTATACTGAAGGAGTATTTAGCATGGCCAATGTACCTAACCAGCACGTCTTTCAGACTGTGGGAGAAAACCAGAGCACCCGGAGGAAACCCATGCAGACATGGGGAGAACGTGCAAACTCCACACAGACAGTGAGACAGTGACCCAAGCCGGGAATCAAACCCGGGTCCCTGGTGCTGTGAGGCAGCAGTGCTAACCACTGTGCGTCTCTACCTTACGAAACACCTTCCTAATTTTAAAAACTTCTACTAGGTCACCCCTCCCTCAACCTTCTCTTGCTTGAGAAAATTGCTTTGAGCCTGTTTTGTCTTTTCTGATAAGCATAGCCTCTCAGTGCCGCTTGTAAACAATTGATTTCTTTCATAATTTGGATTTCCTTTCCTCAATATCTTAATTTAAAAATTAATCATATCCATGGTTGGCGGTAGTTCTGTCTATTCTTTGTGAAGAATAAAACTATCCATTGTCAGGTCCAAACCAATCACCATTTTTTTTGGTTCTTACACCCTACAGCCCCTTTGAGTGTCTGCTTTATATCCAGTTCACTCCCAATTAACCAATTAGCACCTTGTTAACTCAGTACTACAACAAAGCTATTAGCTATTTACATTCTGTGACAATCATTATATAATTACACGCCATGTCCCACATTTCCAGTTGCAACACATATGGGCTACACCTTTATATTCTGGATCTTCAGTTCCATTTGCTAGATAAAAAAGTTGGATAACATGCAATTTCCATTCAGATCATACTTTTATTCCCCTTTCATTCAATTATCTGATACCACATAGTTAGATTGGACAGGATTGTTGACAAATCTTATTCAAATTGCCGTACATTGTAAGAAACCTCAATACTTTGTAAATTCTCTATAGCACAATTCATTTGTTGCAAACCTATGACTGAGCAATTGTCTAATAGATAGGAAGTGCTTAAAGTTACTTCAAATGTGCTTAAAGTGTGTGCATTTAATGCAAAAGATGGTAGAAAGTTGCAGAGCTAGGAAGATTTAGCCCTGGTAAATTAACATATGGAAGATGCAAACTTGTAAAAAGACAAAGCAATCACTCATATTACCATTGCACTATTGTTTAAATTTATTCTCACCTGAGCATTTATTGCCTATTGCTAATTGTCCTTGAGAAGATGGTGGTGAGCCGCCTTCTTGAACCCTGCAGTCCATGTGGTGTAGGTACACTCACAGTGTTGTTTGGGAGGGCGAGTTCCAAGTTAGGATGGTGTGAGGCTTGGAGGGGAACTTGGGGTGTGGGTTTCCATGCATCTACTGCCCTTGTCCTTCTAGGTAGTAGAGGTTGCAAGTTTGGAAGGTGCTGTCGAAGAAACCTTGGTGAGATGGTACTCACCGCTGCTACTGTGCATTGGTGGTGGAGGGAGTGAACATTTAAGGTGGTGGATGGGGTGCCAATCAAGCAGAATGCTTTGCCCTAGATGTTGCAGTGCCTCTTGAGTGTTGTTGGAGCTGCACTCATCCAGACAAGTGGAGAGTTTTCCATCACACTTCCGACTTATGCCTTGTAGATGATAGACAGGCTTTTGAGAGTAAGGAGGTGAGTAACTCATTGCAGAATTGCTAAGCTTCTGACCTGCTCTTGTAGCCACAGTATTTATATGGCTGGCCAAGTTCAGTTTCTGATCAATGGTAACCTTCAGCTTGTTGATATAGGGGCTTCAGTGATGGTAATGCCATGGACTGTCAAGGAGCACTAGTTGGATTCTCCCATGTTGGAAATGGTCATTCCTTGGCACTTGTGTGGCACAAATGTTATTTGCCACTTATCAGCCCAAGCCTGAATGTTGCCCAGGTCTTGCTGCATATCGACATGGACTGCTTCAGTATCTGAGGAGTTGTGATGGTACTGGATATTGCCCAATCATCAGCAAACATCTTTTTTTCTGACCTCATGATGGAAGGGAGTTCATTGATTAAGCAGCTGAAAATGTAGCAGGAAGAACAATTTTGGTCTATTGTCATAATATTTTTGAATATGCCTGTACTTTCTGGACTCTGGTTATAATCCAACCTGATAGATGAACTAAGATGACCTTTCCAGGTCAGTGGTAGCACCTTCACATCTGATTCAGAAGATTGTGGGTGTGAGTCTCCAGAAATACAAATCACATAATCAGGGCTGATATCTCAGTGCAGCACTGAAAGTGGTGCAGTTTTTACAATGAGACTGTAAATGGAGACCCCATCTACCCTCTCAGGTGAACATAAGATATACCGCAGCACTATCCCAAGAAAAGTATGAGTTATTCCAGAGTACGGTGACTGGAGTGGTGGATTTGTGGAATTCACTACCACAGGAAGTAGCTGAAAAGTCAAAACGTTTGAATTCAAGAAGAAGAAATTAGATATAGCTCTTGGGCTAAAGGGATCAAGGATATGGAGGAGGAGGCAAGATCAGGATATTGAATTTGAAAATCAGCCATCATCAAAATGAATGGTGTAGCAGGCTCAAAGGGCTGAATGGCCTACTCCTGCTTCTAGTTTCTACATCCTGGTCGATATCTATCCCTCAACCAAAATCACTAAAACAGATGATCTGGTTGTATATGTCATTACTGTTCGGGTAATGCCAAAGCAACAAATGAATAATTTACAAAGATTAATTAATAAAGATCTGCATTGGAGTGTGAGAGGGGCAGAGTCTGTTTGTCTGGCTCTCTCTCAACTTCTTGATCTTCACTCACTCACCATGTGAGTGGGTGTGATTGTGGTGGGCGGAGAGGGATGGTAAGGGGAAGGGTGGCATTGGGGATTGGGTGTGCGGAGCAGGATGGGGTATTGGGGCGGTGGGAGCTTGCTGTGTGCAAATTGGCTGCTGCATTTCCTACATATAGCTGCATTTCAAAACTTCAAAAAAGTCCTTCATTGGCTGAAACACCCTTGGCAATGGCCTGTGTTTGTGAAAGCTGCTAGATCAATTTGAATCCTTTTCCTTAGAATGATTGGCCATGCCATGTTTACAAATGAGTTTTGAACTTCCTCCAGTGGTTAGGAGCCTCGGATACAAAATTGGCCCCATATTTTGTAACCAGTCAACATTTGATGAAAATAAAACTGTTCTCTGCCAATGTTCACTTTTGTAATTGTACTTTATGTACTGTAAATGATGTATGGTAACCTACAACATGGCATTATATTAGAGGGTGGCACGGTAGCACAGTGATTAGCACTGCTGCTTCACAGCTCCAGGGACCTGGGTTCGATTCCCGGGTTGGGTCACTGTCTGTGTGGAGTTTGCACATTCTCCTCGTGTCTGCGTGGGTTTTCTCCGGGTGCTCCGGTTTCCTCCCACAGTCCAAAGATGTGCAGGTTAGGTTGATTGGCCATGCTAAAAATTGCCCCTTAGAGTCCTGAGATGCGTAGGTTAGAGGGATTAGCGGGTAGATATATAGGGATATGGGGGCAGGGCCTGGGTGGGATTGTGGTCGGTGCAGACTCAATGGGCCAAATGGCGTCTCTCTGCACTGTAGGGTTTCTATGATTATTCTTCTGGATAAATGCAGTTTGGCATGGTTAAGCTGCTATACCCCATTATGTTTAATTCAGCAGAAAATTACTGGGGTAAAGGACATTTTCGATGCAACTGACGCGATTGGAAAAAAGGGGATCAGTCTGAAAAGTCACGAGTAAACTATAACAATTAACCTCAACATAATTTTTGGTGTAGCTAAAAATCTAGATATCAATAACTTCTTTTTTAAAAATGTGCTTAGTTTTATCCAAACTTCCTCTTATCAAACATTTGATTCCTTTCAAAATGTGTGGACGTGGAAAATTATGCATGTGCCTTGGCTAAAAATATGATAGAGATCTTCATTGAATTTTAAAAATGCATTGAACTGTCGGTATTTGGCTTAAAGCCATATGAGAACTGGAAAGCATTTTTCACCTTACTGATAGTGGCCTGACATGGAGCAGGCTCTACAGAAGCATAAAAAGGTAACGTGAGACATGGTTCAACAGCTTCTCAGTGCGAGAGAACACTAGTTCACAGTTTGCCTGATTCTCTATCATTCTGTGGATCTAAATTGTGTTTTTAATGCATATTCAGGCTTGAATGCGTTTTTGTGCTGTCACAAATGCAGGTTGTGGAAAGATAGATTTTGCTCTGCGTTAAATATTCTTAGCTATGGGCATTTGTTTATGGTGCCGATCAACGTTTCTGAAAGCAAGGGCAAAGACCCAGGCATCCAGTGTAGTTTCGACAGCGTTGATCATTCGTCATATTTAATATGAGGGGGAAAAGTTTTATAACCAAGTACAGGCAGACACATACAGAGCAGGAAAATTGCTGGCAGCACAAAGTATAAGAGAACACTGCAATCTGAATATGAACTAGCCAGTAATGGTTAGCCTGGGCTTGAAATGGAAAGTTGTGCTTGGATGGAAATGCTTCACTTTTTGCACCGGTTTAAACTTTGAATTGAAGATTCCCCAACACAATTTACTATTGGGTTGATATGGTCATAACGTTTCACTGAGTTGGTTAGTTCATAGATTCCTTCACTATTACTGTTATTCTGATACTTAAAGGCATGTCTTTTGGCAGTGTGGGACCTCACTGTAAAAATGTACCAATAAACATTCAATTTACCATGGAACTTGCATTTCATTCCCTCATCACACCTTGAGTGCATATTTGAATGGTTTGGTTACTGATTATTGTTCACTGATGGTGGCACTAAACTTACAAGGAGTAATTTACAGGGGTTATTATTCAGACTGAAGCAAAATATACATTGGTGTAGTCCCGATTAATGTTGATTGTTCAATGTTTGGGGAGGCGGTGTCCCAGTGGTATTACCACTAGACTATTAATCCAGAAACTCAGCTAATGTTCTGAGGACCTGGGTTTGAATTCCGCCATGGCAGGTGGTGGATTTGAATTCTATAAAAAATATCTGGAATTAAAAATCTACTGATGACCAGGAAACCATTGTTGATTGTCGGAAAAACCCATTTGGTTCACTAATGTTCTTTAGGGAAGGAAATTTGCCATCCCTACCTGGTCTGGCATACATGTGACTCCAGAGCCACAGCAATGTGGTTGACTCTCAACTGCCCTCTGAATAAGTGCAACTAGGGATGGGCAATAAATGCTGGCCAGCCAGCGATGCCCAAGTCCCACGAATGAATTTTTAAAAAATTGATGGTATGCCACAAGCTTAACACCATTAACACCAAACCTCAGTTTGCATTTGTTACATACCATTGGTAATGTAAATACAACCACCCCCTGTACATGAACTATCACTGGACACCATTGTTATCACAAAGAAACCATCATTCTATTGGAAAGCTAACAGACCCTGACACCTAAACTTTCATGGGGGTCTTCCATTTGGGATGAATTTGGGGGAGGGTTTCCTCTTCTTGGGGTTGTTGTTGGTCCTTGGGGTTCTCTACAATGGGGAGTGGAGAGGCGAAGTGACTGGATATATTCAGAGTTGAGGTGGATGGATTTTTGATTGTGGCGGATTTAGGGGTAACAGGTTAGTTATGATCTGGTTGGGTGGAGAAGCGAACTCAATGGGCAAGTGGCCTAATTCTGCTCTTAGTTCTTATGATCTTTCAGTGTGAATGTTGTCAGAGACTGGTACTTGTATATCAAACTTGGTTGTAGCAAAGACTTGACGAACCTTTTCACTTGCAGGGGCTACATTTTCATTTCTTTTCACCAAAGGGATGAATTTCAAATAAAATTGAGTTGTGAAGAAAAAATAACAACTTGTTGAGCAAGAATAAAGCAATGTCAAAGCAATAAATCAATAATTTAAAAAGAGGAATTAATAAAGATCAGCATTTGAGTGTGAGAGGGACAGAGTCTGTCTCGCTCGCTCTTGTTCTCTTGATCTTTACACACCCTCACCCACAATATGTGTGGGGCTGAGGGTGTGTGGGGTGTGAGTTGGTATGATTGTGTGTTGGTGAGTGGGTGTGATTGATTGTGCATTGGTGTGGGGATGGGTGGGTGTAATTGTGAGTGGGGTGAGTGAGTGTGATTGTGTGTGGGTGAGTGGGTGTGATTGTGTGTGGGTGAGTGGGTGTGATTGTGTGTGGGTGAGTGGGTGTGATTGTGAGTGGGTGAGTGGGTGTGATTGTGAGTGGGTGTGATTGGGTGTGGGTGTGATTGTGTGTGGGTGTGATTGTGATTGAGTGTGGGTGAGTGGGTGTGATTGTGTGTGGGTGAGTGGGTGTGATTGAGTGTGGGTGAGTGGGTGTGATTGTGAGTGGGTGTGATTGTGTGTGGGTGTGATTGAGTGTGGGTGAGTGGGTGTGATTGTGTGTGGGTGAGTAGGTGAGATAGTGTGTGGGTGAGTGGATGTGATTGTGGGTGTGATTGTGAGTGGGTGTGATTGTGAGTGGGTGTGATTGTGTGTGGGTGAGTGGGTGTGATTGCGTGTGGGTGAGTGGGTGTGATTGTGAGTGGGTGTGATTGTGAGTGGGTGTGATTGTGTGTGGGTGGGTGGGTGTGATTGTGTCTGGGTGTGATTGTGTCTGGGTGAGTGGGTGTGATTGTGTGTGGGTGAGTGGGTGAGATTGTGTGTGGGTGAGATTGTGTGTGGGTGAGATTGTGTGTGGGTGAGTGGGTGTGATTGTGACTGGGTGTCATTGTGAGTGACTGTGTATGGGTGAGTGGGTGTGATTGAGTGGGTGTGATTGTGTGTGAGTGAGTGGGTGTCATTGTGAGTGGGTGAGTGGGTGTCATTGTGTGTGGGTGAGTGGGTGTCATTGTGAGTGGGTGTCATTGTGAGTGGGTGAGTGGGTGTGATTGTGTGTGGGTGAGTGGGTGTGATTGTGAGAGGGTGAGTGGGTGTGATTGTGTGTGGGTGAGTGGGTGTGATTGTGAGTGGGTGAGTGGGTGTCATTGTGTGTGGGTGAGTGGGTGTCATTGTGTGTGGGTGAGTGGGTGTCATTGTGAGTGGGTGAGTGGGTGTGATTGTGTGTGGGTGAGTGGGTATGATTGTGTGTGGGTGAGTGGGTGTGATTGTGTGTGGGTGAGTGGGTGTGCTTGTGTGTGGGTGAGTGGGTGTGATTGTGTGTGGGTGAGTGGGTGTCATTGTGAGTGGGTGAGTGGGTGTGATTGTGTGTGGGTGAGTGGATGTGATTGTGGGTGTGATTGTGAGTGGGTGTGATTGTGTGTGGGTGTGATTGTGTGTGGGTGAGTGGGTGTGATTGTGAGTGGGTGAGTGGGTGTGATTGTGTATGGGTGAGTGGGTATGATTGTGTGTGGGTGAGTGGGTGTGATTGTGTGTGGGTGAGTGGGTGTCATTGTGAGTGGGTGAGTGGGTGTGATTGAGTGTGGGTGAGTGGATGTGATTGTGGGTGTGATTGTGTGTGGGTGTGATTGTGTGTGGGTGAGTGGGTGTGATAGTGAGTGGGTGTGATTGTGTGTGGGTGACTGGGTGTAATTGTGTGTGGGTGAGTGGGTGTGATTGTGTGTGGGTGAGTGGGTGTGATTGTGTGTGGGTGAGTGGGTGTGATTGTGTGTGGGTGAGTGGATGTCATTGTGAGTGGGTGTGATTGTGTGTGGGTGAGTGGGTGTGATTGTGTGTGGGTGAGTGGATGTCATTGTGAGTGGGTGAGTGGGTGGCATTGTGTATGGGTGAGTGGGTGTGATTGTGTGTGGGTGAGTGGGTGTAATTGTGTGTGGGTGTGATTGTGTGTGGGTGAGTAGGTGCGATTGTGTGTGGGTGAGTGGGTGCGATTGTGCGTGGGTGATTGAGTGTGATTGTGAGTGGGTGTGATTGTGTGTGGGTGAGTGGGTGTGATTGTGGGTGAGTGGGTGTGATTGTGTGTGGGTGAGTGGGTGTGATTGTGACTGGGTGTCATTGTGAGTGGGTGTGATTGTGTGTGGGTGAGATTGTGTGTGGGTGTGTGGTGGTGATTGTGACTGGGTGTCATTGTGAGTGATTGTGTATGGGTGAGTGGGTGTGATTGAGTGGGTGTGATTGTGTGTGGGTGAGTGGGTGTCATTGTGAGTGGGAGTGGGTGTCATTGTGTGTGGGTGAGTGGGTGTCATTGTGAGTGGGTGTGATTGTGTGTGGGTGAGTGGGTGTGATTGTGTGTGGGTGAGTGGGTGTCATTGTGAGTGGGTGTGATTGTGTGTGGGTGAGTGGGTGTCATTGTGTGTGGGTGAGTGGGTGTGATTGTGTGTGGGTGAGTGGGTGTCATTGTGTGTGGGTGAGTGGGTGTCATTGTGAGTGGGTGTGATTGTGTGTGGGTGAGTGGGTGTCATTATGAGTGGGTGCGTGGGTGTCATTGTGAGTGGGTGAGTGGGTGTAATTGTGTGTGGGTGAGTGGGTGTGATTGTGTGTGGGTGAGTGGGTGTCATTGTGTGTGGGTGAGTGGGTGTGATTGTGTGTGGGTGAGTGGGTGTGATTGTGTGTGGGTGAGTGGGTGTGATTGTGTGTGGGTGAGTGGGTGTCATTGTGTGTGGGTGAGTGGGTGTCATTGTGAGTGGGTGTGATTGTGTGTGGGTGAGTGGGTGTCATTATGAGTGGGTGCGTGGGTGTCATTGTGAGTGGGTGAGTGGGTGTGATTGTGTGTGGGTGAGTGGGTGTCATTGTGTGTGGGTGAGTGGGTATGATTGTGTGTGGGTGAGTGGATGTGATTGTGGGTGTGATTGTGTGTGGGTGTGATTGTGTGTGGGTGAGTGGGTGTAATTGTGTGTGGGTGAGTGGGTGTGATTGTGTGTGGGTGAGTGGGTGTGATTGTGTGTGGGTGAGTGGGTGTGATTGTGTGTGGGTGAGTGGATGTCATTGTGAGTGGGTGAGTGGGTGGCATTGTGTATGGGTGAGTGGGTGTGATTGTGTGTGGGTGAGTGGGTGTAATTGTGTGTGGGTGTGATTGTGTGTGGGTGTGATTGTGTGTGGGTGAGCGGGTGTGATTGTGTGTGGGTGAGTGGGTGTGATTGTGTGTGGGTGAGTGGGTGTGATTGTGTGTGGGTGAGTGGATGTCATTGTGAGTGGGTGAGTGGGTGGCATTGTGTATGGGTGAGTGGGTGTGATTGTGTGTGGGTGAGTGGGTGTAATTGTGTGTGGGTGTGATTGTGTGTGGGTGAGCGGGTGTGATTGTGTGTGGGTGAGTGGGTGCGATTGTGTGTGGGTGAGTGGGTGTGATTGTGCGTGGGTGATTGAGTGTGATTGTGAGTGGGTGTGATTGTGTGTGGGTGAGTGGGTGTGATTGTGTGTGGGTGAGTGGGTGTGATTGTCTGTGGGTGAGTGGGTGTGATTGTGTGTGGGTGAGTGGGTGTGATTGTGACTGGGTGTCATTGTGAGTGGGTGAGTGGGTGTGGGTGAGTGGGTGAGATTGTGTGTGGGTGTGTGGTGGTGATTGTGACTGGGTGTCATTGTGAGTGATTGTGTATGGGTGAGTGGGTGTGATTGAGTGGGTGTGATTGTGTGTGGGTGAGTGGGTGTCATTGTGAGTGGGAGTGGGTGTCATTGTGTGTGGGTGAGTGGGTGTCATTGTGAGTGGGTGTGATTGTGTGTGGGTGAGTGGGTGTGATTGTGTGTGGGTGAGTGGGTGTCATTGTAAGTGGGTGTGATTGTGTGTGGGTGAGTGGGTGTCATTGTGTGTGGGTGAGTGGGTGTGATTGTGTGTGGGTGAGTGGGTGTCATTGTGTGTGGGTGAGTGGGTGTGATTGTGTGGGGGTGAGTGGGTGTGATTGTGTGTGGGAGAGTGGGTGAGATTGTGTGTGGGAGAGTGGGTGAGATTGTGTGTGGGATTGTGGGTGTGATTGTGTGTGGGTGTTTGGCAATTGAGTTCAATCAATTGTTGGTTTAAAAACACAAATTGATTTAGATTTTAGTTCATCAAAAGGTATTGAGGGATATGGGGCAAAGATGACTGAATGGAGTTAGGTCACAGATCAGCCACGATCTCATTGAATGGTGGAACAGACCTGAAGCATTGAATGGCCAATTTACTTCTTCCCCCACACTCACTCCCTCTCTCTCATTCACTACTAACACATTTTCACACCCCCCCCCCCCAAAAAAAAATCCTGGGGTGAGTAATTTCATCCTCCCTACTCTGCCCTCCCTCCCCCAGCCAGCGGGGTCGCCTCTCCCTCTCTCCCCCAGCGGGATCTCCTCCCTCCCGGTTTGTGATTGGAGGTGCAGTTTCTTTCCGCGGCCACTGTGACGCTCCCTCTGGAGGTGGAACGGGGCATTGCGGGCTGCAGCCAGCCTGCGCCCCGCTCATCCAACAAGCCTGCTGTGGTACAATTCAATGATGATAAGGTGCTGCGTACTTCACAACATAAGAAAAGGGGGAATATTTTTATGTC
Source organism: Mustelus asterias (assembly GCF_964213995.1). NCBI lineage: Eukaryota > Metazoa > Chordata > Chondrichthyes > Carcharhiniformes > Triakidae > Mustelus > Mustelus asterias. Next base: position 84,571,023 of record NC_135804.1, on the reverse strand, counting down.
CGATACACCAAACTGCCCTCTCAGAATATAACCGTATCCTGAGGAGATTAATTTTTAGGATGATAAATATTAGAAAAAAAATGTTTCCAACTATCTATTTTGAACACTTTAACTTGATATCCACTGGTTCCACCTGTCTTATTTACTTTGAAGTCATATCCCAGCTAAGGCCTAATCAGTGATTTATAAAGGGTAAGCAGAACCTCCTTGCGTTTTTATACTTTACAGAACCAAGGATCCCAAAGGATTTTCTTAACAGCTTTATCAACTTGTCCTGCCACTTTCAAAGATCGCTTACTTATATCTTTTTGTTCCTGTAATCCCTTTAAAAGTGTACCATTCAGTTCACATTGTCTCACCTCAATCTTCCTACCAAAATACGTGATTTCACATGTGCCCTTATTCGGGTACATCTGCCAAATGTCTACCCATTTCGAAAGGTGGAACATAAATTGGCCATTCAATGCTTCAGGTCTGTTCCACCATTCAATGAGATCGTGGCTGATCTGTGACCTAACTCTATTCAGTCCATCTTTGCCCCATATCCCTCAATACCTTTTGATGAACTAAAATCTAAATCAATTTGTGTTTTTAAACCAACAATTGATTGAACTCAATTGCCATTTGCAGAAGATAGTTCCAAACCTCTACCACACTCTGTGAGGTACTTCCTGATTTCACTCCTGAAAGGCCTGCCTCTAACCTTTAGTTTATGCCGCTGAGTACAAAACTCCCCAACTCGTGGAAATAGTTTCCTTTTAATTCCCGATCTGCTCCTCTTAATATCCTGAAAAGAAAGGGCATCCTCTCAGTTGGGGAACTGAATCTCAATCTCTCTGCCAACAGGCAGAATTGCTCACCATTACACTAACAAGGAACTGACACCAGTGTCTTCATCCTCTAATGCTGATACAATGCTCTTCACGTTTTATTGTCTCTCAGTTTTTTTTGTGTAACGTTCAAATTTTGAAATTGTGCCTATTACCCAGATCCCAGTAATAAATATGACGTTTTAAAGCTGACATCTAGAATACACCAATGCAACACTATCTAGGGCTCTTATGTTTCTGTATCAAGAAATGTTTACAAATCATGCATATATCCTCATACACCTGCTTCCTATGTCTTCAAGTCTCCAAGCCTTCCACACAGCTCTCAGTCCCTTCTCCATACACATCTCCATCTCTGGAACTCCACTATTTATGATGTGGAGATGCCGGCGTTGGACTGGGGTAAATACAGTAAGAGTTTTAACAACACCAGGTTGAAGTCCAACAGGTTTATTTGGTAGCAAATACCATTAGCTTTCGGAGCACTGCCCCTTTGTCAGATGGAGTGGAAATCTGCTCTCAAACAGGGCACAGAGACACAAAATCAAGTTACAGAATACTGATTAGAACGCGAATCTCTAGAGCCAACCAGGTCTTAAAGACCTGGTGTCTTTAAGACCAGGTTGGTTGTAGAGATTCGCAGCGCTCCAAAAGCTAATGGCATTTGCTACCAAATAAACCTGTTGGACTTTAACCTGGTGTTGTTAAAACTCTTACTCCACTATTTAGCCATGAAATATGACATAACAAATAAAATTGGCCATTTCTTCCATCGTTTGATTATTCTCAAACCCAATTCACTGCCTATGCTAATTTTATTAATTATATGTTTATTAAAACCAAGTAGAAATGTACAATTAGAATTTATCTTTTGATATTTGTTTGAACTGTTCCTGATTTCAGTCAATGGTCCAAGTAATGAATTTATCAGAAAAATCATTCAAGACAAATTAGTCTTTTCCCGAACTTTGTTCCCCCTAACATTTCAATTTTGCTTCCAAAAGGGTTGTTTCTTTGCTGAAGGTTTTAAACAGCACTGGAACATTTCAGAGGAAAACCAGGATTTGCTAAGATTTAAAAACATAATTGGGAGAGCAATTGGTCCCTTTTGCAACCCACTTTCTGGCAGAAATCCAAAACTAAAAGGCCCAGATTTTCACACCCTAAGGGCATCTGAAATAACAGGGACACCATATTGAGTACAGTCAGTACGGGGTCAGCTGAGAGGTCAGAGGTTAAATTAGATTAAAATTCTGTTTTCATCACAATTCTGAGCACATTAAGAGCTTGTCGAAACACTCGTCTACAGAAGAAGGAGCCTTTAATTGCTTCATCAAAACACTAATGGAAATACTGAGGTTATAGTAATTTTTTTTTGTGTGGCTTAGTAGGGATATGGCCAAGGAATGGGATCACAAATACTGTCAAAAGAGAAGACTGTGAGAGCTGAATGTTACCATGGGCTTCAGACCTCTCGCTGATTAGAGGGCGGTCTCCTTTTGCTGTTGCCCCAATCAGATGGGCATGGTTGAGGTGGGCAAGAAACCACTTGGGTGCCTCAAAATGGAGGCTCCCTTGGGCACAAACATGCCATCCATGCCTTGTGCAATAGGTGCAAGATTTTGACAAACCTGTTCAGACATACTAACTTGGAGATCAAGTGCCATGGACCAGATCGGCTCACACTGTCAGTCCCATGGTTAGCCCTAAAACAGATGATAATTCTGGGAGGAGGACATAATTTACAAGGCTGCCCCAGTAGACAGGTTAATAGGATACTTTTAAGGTTTTTCCTGGGATTGAGAGAAACTTATTCCTCAATAGTTGCCGCATATATTGTTGGATCCTTTCCACTTACAGGTGCTGACAATATTGGCATCTTTAAAGTTCTGTGGATCTTTCTCCTGAATTCAGACAACCTTGAAGATTGCTGCAATTTTGTTAATGGGCTCTGTACTATTACAGTTCCGAGTCTCTGCTGGAATGGTGTCTGCCCTATTTAGTTGATTTAATTGTCTTTATCACCTCTTCAATGGAAGAAGGAAGGGGAAAGCTTTCTTTTTCAGGTAATTGCACAGTTTGGTGCAGAGAATCTGCTGAGGTGTGGGAATCTCTGTTTAAGAGCTCAACAAAGTGCTCATGCCACCTTTCTGTCACGACTTTATCAGTGATTAGTTCATTTCCATCAATTGTTAGGAAAGAAAGAAAGATTGTGAGAGTGGCTCATATCTAGTCTTCACATTGTAAAAACGTAGATCATGCTTCTAATGAAATGCTCTCCCTCACCAGATTTAGCATTCCACCAGTCATCTGGCATTTCTTTTTAAACGACATTGGAGCCTGTGTTTCACATTTCACTTATTACTTCAGTTGATGTGGGTGTGACTGGCAAGGCCAGCACTTTTTCCCCATTCCAAATTCCCCTTTAACTGGCTTGCCAGGCCACCTCAGAGAGCAGTTAAGAATCAACGTGGGTCTGGAGTCACAAGTAGACCAGACTGGGCAAGGACGGCATTTTTCCCAACCCAGATGGGGCTTTATGGAAACTGTTTCATGGCCACTATTACAGGGAATAGTTTCATGACTACCATTACTGGGACTGTCCCAGGCAGAATTATTAATGAAATGTGAATTCCACTAGTTGCCATGGTGGGATTTGAACCTGTGTGACCAGAGCATTAGCCTACACCTCTCCTCTGAATTATTACCAGTTACCATTATGCCGCCGTCTCCCCAGATGGCTTGGGTGTTAAACGTGGGGATGCTAGAAGAGTTGCATTTATGAGCTGTTTCTGGTTGAGAAGATGGGAGATGTTTTCATCATTCCCATCAAACCAGTCTTGGTGCTTGCATTTGCAGTGCCCAGGACATTGACTGAAGTCCTGAAGATCTAGTCACAGAGCAATTTCCATTCATCTACATTTGTGGGGAGGAAGATCAAACTGCAGCGTGGTGTCAAGTTGTGTAGCTATGTCTAAGGCAGCAATCAACTTCTGGGGGCATTTAACAGCTAGCTTTGGACAGGCATCGTAAGTTGATTTACAATGTTTTGGCTGGATCTTTAAGCCAGCTTGGTGTGGATCAGATGGTGCTCTATCACGAATCAGCTCCATGCTTGGCTCAGGTTATCTTAGTGTGTTCCTTCTGTCTGACAAGCACATAGTCAAGGAGATGCCACTGCAGGAGTGTTCCATTTGAAATATTTCTTTCCAACTCCATGTTGACCAAGGATTCTCGTCCATGTAATGTGGTCATATCCAATTCTAGAATTGAAGTCACCCAATAGGATAATCTTGTCATGAATCATAGAAGCTCTACAGTACAGAACGAGGCCTTGTGGCCCATCAAATCTGCACCAACTCACCTAAAAAGTATCTTACCCAGGCCCACTCCCCATAACCCTGTGCAAACTGACCAGCTGTGCATCCACGTGAAGCTTGGCAGCTGCAGTGAACATAGAACATAAAACAGTACAGCACAGAACAGGCCCTTCGGCCCACGATGTTGTGCCGATCTTTATCTGAAACCAAGATCAAGCTATCCCACTCCCTATCATCCTGGTGTGCTCCATGTGCCTATCCAATAACCGCTTAAATGTTCCTAAAGTGTCTGATTCCACTATCACTGCAGGCAGTCCATTCCACACCCCAACCACTCTCTGCGTAAAGAACCTACCTCTGATATCCTTCCTATATCTCCCACCACGAACCCTATAGTTATGCCACCTTGTAATAGCTCCATCCACCCGAGGAAATAGTCTTTGATGAGCAGTGGATGAGTGTTTCTTTGCTTTCACTTTTGTTGCAGTCCACACTGCATTTGAGGTTCAAAGGTTGTGAGGGGACTCTTGTATTGTCTGCCAGATGTGTCCGAGCTAATGCCTTCTGCGAAAAGGAGACTGACCTCTGATGAGAAATCACCTGTGTATCTACAGGCAGATTCTATCCGCCCCTTCTCAATGTGAAAGCTGTTAATCTCCACCTCACAAGATTTTGGTGCTGAAAATGCAACAGTAGGTCCATTGCAGCATGGAAAGTGAAGCTTTCAGCGGATCAGGCACAATGGATTAAACATAAATCAACTCTAAAATAATGCTCTCATGACATTTGCAGGGTTACTGATTCACTTCTGTTTTTTGGCATTGGTCAAAATTCACACACAATCCTCTGGGACAGACATTTTTATTTCAAAAAACCCTTATTTATGGATCCACGGTCTGCATTTGTCATGCCAGCCTGTCTCTCGGATGACCTCCTGTTACAGCCTTCCACTGCTTCTAGGCTAAAGGCAGGAGGATGCACCTGCACCGAGCTTCACTCGAGTTTGTTTTCTTTTGGGCCACTTAGGAAGAGAAGGAAAGACCATCTCAAATAACGGCTGGGATTTTCCCACCCTGCTGCAGTGAATGGAGATTTGGCTTGTCGCCAAAATCTCCATCTTCCCTGCAGCAGGAGCGTGGCATGAACGGGTGGTAAGATCGCGCCCAATGTGTCCTGGTTGTACAGGTCAGTGATAAACACCAAATGTAAAGATAGACATCAAAATATAAAGGAGGTGGGATTCACCGAGCTGTTCACCGATGGTAGGAATCACAATTGCCACTGAAGCATGTGTTGGAGCGAAAATCAGGATTCCCGCTGGGTGTGAAGGCATTTGGGATTCATCCGGCCCACCCCATACCCAGTGTGGGTAGCAACCCAATTAGTATGTAAAACCACAGATTGTAATATAACTAGCGGGCTGGTAGGCTCATTTAGCAGCCCCCCGCCATGCACCCTGTCTCCCAGCGGGAACTGCACTGGGTTGGCTTTGGTGTTGGCATGACTAACGTGGACCTGGCATGTTGGACCCTGAGGCAACTGCAAAAGAGCTAAGTGCTTTTCAGTTCCGCTTTTGTGTAAACATTATGGTTAGGAACAATGGGGGGCACTTGAGATGCATTCAAGTGTAAAAGGAAATGTAAATAAACACAGCTGACTGCATGTTGAGTAAAAACCATTATGCTGGCAATCAAATGAGACTTAAAGGGACTGGACTGAAATTGAATGGAAACAAATGTTTTCACTGGGTTGGAAGGTATTTCAAAGGCTGCTAGCTTTCTATGAAGGCTCAGAGACTTGGGGCCCGATTTTATCAATCGGAGCCTAAGGGCGGGATCCGGGTGTAATACGGATCCGAGCCCGGAATTGTCTTTCCAGCGCGCCCATACGCGTTTTGCCGGCTCCGGTCCGATTCCCGCTGTGGGTGGGGCTTAGCGCTGCCGGAACAATCGGAGCTCTGAACTGCGCGTGCGCAATTCAAAAAAAATCTGAAGCAGCGCGCCCGGGCGTGAAAGAAAAAAACAGAGAGAGCGGCTCTCTGACACAGACCATCTGGGGAGAGGGGAAGGTGGGAGGAGAGGGGGTATGACGTATCATCCTCGGGGGGGGGGGGGGGGGGCACTGCCACTCTGCGGCCGACAGGTGAGGAGGGAGGGGGCAGGGGGTTCCGCTGAGGTGAATAATGACAGTCGTGGTGTTTGAAGTATGCGGCCACTCCAGAGAGGAGGGATTCGTTCCTCCGGTGGGAAGGAGGGATCAGCAGCAGAGTGACAGTGGAACCCCCTGCCCCCCCCCCCCCCCGGCCAGAGGATGATACGTCACACCCCCTCTCCTCCCATTCCCCCCCCCCCCCCAGGGGATGATCGGTCACACCATCTCTCCTCCTCCCAACCCCACCCCCACCCCCCACCCCAGAGGATGACCTGGGTCAGAGAGCCGTTGCAGTCTCTGACCCCACTCTTCAGAGGCTGCAGCGGCGACTTCAGATTTTTATTTTTCAGGTCGATTACAGCGCGGATCCACATCGGACCAGAAGACGGTAAAGTGGGATTTGGCGGTAGAGTTGGACACGCAGTTCATTAAGTCGATTTAAATGCATGCAAATGCATTTAAATCGTCAGGCCGCCCAATTCGGGTGCGGGCCGGACCCACACCCGAATCGGGTGTCGATAAAGCCGCGATCTGCTTGGAATCTGGTGCAGATCACAGTATAGGCCCAACGCCCGACTTTACCGCGATTTCACGCCCTCGGGCCCTTGAAATAAATGTTCTTTTAAAAGAATGGGGCTGAGTGAGCATCTGTGGAGAAGGGAATTCCCCATCCTACTGAAAGTGAGTGACTTCTGCCAGAGAACTTGAAAGGAGTCTTCTCCCACCTGCAGCTTCCCAGCAAGAAAAAAGGGGAATCCCTTCTGCTGAACAGAATGCTGCTCAGAGTTGGAAACCTTCCAGCTGTCCAGAGGATATGGAAATTAAAGTGACCAGGGAACGTCAAAGGTTTTAGAAGTCAGAGGCATTAATGAATATATTACCCCAGGGTGGTGTCTGAATTCTCCATCCTGAAACTGGATGTGCTAACCACTGTGCTACGCGGCACGGTAGCACAGTGGTTAGCACTGCTGCTTCACAGCTCCAGGGACCTGGGTTCAATTCCCGGCTTGGGTCACTGTCTGTGTGGAGTTTGCACATTCTCCTCGTGTCTGCGTGGGTTTCCTCCGGGTGCTCCGGTTTCCTCCCACAGTCCAAAGATGTGCGGGTTAGGTTGATTGGCCATGCTAAAATTGCCCTTAGTGTCCTGAGATGCGTAGGTTAGAGGGATTAGTGGATAGATATGGGGGTAGGGCTTGGGTGAGATTGTGGTCGGTGCAGACTCGATGGGCCAAATGGCCTCTTTCTGCACTGTAGGGTTTCTATGATTCTATGATTCTATGAAACTGAATGATACCTTTCCCAGGACTCGAAGGGGCAATCCAGCCACTAGACCCCCAGGAGAGAGTGGTGAGGTCAACCCTTTGCCCCAAACCAGTACCCACCCACCCCCAAGATCCTTGGGGACGCTGCCTCTGCAGCTTGGCAGTGGCAGAGGGGCACATGGGCACCGGACTTACCCCTTGAACCCCCCCAGGGGTCCAAGGTACCAGGCCAGGGAATCAGTGTTTGCGTGCCAGGGACGGTGCATTGTTGGCAGTGCCAAGGGGCAAAGCCTGAAGGGAGGCTGAGAAGTTAGGGGGAGTGTGAGGAGGGAGGGGAAGCTTGGGTGCAGTCTGAGAGGGGAGGGGGTCTGAAGGGGAGGTGGCTGAGCGAGGTTGGGTCACTCTCATGCCTGCATGGTGTTGTGGGGACCAATTTCAGTGGTCCGGGGGTGAGGGGGGGGGGGGGGGGGGCGGGGGGGCGGTATACCCTGTCAGCTGAGGGGTTTGTTGTGCTCTCCAGGTCAATGGGAATGGGTCCCCATTTCTCTTTTTTTTGGGGGGGGGGCATGTCACCAAAAGGGGAAATTGAGGTGCCTTTTAAAAATGGCAGCCAGACCTCTGAACAGCAGGGTTGGCCGGTGTGATTCCTGGGATGAGAGCATTTGCATCTTTCAGGTGGGTGAATCCCACCTGACAGACGATGCCAGTGGGAAACACTCCAGTTTTCCCACTGGCATGGGCACTTAAGTTCTGATTTGGGTGAATCACGGCCAAAGTTTCAAACCAGATCAACCAAGACAGAGAGGAGAGAAAACCAGTTGGGTGCAGAGCTGCTCACTCAATATTAAGAACATAAGAACATAAGAAATAGGAGCAGGAGTAGGCCATCTAGCCCCTCGAGCCTGCCCCGCCATTCAATAAGATCATGGCTGATCTGACGTGGATCAGTACCACTTACCCGCCTGATCCCCATAACCCTTAATTCCCTTACCGATCAGGAATCCATCCATCCGCGCTTTAAACATATTCAGCGAGGTAGCCTCCACCACCTCAGTGGGCAGAGAATTCCAGAGATTCACCACCCTCTGGGAGAAGAAGTTCCTCCTCAACTCTGTCTTAAACCGACCCCCCTTTATTTTGAGGCTGTGTCCTCTAGTTTTAACTTCCTTACTAAGTGGAAAGAATCTCTCCGCCTCCACCCTATCCAGCCCCCGCATTATCTTATAAGTCTCCATAAGATCCCCCCTCATCCTTCTAAACTCCAACGAGTACAAACCCAATCTCCTCAGCCTCTCCTCATAATCCAAACCCCTCATCTCCGGTATCAACCTGGTGAACCTTCTCTGCACTCCCTCCAATGCCAATATATCCTTCCTCATATAAGGGGACCAATACTGCACACAGTATTCCAGCTGCGGCCTCACCAATGCCCTGTACAGGTGCATCAAGACATCCCTGCTTTTATATTCTATCCCCTTCGCAATATAGGCCAACATCCCATTTGCCTTCTTGATCACCTGTTGTACCTGCAGATTGGGCTTTTGCGTCTCATGCACAAGGACCCCCAGGTCCCTTTGCACGGTAGCATGTTTTAATTTGTTTCCATTGAGATAGTAATCCCATTTGTTATTATTTCCTCCAAAGTGTATAACCTCGCATTTCTCAACGTTATACTCCATTTGCCATATCCTCGCCCACTCACTCAGCCTGTCCAAATCTCTCTGCAGATCTTCTCCGTCCTCCACACGATTCACTTTTCCACTTATCTTTGTGTCGTCTGCAAACTTCGTTACCCTACACTCTGTCCCCTCCTCCAGATCATCTATATAAATGGTAAATAGTTGCGGCCCGAGTACCGATCCCTGCGGCACGCCACTAGTTACCTTCCTCCAACCGGAAAAACACCCATTTATTCCGACTCTTTGCTTCCTGTCGGATAGCCAGTCCCCAATCCACTTTAACACACTACCCCCAACTCCGTGTGCCCTAATCTTCTTCAGTAGCCTTTTATGGGGCACCTTATCAAACGCCTTTTGGAAATCCAAAAACACCGCATCCACCGGTTCTCCTCCATCAACCGCCCTAGTCACATCTTCATAAAAATCCAACATGTTCGTCAAGCACGACTTTCCCCTCATGAATCCATGCTGCGTCTGATTGATCGAACCATTTCTATCCAGATGCCCTGCTATCTCCTCTTTAATAATGGATTCCAGCATTTTCCCTACTACAGACGTTAAGCTGACCGGCCTATAGTTACCCGCCTTTTGTCTCCTTCCTTTTTTAAACAGCGGCGTAACATTAGCCGTTTTCCAATCAACCGGCACTACCCCAGAATGCAACGAGTTTTGATAAATAATCACTAACGCATCCACTATTACCTCTGACATTTCTTTCAATACCCTGGGATGCATTCCATCCGGACCCGGGGACTTATCCACCTTCAGTCCCATTAGTCTACCCAGCACTGCCTCTCTGGTAACATTAATTGTATTAAGTATTTCTCCTGCTGCCAACCCTCTATCGTTAATATTTGGCAAACTATTTGTGTCCTCCACCGTGAAGACCGACACAAAAAACTTATTTAAAGACTCAGCCATATCCTCATTTCCCACTATTAACTCCCCCCTCTCGTCCTCCAAGGGTCCAACATTCACTCTAGCCACTCTATTCCTTTTTATATATTTATAAAAACTTTTACTATCATTTTTTATATTAATTGCTAGCCTAGCTTCATAGTCTATCCTTCCTTTCTTTATCGCTTTCTTAGTCTCTCTTTGTTGTTTCTTAAATTTTTCCCAATCACTTGTTTCTCCACTATTTTTGGCCACTCTGTACGCAGCTGTTTTTATTTTAATACTCTCCTTTATTTCCTTCGTTATCCACGGCTGGTTCTCCCTTTTCTTACAATCCTTGTTTTTTGCTGGAATATATTTTTGCTGAGAACTGAAAAGGATCTCCTTAAAAATCCTCCACTGTTCCTCAGCTATCCTACCTGCCAGCCGGCTCTCCCAGTCTACCTTAGCCAATTCATCCCTCATCCTATCATATTTCCCTCTGTTCAAACAGAGGACACTGGTTTGGGACCAAACTTTCTCCTCTTCCATCTGAATCAGAAATTCGACCATATTGTGGTCACTAGACCCAAGAGGGTCCTTCACAATAAGATCCTTAATTCTACCTACCTCGTTACACAATACCAGATCCAAAATAGCTCGTTCCCTCGTCGGTTCCGTCACATGCTGTTCAAGGAAACTATCCCGACAGCATTCTAAGAACTCTTCCTCCATTCCACCCTTACCGACTTGAGTCTGCCAGTCAATGTGCATGTTGAAGTCCCCCATGATTATTGCCGTTCCGTTTTTACACGCATCCCTTATCTGCTTGTTTATAGCCCTCCCTACCTCAACATTATTATTTGGGGGCCTATATACCACACCTACTAGTGTCTTTCTCCCTCTACTATTCCTCATCTCTACCCATAATGATTCCACGTTTTGTTCCTCAGAGCCTATGTCATCCCTCAGTACTACCCTGATATTATCTCTTATTAATAGCGCGACCCCACCACCTTTTCCTTCCTGTCTATTCTTCCTAAATGCCTGATACCCCTGGATATTCATCTCCCAGTCCTGGTCACCTTTCAGCCACGTTTCTGTAATGGCCACTAGATCGTACCCACTCGTGCTGATTTGCACCATCAACTCATTTACCTTGTTCCGAATGCTTCGTGCATTCAGGCAAAGTGTCCTTATTCCAGCTTTTATCTGGACCCGCTTTGATGAGTCGCAAACACCCTCTCCCTCTACTCCCTTATCTAAATTACCGCCTTCATTCACTTGCACCCTCTCCTCTACCATTAATTTTGTAATTCCCCTTACCCCTGCATCCTCCACCCCATCAATTAGTTCCTTGATCCTAGTCAACTCTTCTAGCTCCCCTCCCCCCAACCTATCTAGTTTAAATTCTCCCCAGCAACCTTAGCCAACCTACCGGCCAGGATATTGGTCCCCGTGTGATTCAAGTTCCACCCGTTTTTTGTATACAGATCACCCCTGCCCCTAAAGAGGTCCCAATGGTCCAGGAACCTGAGTCCCTGCCCCCTGCACCAGTCCCTCAGCCACACATTCATCTTCCACCTCACTCCATTCCTGCCCTCACCTTCCCGTGGCACAGGCAGTAATCCTGAGATTACTACCTTTGCTTTCCTCTTTCTCAGCTGTCTCCCTAATTCCCTGTACTCCCTTTTCATGACCCCTTCTCCCTTCCTACCCACATCAGCGGTACCAAAATGTACCGCTACCTCAGGCTCCTCTCCCTCCCACCTCAGGATTTCCGGGACGCGACTAGCGACATCCTGGATCCCGGCCCCAGGGAGGCAGACCACCATGCGAGAATCCCGCCTACCTCCGCAGAAACGCCTGTCTGTCCCCTTCACCATCGAGTCCCCGATTAATACCGCCTTCCTCCTCTTTTCCTTAGCCCTCTGAGTTACAGGGCTGGACTCCACTGCGGAGACACGGCCACTGCTGCTTCCCCCAGGCGGGCTGTCCCCCCCAGCAGTACTCAAGCAGGAGTACTTGTTGTGCAGGGGCAAATCCACTGGGGTGCTCTCAACCACCCTAGCCTTACCCTTCCTGGCCATCACCTACTTGGCCTCCTCCCGTTGCCCTGGTGTGACCACCTGATGATAGCTCTTGTCTATCACCTCCTCATTCTCCCTCATCAGCCTAAGATCCTCGAGCTGCAGTTCACGTCTTCATCTCAAATCACATGAGACCATGCACCTAATTTCTCATTTTGTATTGTGTGTGAGAGAGAAATTGCCACAAGTGACAGATGGTGTACAAATGATACAAGTTACTCAGTTCTTGTCTGGTGCAAAGTTGGAGGCCGGAATTTAATGTCCCTCTCAACAGGTTTTGAGGTGGGGGAAGCGTGAAATTGCATGTGTGGGATTCCCTCCAGGACCCCCCTGCCCTGACTCAGACAGGATTTTAGAGTGCAGTGGGCAGGCTGAGCCTCAGACAGGGAGCCTGCCCTGGCTCCTATTGAGGCCCTTAGAGGCCATTAAACGGCCACTGGGGAGCCTTATACTGCCGAGTCTCATTTTTCAGGTTGGCGAGTGCCGGATAACTCAGGATGGGAAATAGAAAAATTTAAATTCTTGATCTCAGGCAGGAAGATCTGTCGGGGAGCAAACCTCCATTAGAAGGTCATTTCTGACTGGGGGTGTCCCCTCCCAACCCACTGTGGACCAGATACCTCCAGACCCCCCCCCCCCCCCCCCCCCCCCCGCCCCCCAGCCTATCCAATAACCCAATCACCCACCTTGTGACCTTCCCAAGGCATTCCCTGCTCTCCCCTCCTCGGAACCGCTGCCCCTTAACTTCACATACCTTACCTTACCTTCAGCTGCACTTAGGAACCCAGGAACAGTGATGCAATGCTTCTTCTGGCCAATGCAGTGCTGCTTGGATGCACTCGAGAGCTGTTGATGAATTTGTTTGTCTAAGTGTGTACCAATCAACGCTCATTGGAGTGCAAAATGCCAGCTGGCCTATCAGAGTCAGTGGGGGTGCATTTCCCGCAAACTCTCCAAATAGCAGGGTCGAGTCCCTGCCATCTGAAAAATTCAGGCCATCATTTTGCAGGAAATAATTAAAGATTCGCTACAGAGTATTTTTCTCATCGGCCAGAATTCAGTTTCATGAGAGAGGTTGTTTAATTGCAGAAGAAAAATATATTAATTTGTGTCTTTAGTTCTTGAAATCCATTCTGTGCCAACAACTCACAGGTAATATGCGGTTACAATCAGAATTGAGTTGTGAGAGATTTTATAGTGAGAGATTAAGTCAAGTTCGATTATTGCAGCACAATTTGGACATCAAGTTTCACAATCCTGTGAAAACTGAAATCTGTAGCCTTGGTTACAAGGAGAAGTGTGGCCCTTATCAAATATGTTCCAAAATGCTATTGTCCCAATCCTCTAGGGACAATGACAATGTCAACTGCAGGATCCAATTGCCCATGGTTGAATGATGTAGACGCGAATATTAGATTAATATCAAGTTCTCGAATAATTTCCTTCAAGAGTCAGGGGTGAACTTCACAAGAGTTTTATCCCTTTTATATTTTTAACCTTCAATTATTTGCCTACCTCAGGAGATTGAATAAATTGAAAGGAGACCATTTTAGTGCAGGCTTTGCATTATCTGTTGGGAAAAGCAAGTTCAAAGGACTGAATGACTTTTCTCTACTTTAGAACTTAGAAATTACAGTTGCTGGCATTAGCACATGAAGGTTTAATGTGTTTGCATCTCTACTATTTTAACAGAAGTGTTAAGACATTGATTAATTGCTACATGTTGCATTTATAGGTATCTCTTATACTTTCCACAATGGTTACTTTCTGCTTCCATGTTCTTAACATCTTAAATCCTTGAGAGTTTTGCATTGGTTCTGATTTCTAGGTTGACTTGCAGTGTGTTCTGGATAACCTATATTAATTACTTCAGCTATTGGTTCTATCCCAACCACCTTCGATCCTCGTTGTCGTGGAAAGAGAACGAAGTGGCAGTTCACTCAAGATTGGTTTTTCTCTCATACAAATTTTCTAAACGGTAATAGACAAGTGTGCATAGTGTAATTATGACATAGGCCTGAATTCTGGTGTAAAAGTAAAAGTGAGGCTATAAGCATTCACCATTAATGAACAATAAATCAGGCAGCAACTTCCAACGACCTCAGATGCACAGTTAAACGCAGAAATCAAGAGGTCGTTGCCTGAGGGATCCTGTTTCTCCAAAAACTTTGCTGGATTTTTATCCTACAGAGAGACATGGCATTGAAATACATGGAATCGTATGAAGTTGATGTTCTTACAAGATATGTGCCTCTCTAACATGCCAGAAAAAAATGGGCTTTTCCATTCAAGTACAAGTCAATTTGTAATGGTGTCTTGAGCCTTAATTATCACCAAATAACCTCTCTGGCACAGAAAATTAACTTTTACAAATAAAAACACTTTTTCACTTTAATGACTTTTTAAAAATCAGTCTCTCTCTTAAACCCGCCTTCCCCTCTCTTTTTTCACTTTTTGTACAGGATTTGGGATTGAATTACAATTTTAGCACCATTCCCTGGTTCAGTCTGAGTATGGATTCTTCAATCTGATCGGCTAACAGTTACGTACCCTGTTTATACAGGTCCCGGATCCCTACCAGAGGGCATTGTGCTGTTTTGGATGCTGTAAAAGCCCAGAGCAAGTCTGTGGGCAAGTCTAATCCTGGCTAGTGCCATTCATTCTTTATTAATCACAAAATCCAGCCATTATAATTTTGACTAATTCAAAAAGTGCTTGCAGATCTATCCTTTCAAGAATAGTAACAAAAGTCAAGTAAAATTTAAACGATTGTCTGTTAAGTTCAAATATTTTCCTAGTTCAAATAACATATTTGAGAAAATCACAAGGCACGTTTGCATTCAAACTTAGTGACCAGCTGCTACCCTCAAGCAATCAACCAATTTCCAGTGGCCACAATGAAAGTAAAGCTGGTTTCTGGCTTTTGTGAATAAAGATGGCTTGCAACTCCTTGTACACCTTGCCAACATTTTAAAAAGTCAATGAGATGGATCTCCCAGAATGAATCCTAGAGTGAATATGGATGGCATTTTATCATCTCCGTGTTAACACTACTTACTGATCATGATGTAGGATTTGGTCAGTTTTAACCTTGTCTTATGTGATTTCTGCATCCAGTTTAACATTACAACCAGCTGCCAGTAACAATCTGTTTATCCCCATATATAAAGTACCCGCATAATTTTTCATACACAAAGAGAGATCATCAACAAGCAACACTGTGGAGGTGGATATTGATCTGCAATATCATTTAAATATAAATGGGAATAACACTTTGTCTTGTATAATTTCAGAGGGTAGAAATTACTGTGCACCATGCATTTGGACCAAATTGTTCTTCCCTCCATTTTAACAAAAGTGTTAACTTGGATAAGATCTACACCCCTTCACCTCTAGATTCCTCACATATCTCGTAATCACTGTTTGCCAGCTAAGTTTCAATTCACTCTGATATTTACTTTTAAAATTACAAGTATCAGCCCTGGAATTATACTCCAAGATAGGAGGACTGTGAATGTTTGATGCATTCATGTGAATTATCTCTCTCTGCTGTTAACTAGATATTTTGAATGGTTTAATATCACCATCAAAATAGTAAATTGCTTTGTCCCATGACATAACTTCAAGGCCATCATTTACTAATCTATAAAACATGGAATAAATAAATATAGCATCGATAACATTTTAAAAATTTCTAAAGGTGTTGCATTAGAAGACAAACTTTAACATCACAGAGATACTTGACCTAGCTTTTAGATTATAAGAAGTATAATAGAAAGGAACAAGGTGAAGCGGCAGACAAATAGAAAAGGAATTCCAAAGTTTAAGGCCTAAACAGTTGAAGGTACGACCACCTATGGTGGAGCAAAGGAAATTAGGATATACCAGAGCCAGAGAGTTCTCGAGGATTGTAGGACTGGAGGAATTACAGACGTAGGAAGGGGTGATGTAACAAGGGAATTTCAAAACCAACAAGGAGATACAATATCAACTATAACATTTCCAACATTAAAAGGACCACCTGTTAGTTCTTCACAAAGTATCTTGCTAACTTGTGAACAACCAAGATCAATTGGGTCTTACATGGGTACCCTCAACAGGAACATGTTTGTAATGAGCAAGGACTCATTGTTAATGATCCATTACATTGTTTTACCCAATATACATGATTGAAACATTTACATTTAACAGATGTCAGAGATACTGGTCTGTAATTTAATGAAAATTACTGATTGCATTTTTGTTTTAAAGAACTGGGGGGAATAGTTAGTGATCTCCAATCATATGGAACTCTCTTACGATGGGAGATAAACTGCAGTGTTGGTTCCAACCTATCAGCAGTCTCTTTTGCACAGTAGGATGAAATTATAATAGCCCCAGTTTCTATCTTTATAGCTTTTCTTTTACATTTAATCACTTCTTCAAATTTAATGGAAATTCACTTTATGTAACTGTAAATGATATTCCTGCAGTTAGCCTGAATCACTAGACTAAATATCCAATCCTTGCAGCAACAGCACACCAAGGTTGTACTGTGTACCATCTACACAAAGCAACTTAGCAAAGGTTCTTCATCAGCACCACCCAAATCTGCAAACTCCTGCCATCTGGAAGAATAAGGGCAATAGATGCAAAGGAACACCACTACCTCCAAGTTTCCCTCCGAGTCTCACAACATCCCAACTTGAAAATATATCACCATTCCTTCATTGTTGCTGGGTCAAAGCCTTGGAACTTGCTAACAGCACCGTGGATGCATCTTCGCCACACGGACTGCTATGGTTCAAGAAGGACACTTACACCCACCTGCTCAAGGGAAATTAGGGATGGGCAATAAATGTCATTAGCCCACAAACTGAAAATTAACTTTTTTTACAAAGTTTTGAATCATAAAACCAGGTGGATAATGCTTATGTAGGAAGTTAATTTTATCACCAGATTCCATCCGAAAAGACTGAGTTCCCTTTACCTTTTTATGTAGATGTTAACATGCACTCAAAATATGTTGAGGGTACTGTTTTCTGATTCATTCAAATGTTCCTTCAAGTATCTTAGGTTTTTTCTCATCCCAATACCCAAACCAATGAAAGTAGTGCTGCTGCTTACAAGAGGCTTTGAAAGCTTTGTTTGAAAGCCATTTTATATTTGCTTTCTCCTATGCTTTAAGAAAGGATTTGAATTGATATGGTGCCTTTCACATCTTTAGGACATTCCTAAGCATTTCACAATCAACTGATTGATTTTAAAAAGTACTTGCTATTGTTAAGTTGCCAGCAATCAAATCAAATCAAATCAGTGCAGTTAATTTGCATAACAATAGTCCCTCAAACTGTAAATGATGCAAATACTGTGGGAACACATAACTACAGAGGTCAACGCCAAAAGTTTTCATGATGTTAAGGGAACTGATAGGGTAGTGTTACAGATAGGAGACAGTCAAGCAAGCAACTTCTTTCCTCATTTTTAAATTAGGCTGTGGAATGTTTTCCCAAACACTCAGTTTGTGTGATCCAATTTAGTAATAACTCTCAGCAAGCTTGCCTTAAGATTAACTCAGAAGGTTATCTTATTTCACATTTAAAACATAGGGGAGGAGTGTTCACAACTTTCCACTCCACTACACACACACACAGGAGGGAATAGAAAAAGGAGTTTTACAATTATGGATAGCAACAGCACAAGCATCACAGAAATGAATATTAATTCACCCAATTTCAGAGTTTAAGTAGTCAAAGTTCAGAGGGCGTTTCCTTCGTGGCTGAGTTCAGTCCTGATGAGTATCTGGTTGGAGACAACAACATGAAAATACTCAAAATGAATGGCGTTGCAACACAATGGACTTTTAGTGCTTAGATCACTGGTAGATATTAATCTGAAACCTTTAAAATTAAGCAGACTTCAAGGAGTTGAAAGATAATAATAGGCTGCTTGCTCAGCCAATCATCTGGAATTGATGTTAAAATGGCAGTCTGCCTGTGAGGCCAAAGATTTAATGTTAAAACTGTCCAAAATGCCAGAGGCTTGGGTCATGTGACATGATCCATTAATATTTAATTACAGCTTAAGAAACAGTTTCTGTGCTTCTGGCCTGAATTCCATTGCTGCCACTTAGGAAAGAGACAAGGTGGCTTCAGGGCATTGTAACAGGAGCCTGGAAGGAGCCAGATAGAAAGAAGTTCATACTCACAGTCACCTTGACAGCTGCTGGTAATGCCACCCTTGCCCTGCTGTGAAGTTGAAGCTGAGGCTGCAGCAGTTGTCCAATTTCAGTGACAACTTCCTAAGTCAACAGAAAATTCCTCAAACATTATTTGTGAGGTTCAAGGAGAATTCATTCTTTAAAAACCCTTTGTGGATATGGTCTAGTGCTGAGAGCAGTGCTGCACACTCCCCATGCTCTGCACCACGCCCCTCCACTCCTCTCTTTAGCAGCTTGTCTTCCTCTGTATAACCTCTGCTTATTCTCCCAGTCATGCTGACAGTCAAGAGGAAGCCTTCCCAGTCAAAACACATGCAACTACTTTGTGCAGAAGGCTTGTCATTAGCAGAAAAGTACATCGGCATCTGCCAGATCACACCCTGTAGACATTTTAAACTTTACCCAACATAGAAAGCCTTAAAAACTTCTCAAGAAAAAACAACAGTCAAGAGAAATATACCAGCAACTTTAAGGAGCACTGGTGAAATATCCTCCATGCTGCTAAATGTTGTGTTCAGCTGTGTGAGGTTAAGAGAGTGGCTACAACATGAGGTTAACACTGGCACCACTGGCATCAATTAACACAGTAAGAGTTTTAACAACACCAGGTTAAAACTCTTACTGTGTTTACCCCAGTCCAATGCCGGCATCTCCACATCATCAATTAACACTGCATGCTAATTGTAGTCTGCCTGCTGCTGGTTGCCGTATGATGCCTGCATGCCAACTCTTTTACCAATATGGCATCCAGCACATTCTGCATCAGAACTGGATACATGCTTCACAGGCTTATTTTGGAATCTTAAAGAGGCCTGATAGGGATCAAAAGTTGCCCTACTGATCCTAATTTCTCCCACTGAACCTGTACAAGAGTTTACCAGAAATAACAGGGCAAACATTAAGATATTTTCTACAGTCAACAAGTTCTACAACAAGGGCGTTTAATGGAAATTACTGATTGCACAGTATCTTGTCTAGGCATTTTTGGCTTCTATGAATCAATTTCTTGATTTGTTATTGCAGCTGGTGTGATCTTTGCTGATTTCTTACCAATAGACGTTGTGGCCATCCTGCTCATTCTCTCGTAAGAAAATGATCACGTAAACCCTGGCTTGGTCACTTCACAACAGTAGAGATTGATGGGAGATAGTGTCCATTTCTGAAAAATAGTCAGATGCAAGAAAAGTAAAAGAACTTGCAATTATAGCACCTCAGAAAGTCCCAAGTGCTTTACAACCAATGAAGTGTTTGTCACTTGATGCAGTGCAGAAAATGCAGCAACCAATTTGTGCACAATATCCCTTTTTGTTTTTCGCTCATCAGGACAGATTTGCAAGAATATCAAACCTCAAAGGGGAACAACAATTTATGCTGCATGAGAAAAGGTTGCTGACCAGAGGGAGGTAGAGGGTGGAGAAGATTGCAGAGAGCTCAGAAGCATTTTCTACTGGCCAGTTGCAAACCAAAACTGGCAGAGACCAAGGAGCAAATAACTGCCGACTCAGTAGTTCCAAGTTGAAACTTTTTGAATGGAGAACTCTAAATCTCATGGTTCCGACAGTATATTCCATGTGCCTGAACTATTTTGGCCTGTCAGAAAATTTCATCTGGTTCACTAATGTCCTTCAGGGAAGGAAATCTGCCATCGTTACCTGATCTGGCCTACATGTGACTCCAGAGCCACAGCAATGTGGTTGAATTTCAACTGCCCCCCAAGGGCAACTAGGGATGGGCAACACGCATGTCCTACAAATGAATAAAAAAATGTTCTCTGTCTATCAGAGTAAAGGTGTCTGAATTGTAATGGGGCCTTCATCAGGACAGATTTGCAAGAATATCAAACCTCAAAGGGAAACAACAATTTATGCTACCTGAGGAAAGGGTGCTGACTGGAGGGAGGTGGAGGTGGAAAAGATTGCACTTGCTTCACTGTGGATGTTGTCTATATGGACTTTAGTAAAGCGTTTGACAAAGTCCCTCATGGTAGGCTAGTGAAAAAGGTTGGATCCCATGGGATAAAGGGGGAGGTGGCTAGATGGGTGGAGAACTGGCTTGGTCATAGAAGACAGAGGGTGGTAGTGGAAGGGTCTTTTTCCGGCTGGAGGCCTGTGACTAGTGGTGTTCTGCAGGGCTCTGTATTGGGACCTCTGCTGTTTGTGATTTATATAAATGATCTGGAAGAAGGAGTAACTGGGGTGATCAGTAAGTTTGCGGGCGACACAAAACTGGCAGGACTTGCAGATAGTGAGGAACATTGTCAGAGGCTACAGAAGGATATAGATAGGCTGGAAATTTGGGCAAGGAAATGGCAGATGGAGTTCAATCTTGATAAATGCGAAGTGATGCATTTTGGTGGGAATAATGTAGGGAGGAGCTACACGATAAATGGAAGAACCATAAAGGGTGTAGAGACGCAGAGGGACCTGGGTGTGCAAGTCCACAGATCTTTGAAGGTGACGTCACAGGTGGAAAAGGTGGTGAAGAAGGCATATGGCATGCTTGCCTTTATAGGACGGGGCATAGAGTATAAGAGTTGGGGTCTGATGTTGCAGATGTATAGAACGTTGGTTCGGCCGCATTTGGAATACTGCGTCCAGTTCTGGTCGCCACACTACCAGAAGGACGTGGAGGCTTTGGAGAGAGTACAGAGGAGGTTTACCAGGATGTTGCCTGGTATGGAGGGGCTTGGTTATGAGGAGAGATTGGGGAAACTGGGGTTGTTCTCCTTGGAAAGACGGAGGATGAGGGGAGACTTAATAGAGGTGTATAAAATTATGAAAGGCATAGATAGGGTGAACGGTGGGAAGCTTTTCCCCGGGTCGGTAGTGACGTTCACGAGGGGTCATAGGTTCAAGGTCAAGGGGGGGAGGTTTAACACAGATATCAGAAGGACATATTTTACACAAAGGGTCGTGGGGGCCTGGAATGTGTTGCCGGGCAAGGTGGTGGAGGCGGACACACTGGGAACGTTTAAGACTTATCTAGACAGCTATATGAACGGAGTGGGAATGGAGGGATACAAAAGAGTGGTCTAGTTTGGACCAGGGAGCGGCGCGGGCTAATTGTTCCTTGTTTCTCGTTTCAAGGCTTCATTCTATGATCTGCCAGTACAGAGCGAGACTGCGGATAGTTGGGAACCTGTCTCGGGGGCAGGGAATTCATATGGTGTTCGTGGAAGTGGAAATGACTAGGGTTGGGAAGCATTTTCCGATCAGGGCCGGTGTGATCTCCTGGACTCGTTTCGATCGCCTCAGGGGGTCGGAGAGGAATTTCCCAGATTTTTTTTCCCCATATTGGCCCTGGGGTTTTCACTCTGGGTTTTCGCCTCTCCCTGGAGATCACATGGTCTGGAATGGGGGGGTGGGGATGAGTTAATAGGCTGTGATGAACAAAGCATCGTAGCTGTGAGGGACAGCTCGGTGGATAGGATATTGGTATGTAGATAGGCTGGAAAATTGGGCGGGGATCCTGGATTGAGGATTCAATCCTGGACCAGGGAGCGGCGCGGGCTTGGAGGGCCGAAGGGCCTGTTCCTGTGCTGTATTGTTCTTTGTTGTTGTTCTTGAAACAGATGGTCATCTCATTTTTTTTGCAGCGAGTTCTTTGGTGAGCAATAAGACCTTTTTTTTGTTGGGAATAAATGACTAGATTTGACAGCAGATTCCAGCTATCCCAAGTTAGGAAAGAGACTTGCAGTGGTACCATTCCCACTCAGCACTGTTTAAGTGATGGGACGTAGAGATGCTTTCAAGGATGTCTGACTTTCTTAACCTCAACAAATTGTTCCCACTTACGGACATCTATCTTTCATACTGATTCAGAGCCACTGTTAAGAGGCTTCAAATTTATTTTGCAGAGCACCACAAAATCACTTCCCAATTGTCAATTGTACAGTATCAAGGGTGTAAATGAGAGAAGATGAGAGAATGTGTACAACACATTAGTGTTAGTGAAGCTCTGAGCAATTTTAGGTCCATTACATTAACTTCTCTCTAATAACCTCACACTTGGTTCGTAATCATTTAAATTTATAGCCCAGATAAGTTTTATGTGAATTATTCCCTGGAAATGTTTTTGTTTTCTTCAATTTGACATCTGGCAAGATTAAAAAGATTTGATTGACTTCAGTTTTGCCCTAGGGTTCTTGTACCGATGGGATTTCAACAACGGGAGTTGATTTGTCAACTGAACTCTGTTTGTTTTATTAAAATCCCTCTTAGAAACATAATATGCAGCATTTAAAGGCAAGAATAGATCACACTAAGAAAAGCACAGCTGCTGCTTGGAAAACATAGAACATCTAGCCATTTTATCCTAATGCCCACATTCATCAAGGAAAGCTAAGATATGCCCTAACAACTAGAATCGGTTGTTCGTAATTTAAAGAAAACTAACAAAACAGATCCTGGCTGAGAAACGTAATGATGTTACTCTCATTGTACAGGAGTAAAGGGGGAACCAAAGGCATCCAATACGGCGAGTGGTAGACACATTTTCAGCTACAAATGTAGCACATAGCATGGCATCAAAAGCGGCCCCAAACCCACAACAGAAATACACTGGACCCTTTTTATTTGCAATAGAGGTTTTGTAGCCTGTTTGATACCTCCCTCAACAAATTAGTTTAGTCTGAATGGAGCTGATACTGGACCATCAGCAGGTGCAAGAAAACATCTGGCCTAACGGGCCTTATGTGATTTCTTGAGGCCACCACCAAAAAAGGTAAATTAAAATGAAATAGTTACCTGTACATGAAGCTGTGAGGTGGAAGAGTGTTTCACCCGACTCCACATTAAAATCACAGGCCGTTCTTGCACAAAAAGTTGCTCCTTCCAACTGTGGCCTCACTCTTGCTACCTTGTTTGCAATCATTTAACTTCCTTGCAGTTTTCTCCCTCCTTATTGAAAGCTAGTCTCAGTAATGGTGACCATGAAACTATCATCAATTGTCGATTGTTGTAAAAACCCATCTGATTTACTAATATCCCTAATGGCCAACAAGAGACTCCAGATCTTAACAGGTGATTCTTAACCGCCCTCTGAAATGGCCAAGCAAGCCACTGAGTTCGAGGGCAATCAGGGATGGACAACAAATGCTGGCCTTGCCTGTGACACCCACAGCCCCATGAAAGAAAACAATATAGTTGATTCCCTCCATCTTCCAAGGCCTAAATGAGGGTCTTATAAATATGTAGTGGCCTGAAATTTAGCAGGCTAGGCTGATGTAATTGAGGCCCGAGATCCAGTATCTGGTGTACCTTGGACCTGTCCATTCCAGCGCAACAAAACATTTACTTCACTCAGGTCAGGCCCTCCTGCCATTCCCCCCCCCCCCCCCCCCCCCCAGGGAACACCACTTAACCCAGAATCAAACCAGCAAAGGTAAGCTAATTATGTTCAACTATTCAGGGACATTTCTGTCTGGAAGGAAGATGAGGTGAGGGCCGAGGTGTCTAAAAGAGTCATAAATAACGAAAACACATTAATTGGATCCAACACTTTTCTACACATATATGACTGCGTGGAATAAAGTTCAAGGAAAGGAAAATGACCCATGGATGCACCCTCACAGTCAAGGATGTGGAGAATATATAGACAACCAAGACTGCTGCTGCTGCCATCTGTAAGATTTTTGGATTTGGGGCATAGGTACCCAAGATTGGTAGTCAACTATTCATAAGTAATTTTAAGACCATTTATTAAGAAGCAACAGTTTACATACAATGCACTAATTAATTAGACAGAAAAAATGACGTTTGAGAGTGATTTACTGATCCAGGATGAACAGACAGTTGCCACAGTGTCTTCATCTCCTCACCTTGTGATGGCAGCATTCTGCTTTCTAGTCAAAGTGTTAGGGGACTCTTCCCTCAGCCTTTTTCCTCCTCTTCTTCCATTTGAAGAAGATGGCTGTCTGACTGGCACTGCCACCTCACCAGCACTGCTGCTCTGTCCGAGCACTTGGTCATATACCCTTTTTTCTGGAGGCTGGTGGCTTACTCAGTGCCAATTATCTATCCATTCTGACTAATAGACACAAGATATCAAAGTGATTACCTGCTTTCCTGTTTGTCACCCTGAATGAGGTTAGCTTTATAGTGCACATCATGCTGAGAGTCATTTCCTGGCCCTTTCTAAACACTTGCATCGATAAGGGGGTACACTGGATGCCATCTTATCATCTATGAAATATCAACATGGCAGCCAAAACCACCTGACCTTGCAGTGTCCAGAGACTGTTAAGAAATTGCTGCCTTTTTAGAAAGTTTTTTGGTTAAGTTTAGAAGAATTCTATACTATGCAGAAATTACCAGTTTATTAAAGACAGTTTGACTCCAGTGGAAAGTCAGGGGGAATCTCTAAATATCCTTCAACAGTGTTGTCATCGGGGTAAGCATCAAATCACATTAAAGTACTCTCACAAACAGCAAATCAGGAAGTAAAATGCACCAGTTTTTTCATTTTTATGCAAAATAAATGTTTGATTGGGACATGTACATGAGTTTAAGGTAAAAGATGAAATGTCAAAATGCCATTAGGAAAGGGAAAATCTGTACTTTAGGGATTGCTAGATTTTTTTGTAGCTTTCTTTGACGTCAATGGCAAGTACTTGCTTAGCTGCTGACCAGGAAATTCAGGCCAATATTCGGTCCTAACATTGGATGCTCAGCTCATTTTGTGCCTCAGCACATAACTCTGACATTGATGAAGCTACCTGCCACTGTCAAGATTTTCAAATTTGAATTTGTCGCAGTAATCTTTAACAAATGTTCTCACGACTGATGCATTTGGAATTTTAAAAATCATAATGGAGAAATTTGACATTTAAGAAATAAGGACTTACTATCTCAGGGCCACTGAAGTTGTTTAGCTGTGATAACAAACTTAGCACACTGTTAAAAGCCAGTTACACGTCATTTGACAAAGTATAACATTTTTCAAGGGTTTTTATAGTGGGGCTAAGAGCAAAATGGAAGTTTTCACCAGCTCATTGATTTCTACTTGATTGCAGCCTAAGGGTTAGGGCTGGGGGGTGAAAGTCTTACAATGCATATTCTCTGGGGAAGCATTGAATGACTGACAGTAACTTTCTGTGTTTAATAGCACATATACAGGCTCCAGAAGTCACTGTCAGATTCAGAGCGGTAGTAACAATGAACACTTACAGTTTTTTATCATTACTATTAGAATATACAGAATATTTTCAAATACAAAATTCTAACAATGTGGTTGGTCTCAAATTGAGAGTGGCTTACCCGATTCCCATCAGACTGCACTTTTCCATTTCTGACATCAGTTCTTGTTTTGGCCTTTTTGTGAATAGTTTTGTGCTACTGGCCTTCACTCAATGCAAAGAGTAGAGACTAACCAAACTCATTTCATATCAATTACTTACAGACAGAAAGTCTGACCATTCTGACCTGAATTCAAACAACAGGACCAAGTTGATGGAGCTTTTTTCAGAGACTAAGCATTAAGCCAGTTTTCACGTGAGGGATTCCCCTTCTTAATTACAGCTCAGCTAATATCAAGACTCAAAGAGATAGTATTCTGGTTAAAGACATTTCTTTATTTCCCAGGCTTGGTTCAACGTACAAAGGAGAGTGGTTTTTGTGGCGTTCCAAAATCACTCTAAAAGTACACCACTTTCAGTATTACAATTATACAATTTTCAAAAGTCACTTGCCCGCCCTCTCTGGCTCACACTCTGCTGGGGTGAGCAATGATTATTAGCATGGGTTATTTACCAAAGCCAATAACATTTACCCTCTGACATCATGGGAATACATGAATTCATGGGCTTTGAAAGTTTTTCTCACAGTCTCCTAACATTTCTTAGACTTTCCCTTATCTTGTATAATGTACGGTTTATTCATTTGCCTGTCTGAGAACTCTTAGCTGTTCTTGGAATATTCAGAAATGCATGTCTAAATTCTCCAAAATGGTTATATGTGTCTCTATGCAAACAGGTACCTTTGTAAGATATATTCCAGGCACTTTGTGACTTCACTCTAAATTAATCTACTCTGATTTGTTAGTCTTTTAGTCCGAGGTTATTCTGAACCCCCCTTACACAAGTGTTCATCAACAATGTGTCAACTCATTATGTCACAATGTCTCTTTAGTATTATGGATTGAAGAAAACAGCAGATTGAGGACTAATTATCTGAACTTAAAAATCAGTGATCTCCTCCACACACACAGACAAAAGCAGTAATTGGATTATTTGTTAGAATTGTACCTGGCAATCTTGGAAATGTGACATTGTGAATTCAATTCAACGTTCAAGGAGACATCATGAATTAACTTGTCAAATATTTATACTGTTTATTGCACATGTCCAAAGAGATAGGATCTGATGCTCAACATTTATTAGAATTCAAACAGCACTTCATTGAGGGGCTCGCTGAAGAAGATCAAGAGGCACACATGAAGCCTGGAGAAGATTTCCAATTGGTCTTGCCATGTACTTTTATTCATACAACGTTGCTTCATTTATGTATTTCATGGAGACTTAGATTAACAATCAAAAAGTAACTAATTGAGAACAAATGGCTAATTCAAAGAAGAGGCTTAACTGAAGTTCCTTAAGTATATAGTTTTGAGTTGTACAGTTCTTTTTCTGGTGTACTCTGTAACAAAAGTGAATTTGGAAAGAAGTGCAAGAGTTTTGGATAACTCGGGGTTAACAGTTCAGAGTTAGGGTGCTGAAGAGTAAGTTTAGGGGAGACATCGCACAGAATTTCTTCGCACACAAGCTGATTAAGAGCTACAGGTTTCCAACATGAGTGGAAGCCAGGACACTGCAATCACATAGGACCCCACTGGGTATCAGAATGGTCAGATGATGGAATTGATATTGTGGATGGTTGAGATGTCCAATGAACTGAAGGTCACCCACTGCCTACATGGATCCAAAGATCAAGTTAATAAACATCACAAACATTGGTGTAAAAGAGTCCAGCACTTTTGCCATCTCTCTTGTATTTTTTATAAGGATAAATCACATTCATTTCAATACTCTCATTCAATAACCTTCTAAGATTTTTAAGTAAATTGTGCATCCCTGTACATATTTGTTTTCCTCTGTCCATCTGTGAAAGGTTTTAGAATATCCGCAAATATGAAAGTCAGCAACAAGAACAGCTTGCATTTCTATATGTCTTTAGTGTAGTAAAGTGTCCCAATTAGGCAGCTCACAGGAGTATTATCAAGTAAAACTTGACATTGATCCACATAACGAGACATTGGCTGGAATTCTCCGACCTTGCCTGCAACTAGGATTCTCCTATCCTGCTGCAGTGAATGGAGATTTGGCTGAGTGCCAAATTCTTGCTGGCAGCAGTGGTGGGGTGTGTGGCTCTGGAGAATTCCAGCAATCAATTGAATAAATGTTTGGTGAAAAGAGTCGGCTTTTAAGACAAGTCTTGAAGTAGCAAAGTGGGAGAGAGGCATTTATGAAGGGAATTGCAGAGGTTAGAGCGCAGTCTATTCAAGGCAAAATTGCCAATGGCAATGATTAAAAGTAGGGATGCACAGGAGGGCACAATCAAAGGAGAGCAGATATCTGGGAGGACTGTGCAGCTTGAGGAAGTTATAGAGTTACGAAGGGGCAATTTGAAAGCAAGAATGAGAATTTTATAATTGTGACATTGTTTAACCAGGAGTCAATGTAGGTCAGCGAGCACAGGAGTGAATGAGACTTGGTGCAAAGTAGGACACAGACAGCGGAGCTTCAAATGGTCTCTCAGGGTAGAACGGCAACAAATGAGCTGAGACAATGCAAAATCAGGCAATGTTACAGAGGTGGGAATAGGCGGTCTTAGTGATGGCATGAATGTGTGATCAGACACTCATCTCAGGGTTAAATATGACACCAAGATTATGAACAGATTGGCTTAATTTTAGACAGTTGCCAAGGAGAGGGAAGGAATCAATAGCTAGGGAATGGAGAATGGAGTCTTCACAATAGTTAATTGGAGGAAATTTCTGCTCACCCAGTAAGGGATATTGGATAAGCAGCCTGATAATTTAGCAACAGTGGAGGAGTCGGGATAGATATTGCTGAGGTTGAGCTGGGGTGTCATCCGTGTGCATGTGAAAACTAGCAGCATGCCTTCGGATGATTTTGTCAAGGGGCAGCATGGGTATGAGAAATAGGAGCAGGTCAAGGATAGATCTTTAGGGTCAGCAGAGGTAAACAGTGCAGGAGAAGGAAGAGAGGATATTCCAAGTGATTCTCTGACTACGATTGGAAAGATGAGAATGAAACCAGGGGAGTGCAGTCGTGCAGCTGGACAATAATGGGGAGATGCTAGAGGTGGCTGATGTGATCACTTGTGTCAAAGGCTGCAGACAGCTCAAGGAGGAGGAGGGAAAGTTTACTTTTGTCACACTCACAAAGAATGTCATTTATAACTTTGATATGAACCTATTGTGTATACCTGGATGTCATTGTAATGTAAGGGTGCTTGACAGAGCAAGGGTTAACTTGTGGGCCAGGAGAATAGCACTGCCCATGGTATGATGCATAGAGTCACATGGTAATTAAGGCAGAGAACATTCTAAAAGGGATCTACCTACATGAGAGCAGCACCAAGCATGACAGTAACTGGGATCTGTACATGGTTAAAGATGACCAATAAAGTGTTCATGCTTAAAGATACAAGTTTCAAGATCTCATCAATGAGGCACCAAACAAACCCATTATGGTAGCATGGCAGCATTCATATCTATCTGACTGGACAGATTCAAACATGGAGAAAAATGGGCACAGATTGGGGAAGCTTGGATTCAGCTCTCTGTATGGCTTTAAAAGAGGGATTTTTTCTGATCAGAGAAGGGTGAGATTCCAGGCAGTATCTGGCATATTTGAAAATAAGGGATGCATTGCCATACCACTGAGGCCATATGAAAAAAACATCAAGTAAACAGTCTTCAGGATAAAAAAGGAAGAACCGGGAAGACAGTAAAAGAATATATGTACACTGAGCAATCTTGAGTTGCTAGTGCCTGCAAGAGGAATGGTGGGTCAATTAGGATTTATGGGCTCTTTCAATGATGAAAATGAATCATGTAGAACATTTTCAGTACATTGTACAAGCCAATAAAATTGCAAACGAATTGCTTATATCAGCTTTTTTCAGTACAATAGGAAGTAAAACCTTCAATTTGCTCCGGTGCTCGATTCAAGCCAAGAAAGTTAGGAACTAAAATTTATGATGACTTGACAAAGATCCTTGAAGAGCACTACTCTTCAAAGCCACCGACCTACATGGAACGGTTCAGGTTCCACTGAAGGCAAAAGAGTTGCTCAGTTTGTGGCAACTTTAAAAAGGCTGACACAACATCATGAGTTTGGTGAGTCATTGGAATATACTCTTCGAGATCATCCAGTTTGTGGTCTCCAAAATGAGGCTATGCAAAGAAGATTGCTTACTGAACATGCTTTGACTTTAAACACAGCAGTAGAAATCGCAGTGTCGAACTGGCTGCTAAAGAGGCTTCATAATTTGGTGCAGGAATGAAGACCCACAAGTTGGGAACTATTCATAAAAAGTCAAAACAGAAACAAGCACGTCACAGATGTGCTAAAAATAGATCATTCAGCATGCGAATGCTGGAGAAACAATAGTCAATGCAAGAATTTTGGCAAAATAGGTCACATTGCAAAAGCTTGTTGGGCTAGATCAACTTCCCCTGAGGAGAATATTCAGAAGAAGAATCCGGGTACCTTCAAAAAAAAAACAAGTTGCATTCTACAAAAAGAATTTACAACATGGGAGAAAAGAATTACAACCGTGAAGAGGAGAATGTCCAGAAATATTATGAAGAGCTCAAACTGAACGTCTTATTCATACAGAGTGAATCACAGAGATTCCAGTGATTCTGAAGTTAAATAGCTGTACCTGAATTGTGCACAATTCTTGTCATTATACTAAATGGGGGACCAAGCTGATTTTGAAGTGAGTCAACCAAAGACTAAGCTGCTATTTTGTTTCAAGCACCTTTGCTGTGAGGAGTTGCAATAAGAAACCGAGAATGTCTAAGCTGGAGAAAAGCCAGCCCAGGAGATTTAAGATATTCAAAACTCAAAAATGGACCAATAAATTGAACCTTATTAATACTTTCGACAACAATTTCAACAAGGAAAAACAGCCTCGAGCTTGGACAAGGAAGGGAACTTAGACTTGAAGACTCAAGGGAACTTTGACTGAAAGAATGGTGAATCTAAAGAATAGACTAGCTGAGGAAGAAGTGGACAAGAACAGTAACAGGAAATTGATGAGAATGCTGGGAAAAATAGGTGACAAAATGGGATTGAGTGGTCAGAGAGATAATGAAGTGAGATTAATTTATTGAGAGCGACTAAGCTTAATTTTAACCCTTGATCAGCCATTATAGCCTTTTCTAATCCTCACCATTCTTTGGTCTTCTGTGTCCACAGCATATTGCCTATAATGTGACAGATCTCTATCTAAACTGACCATGACTGGCACAGATTTAAAATTATTTGCAAAAGAAGCAAGTGTAATATGAGGAAAAACTGTTTCACACAATGAGCAGTTTGGGTCTGAAATCACTGCCTGGAAGTGTAGTGGAGGCAGGTTCAATCGAGACATTCAAGAGGGCATTAGATGATTATCTGAGTAGAAATAATGAGCAGGGGTACAAGGAAAAGGCAGGGTCATGATGCTCGCTTGGAAAGCTGGTGTAAGCATGATGGGCCAAATAGCCTCCTTCTGCCTCATAACAATTCTGTGATTCTGTGACTGCTCAGCATTTCCTTACAGAAATTGGATGTGGAAAATGCTGAATTGTGTGAGCTGGAAGACGAGTTGGATTTTTGCTGAGGTGATTTAACTTTGAATTTTTAGGCTTGAATTTCACGCTGTGGACGGAGAAAGAACGGCTACAACAATGATTTAATGACAATAATGGCTTTAAAATGGCTGTTCTGGCTGAGAGCTAAGCATGCTGGGATTTCTGGTCAATTCATAGATTAAGACCAGATGGAGGTCGTAAAGTTGCTCTGGTCTGGGAACTATGATAAGGAAAGTTGTTTACAATAACCAAGACAGCGTGTCTTCGATTTATATGGCTGTTATGTATGGGACATGTCAAATGAACTAAGTATAATGGCATTGTTCAAAAATAATGTCACTGGATGTGCGAGCCACGTGATCAATTTCTGGTTACACAGTTGGCTGGATGACAGAGAAGCTTCCAGAAGCGAGTGGAGAATTGTGGATAAAAGGATATGTGAGCCTTTGTTTGCCAGCAATAACTCAAAGAGACCAACCATCGCACGTAGAAGTGCACCCTGAAGAATGCTTCAGAGAACAAGAAGATAGATTCTACATTGAGGATATTTCTTGGCCAAGGTTTTTCTAAACTCGGTAGTATCTACTTTCAGTTAAATCGTTAAAGTTGATGTTTAGTTAAAGTTGATGTTCAGTTAAAGTTAAAGAGCAGTTTAAGAGTTAAAGTTCAGTTGAAAGTTGATGGTTAGTTAGACTTAAAGTTCAGTAAAGAATTAATGAGTTGCAGCTGTTTATGTTTGAGTTGGTACTAGAAGTGTTAAATAAAGAAATAATTGAATTACTGTCCTTGTTTGTCTCATTAAACTGGATGCTTCAAAGGTGTTTAAATTAAAGCTTTTAACAATGCCCATTTGTGCCTGGATGGGCTGACGAGCTGTCAGCCATTTTGATTGGCCGGCAGCTCTACCATCTCAGTGTGGACAGAAGTTCTGCTTGCTGCTCATTGAGTAAGAAAGCCCACCAACGCCTCTATTTTCTCAGGAAGCTAAGGAAATTCTGCTACAACTCACATCAACTTTTACAGATGCACCATAGAAAGCGTTCTTTCTGATTGTATCACAGCTTGGTATGGCTCTTTCTCTGCCCAAGACCGCAAGAAACTACAAAGGTTTGTGTACAATGCCCAGTACATCACGCAAACCAGCCTCCCATCCATTGACTCTGTCTACACTTCCCGCTGCCTCAGAAAAACAGCCAGCATAATCAAGAACCCCACGCACCCTGGACATTCTCTCTTACACCTTCTTCCATCATCAGGAAAAAGATGCAAAAGTCTGAGGACATGTACCAACCGACTCAAGAACAGCTTCTTCCCTGCTGCCATCAGACTTTTGAATGGGGGGACCTACCTCGTGTTAAGTTGATCTTTCTCTGCACCCTAGCTATGACTGTAACACTACATTCTGCACATTCGCCTTTCCTTTTCGATGTACAGTATGCTTTGTCTATATAATGCACAAGAAACAATAATTTTCATTGTATACTAATACATGTGACAATAATAAATCAAATCAAATCTAACAAGCAAGTGTCACAAAATAGTGCACAATCTCAGAAACCCTCGACAATCTTTCTCCTTCAGTTGGGAGAAAGCAGGAATGCAATAAAATTAATTTCAGTGCTTTGAGCAGGGATCAGCACTCAGGATGGGTCATGTAAATGTACAAAAATATCAGTCAGGAAGAAACCAACAGTTCCATTTCTCATATCCCATAGAATCTTATACATTATATGATCAACACTCACTGCCCACTCAGAGTCACACACCTTCTCCTAATCTTAGCAAAGGCTCAACTTTGAATTGAAGAAATCCAATACAATTTATTCTCCAGTTTGTCCCAGAGAATACACTGGTATGATAGGATACAGCTGATTCCATAAAACTTGTTGACAACTTGACAGTAATAAACTGAAGTATTCAGTGAGAAGTCTGCATAACACAAGGTGTATCAAAGTACACATTTTTTTTCAAAAACAAAATTCCATTACTACACTGACAATAGTCTGCCATAATCATAGGTTTGTCTTACACCGAACCTGTTAACAAACTGAAAAATCTCTGAACACAATTAAACTGCCCATAAAACGCGAAAATACATTCCTCACTCATAAAAGTGGCAGAAATCTGTAGCATGCAGCAGAGAAGGAATAAAGCTTTATTATTTAAAATAAAAGATTTGCGATGTATATTGTTGCTGGCAATTCCTCTCTGATCAGAAAACATGATTTATTTTCCAAACACTTTCATGTTTCTCTTGCAAAATTTGCGATTGAGAAAATAGGGTTTTGTTTGTAGTATAATGTGGCGGCAATCAAGTCGTTACTTTAACTCTCCTCCAAGTCTTCAGGCACCAGCCGCTGTGCAGTCACTCATTCCCTGAAGGTAATCAGCAGTTTGTATTAGTCACCTCCTTAAAAATCCTAGCGTGTAGTCAGACTAGGCCAAATGCTAGCTCCCCCGTCAGCACATGTAGCCCGTGCATCACTTTTCCACTTGCAATTTCTATCATTCTTCACACTTAATAAGAACATAAGAACATAAGAAATAGGAGCAGGAGTAGGCCATCTAGCCCCTCGAGCCTGCCCCGCCATTCAATAAGATCATGGCTGATCTGACGTGGATCAGTACCACTTACCCGCCTGATCCCCATAACCCTTAATTCCCTTACCGATCAGGAATCCATCCATCCGCGCTTTAAACATATTCAGCGAGGTAGCCTCCACCACCTCAGTGGGCAGAGAATTCCAGAGATTCACCACCCTCTGGGAGAAGAAGTTCCTCCTCAACTCTGTCTTAAACCGACCCCCCTTTATTTTGAGGCTGTGTCCTCTAGTTTTAACTTCCTTACTAAGTGGAAAGAATCTCTCCGCCTCCACCCTATCCAGCCCCCGCATTATCTTATAAGTCTCCATAAGATCCCCCCTCATCCTTCTAAACTCCAACGAGTACAAACCCAATCTCCTCAGCCTCTCCTCATAATCCAAACCCCTCATCTCCGGTATCAACCTGGTGAACCTTCTCTGCACTCCCTCCAATGCCAATATATCCTTCCTCATATAAGGGGACCAATACTGCACACAGTATTCCAGCTGCGGCCTCACCAATGCCCTGTACAGGTGCATCAAGACATCCCTGCTTTTATATTCTATCCCCCTCGCAATATAGGCCAACATCCCATTTGCCTTCTTGATCACCTGTTGTACCTGCAGACTGGGCTTTTGCGTCTCATGCACAAGGACCCCCAGGTCCCTTTGCACGGTAGCATGTTTTAATTTGTTTCCATTGAGATAGTAATCCCATTTGTTATTATTTCCTCCAAAGTGTATAACCTCGCATTTCTCAACGTTATACTCCATTTGCCATATCCTCGCCCACTCACTCAGCCTGTCCAAATCTCTCTGCAGATCTTCTCCGTCCTCCACACGATTCACTTTTCCACTTATCTTTGTGTCGTCTGCAAACTTCGTTACCCTACACTCCGTCCCCTCCTCCAGATCATCTATATAAATGGTAAACAGTTGCGGCCCGAGTACCGATCCCTGCGGCACGCCACTAGTTACCTTCCTCCAACCGGAAAAACACCCATTTATTCCGACTCTTTGCTTCCTGTCGGATAGCCAGTCCCCAATCCACTTTAACACACTACCCCCAACTCCGTGTGCCCTAATCTTCTTCAGCAGCCTTTTATGGGGCACCTTATCAAACGCCTTTTGGAAATCCAAAAACACCGCATCCACCGGTTCTCCTCCATCAACCGCCCTCGTCACATCTTCATAAAAATCCAACATGTTCGTCAAGCACGACTTTCCCCTCATGAATCCATGCTGCGTCTGATTGATCGAACCATTTCTATCCAGATGCCCTGCTATCTCCTCTTTAATAATGGATTCCAGCATTTTCCCTACTACAGACGTTAAGCTGACCGGCCTATAGTTACCCGCCTTTTGTCTCCTTCCTTTTTTAAACAGCGGCGTAACATTAGCCGTTTTCCAATCAACCGGCACTACCCCAGAATGCAACGAGTTTTGATAAATAATCACTAACGCATCCACTATTACCTCTGACATTTCTTTCAATACCCTGGGATGCATTCCATCCGGACCCGGGGACTTGTCCACCTTCAGTCCCATTAGTCTACCCAGCACTGCCTCTCTGGTAACATTAATTGTATTAAGTATTTCTCCTGCTGCCAACCCTCTATCGTTAATATTTGGCAAACTATTTGTGTCCTCCACCGTGAAGACCGACACAAAAAACTTATTTAAAGACTCAGCCATATCCTCATTTCCCACTATTATCTCCCCCCTCTCGTCCTCCAAGGGTCCAACATTCACTCTAGCCACTCTATTCCTTTTTATATATTTATAAAAACTTTTACTATCATTTTTTATATTAATTGCTAGCCTAGCTTCATAGTCTATCCTTCCTTTCTTTATCGCTTTCTTAGTCTCTCTTTGTTGTTTCTTAAATTTTTCCCAATCACTTGTTTCTCCACTATTTTTGGCCACTCTGTACGCAGCTGTTTTTATTTTAATACTCTCCTTTATTTCCTTCGTTATCCACGGCTGGTTCTCCCTTTTCTTACAATCCTTGTTTTTTGCTGGAATATATTTTTGCTGAGAACTGAAAAGGATCTCCTTAAAAATCCTCCACTGTTCCTCAGCTATCCTACCTGCCAGCCTGCTCTCCCAGTCTACCTTAGCCAATTCATCCCTCATCCTATCATATTTCCCTCTGTTCAAACAGAGGACACTGGTTTGAGACCAAACTTTCTCCTCTTCCATCTGAATCAGAAATTCGACCATATTGTGGTCACTAGACCCAAGAGGGTCCTTCACAATAAGATCCTTAATTCTACCTACCTCGTTACACAATACCAGATCCAAAATAGCTCGTTCCCTCGTCGGTTCCGTAACATGCTGTTCAAGGAAACTATCCCGACAGCATTCTAAGAACTCTTCCTCCATTCCACCCTTACCGACTTGAGTCTGCCAGTCAATGTGCATGTTGAAGTCCCCCATGATTATTGCCGTTCCGTTTTTACACGCATCCCTTATCTGCTTGTTTATAGCCCTCCCTACCTCAACATTATTATTTGGGGGCCTATATACCACACCTACTAGTGTCTTTCTCCCTCTACTATTCCTCATCTCTACCCATAACGATTCCACGTTTTGTTCCTCAGAGCCTATGTCATCCCTCAGTACTACCCTGATATTATCTCTTATTAATAGCGCAACCCCACCACCTTTTCCTTCCTGTCTATTCTTCCTAAACGCCTGATACCCCTGGATATTCATCTCCCAGTCCTGGTCACCTTTCAGTCACGTTTCTGTAATGGCCACTAGATCGTACCCACTTGTGCTGATTTGCACCATCAACTCATTCACCTTTCAGGCACTTCCTTGTTTAGCCCTGGATATTGCTGCAGGTTTCGCCAAATAAAGGTTTTGCAAACTTGTTAGAGGATGTGTGCATCATACAAGTGCGTTGCAATGAGCACCCTTTCAGGCATCTGAAGCAGAACGTGACCTCTTTTAACCCCGTCAGTTTGGAAAGCCAGAGAATCCAGGTGGTATTTCACAGTTGGCAATGGCTCAGTAGTGGCCTGACTTAAATCAATGTCAGTGCCAAGGTTTCAGAAGGGTTAGTGAGCACAGCTGCCCATCCTTCCATGTCTTACAGGAGGCACTCTCATTCAGTAAAACAACAGCAAAACAACCTACCTGCAGGATTTTAAGGTCCATTACTTTTATACGAGCAGACAAATTAGGAGCAGGAATAGGCCATTCAGCCCCTCTGACACTCAGTAAAATCATGCCTATTCTGATTGTGGCCTAAACTCCACATTTCGCCAGCCCCCGATAACCTTTGACTCCCTTGCTCGTGGAGAATCTAAAAATATTTATATTCATCTTCTTCAGATGGTTGCATAACACTACCATGATACGATTTGGATACTTTCCACATGCTCTTTCTCGTGGCTGGTGAATCCATTCCTTTTACAGGCAAATGGACACTTCCCATGAACTGAAACTTAACTGAGCATGGCGTAATCTGGGCAATAGTGTGGCCAAGGTGAACAATAAATCTCATGCTCTGCTGATCACCTCACTGTTAGAAGTACAAGACGCCTCATACTCTGAGCCTCATCAATAGATGGGCTTATAACAAACACCCTGACAGACTGTGCCTCCGAGGCAACAAATTACAAACTCGGTAAAGCCAGCTGAAGCAAGAACTAACACAATTCAGGCTTCCCTCAAGTGTAAAACTTCACTTAAACTCAGTCCTGTTCTGGAAAAAGATGCCTGAAAACCTTAAGGTGGTCCTTAATAACAATTGAAGCAATGTCCATGTTGCAGAGTTTCTCTGTGCAAATGGGTCTTCACAGGATGTTCCTATGAATTCCAGCACAAGGGGACAGAAATCTCCTGACCACAGGCGGATGGGATGTCAGTTTGGCCAAAAGCAATGAAAAATCCGAATGTGAAAAAGGAATGATCAAATTGGCTTCATGCACAACTAAATATTTCAGTGGGTAGGATTCAGATCTCAACTTTGTTGATTTTCTTGAAGGTGTACTTACAGTTGTGAAGCAGATTGGAAAAAGACTTCTCCCCGTTTCCAGCCCTTCCCCCAGCGCCCCCATCCCCCCACCCATTCCTTACACTCTCTCCTGCCAGACTGATTCAAAGGTCATGGATGGAGAAAATCCATTTAATGGTCTGCTGATCAATATTGACTATTTCTGACACCAAATGAACAGTGAGTCTTTTCTCACTTGCTGAACAATGGTGCAATAAAACTTCCATTCCACCTGCTTGGCCCCTGTCTACATATTTCCTTGTAAGTAATTGACAGCATGGGAGATGAAAGGGAACTCAAAGGCACCCTGTTTACATAGCTATGACTCACAGCCGTTATAGCCCAGCCGCCAGCTTGTGCTCAGCCAGAGCAGTCAGCAAACGAAAGTGATCACAGCCACAAGCTTCAATACGCAAGAGTCCATTGCGCAATGGTGCACTCGGATGTATCTCCATATTCAATGGGTTTTCACTGAATCTAGTAAACAGACACGAGTAATAACTTTCCAAGGTGCTACATTAGCTTGTTCAACTTTCCACCTCCCATGCCTCGCCCCCATATTTGGGAGCATGTGTGAGTCTCATAAACACTCCTAATTGTAGCAAATTCCATATAAATTGGTCCCACGATAAATGCTACAATATTTATTTCTTCATTTTCATTCCCCTTGCACACCCTTCCTGTTAAAAACCTTCCCTGCTCCAGCCTTCAAAACTTGGATTTTTTTAAAAACTAGTTGTGAGGTTTTTTTTGTCTTTGGAACTTTTTAATGCAGTGATTTCTCCAGTATTTTCGGAGTGTGGCTTTCTAACGCAGTTTGTCGCTGCATTTCTGCGTGGCATGGGGAATTTTGCAGCGACCCTTTGCTACGGCAGTGTTGCTGACAGTATTTGCTGGTACATTGGCGACCACAGCAATCCCTGTATTCTGCTGGAGTACAAATTGCTGAGGCTGCAAACTGTATCGGGTAGCGAGATCTACAACCTCACCCTCGGGGGAGTTCACACATGACTGTGGCCCACTCGTGCCCTGTGACTTACCAGATCCAGGCAGTAGAGCAGCATTTAACATATGCAGAGTGCCATTATCTGAGCTGGTGACAGTGAGTACTAGGTCAGGTGGAGGTTCCTCCTCCGCAATGCCGTTTCCTCTCACAGCCTTCTCCCCTGAGGCTTCCAGGGGTTGGGCAGCCAGCAATTCTTCATTGCCTGAAAGCACAAAAGCATAAGATAGTGAATGGGGGCTGGAAGTGGGTGAGGAAAGCAGGAGGTTCATGGTCACTCCATTAGTTTCATTTTGTGACATTTTTCAGGGTGAGGAGTGAGTAGAGAAGATGCACAAGATAGCAACTTATCATTACCCTCGATGGCATCTGCAACATTGGGTCCCAAAATTCATTGCATCTCCTCATGGGCACTGCTACCATATTCTGGAAACCACACATTGAACACCCTTACCACATAATCCGATTCCCTGTGGAGGCTGAGTTTTGAAACCTGCTATAAATCTGGCCTCCAGCTGTCTGCACAGAGTGGTGCACCCTCCCCTTCGCTGGCGTGCCACCCTCCTTCTCCATAAATAGCAAATAAACAGTTATCCAACAGCCACAGTGGAATGCTGAAAGTTCTCCTTTACAGGGACTACACCTTTCAAAAGGCAGGACTACCTGGAACATGTACTTTCCTCACTACAATGCTCAGTCCCCTGGAGTGCACAGACAATACTGATAGAGAAATGCAATCCAAGGTGGGGTGTGTGAGCCAATCATACCTACACCACCATCAAGGGCACTGTGAGGAGGACAAGGTAAAAGCAAGGTGTGGTCTTGCCCTGCTGTAGTAGTAGAGGACACAAGGGAAAGGGTAAGTATTTAATAATTTTACAACTTGTAGTCTCAGAGGTAATTTCTGTGTTTTTTTCTGTGGTTTATAGTTTATAAAGGTTATATTCGGTAGTAACGAGGAGTAGGAAAGAAGGGCCCTAGAGAATTGGATATAACCTGAAACAAAACATCTTTCAAAACTTTAATTTAAAGGGGTAAGACATGAAGGAGAGCTCCAAGCCATGGTCTGCTCTTCGTGCTCCATGTGGGAGGCCGGGAACATTTCCAGTACTTGGGGCCAGCATGTGTGCAGGAAGTGTCTCCAGCTGCAGCTCCTGGAAGCCCATGCTTCAGAGCTGGAGCAGCAGCTGGGGACACTGGAGCATCCGCGAGGCGGAGACTATTGTGGATTGCACGGTAAAGAGGTGGTCACGCCACAGGCTCAGGCTCCACAGACAGGAAGGGAATGGGTGACCATCAGGTAGAGCAAGAGAGCTAGGCAGGCGGTGCAGGAATCTCTTGTGGCTATTCCCCTGCAAAACAGATATACCATTTTGGATACTGTTGCGGGGAATGGCCTTTCAGGGGAAAACTGCAACAGCCAAATCCATTGCACCACGGTAGGTTCTGCTGCTGAGGAGAGGAGTAAAAAGTGTGGGAATGCAATAGTTATAGGGGATTCAATTCTAAAGGGAATAAATAGGCGTTTCTGTAGCTGCAAACAAGACTCCAGGATGGTACGTTGCCTTCCTGATGCCAGGGTCAAGAATGTCTCGGAACGGCTGCACGACATTCTGAAGGGGGACGGCGAACAGCCAGTGGTCGTAGTACACGTTTTTACAAACGACATAGGTAAAAAAAGGAATGAGGTCCGAGAGGCAGAATATAAGGAGCTAGGAAGCTTTACTTTGTAGGACCTCAAAGATACCAATCTCAGGATTACTACCTGTGCCACATGCTAGTCAGTGTAGAAACAGCAGGATACATAGGATGAATACGTGGCTGAAAAGATGATGTGAGGGGGAAGGTTTCAGATTCCTAGGGCACTGGAACCGGTTCTGGGGGAGATGGGACCTGTACAAAGTTGACGAGTTACACCTGGGCAGGATCAGGATTGATGTCCTTGGCGGACTACTTGCTAGAGTGGTTGGGGAGGGTTTAAACTATTATGGCAGGGGGATGGGAATCTTTGCAAGGAGTCAGAGCAAGGGGAATTAAGAACAAGAGGAAAAGGCAGTAAGGAAAATAAGGGAAGTGATAGGCAGGGAAATCAAGGGCCAGAGTCAGATAAGGACGGAGTAAAAAATAGTAGGAAAGGGAAAAGAAACGTTAAAAATGCCCACCTTAAGGTTTTGAATCCAAATGCTCAGAGCATTCAAAACAAATGGATGAATTAGTTGCGCAGATAGATGTAAAGGGGTATGATATACGTAGATGTGGCTCCAAAGTGAGCAAAGATGGGAACTAAACATTGAGGGCTATTCAGTGTATAGGAAAGACAGACGGAAAGGAAAAGGTGACAGAGTTGCATTGTTGATTAAAGATGATTTTGATACGATATTGAGGAAAGATATTAGCATTGACGATGTGGAATCTGTATGGACTGAGTTAAGAATCAACAAGGGGCAAAAACCATTGGCGGGGGTGGTATACAAACCACCAGACTGTAGTGGTAATGTTGGGGAAAGCATTAGACAGGAAACCAGAGATGCGTTTGTTGAAGGATCATCTATGATTATGGGAGACTTTAATCTGCATATAGATTGGGAGAGTCAAATTAGTCACAGTATAATAGAGGAGGAATTTCTGGAGTGCATGCGGGATGGTTTTCTGGAGCAATACGTTAAGGAACCAACAAGGGAGCAGGCCATATTGGACTGGGTGTTGTACAATGAGAAATAATTAGTTGGCAATCTAGTTATGAGAGAACCCTTGGGAATAAATGACCATAATATGATAGAATTCTTTGTCAAGCTGGATAGGTACGTAACTGATTCTGAGACCAGGGTCCTGAATCTCAATAAAGGTAACTATGATGGTCGGAGACATGGATTGCTGGGAAACATTACTGAAAGGAAAGACAGTGGACAGCCAATGGCAGGCATTTAAAGAATGAACAGGTGAACTCCAGAAGTTGCTTATTCCTGTTTGGTGCAAGAGTGGTAAGGGAATTGTGGCCAAACCATGGTTTACAAGGGAAATTAGAGATAGTATCAAATTCAAGGAAGAAGCATACAAATTGGCAAGAAAAAGCAAAAGGCCTGAGGTTTGGGAGCAGTTTAACATTCAGCAAAGGAGGACCAAGCAATTAAGAAGTGGAAAAATAGAGTATGAAAGTAAGGTAGCAGGGAACATTAAAACTGACTGTAAAAGTTTCTATAGATACATAAAGAGAAAAAGCTTGACAAAAATGAATAAAGACCCCTTACAGTCAGAAATGGGAGAATTCATAATGGGGAATAAAATAAATGGCTGAGGAATTAAATTTGTACTTTGCTTCAGTTTTCACAAAGTAAGACATGAATAATGTGCTAGAAGTGCTGAGAGAAACATGTTTTAGTGAGGAGCTGAAGGAAATCAGCATTTGTAGAGAAATTGGGAGAAATTGATGGAATTGAAGGTGGATAAATCTCCAGGTCCTGATAATCTTTGCCCAGATTATTTAAGGAAGTGGCCCTGGAAATAGTAGTAGGTGGTTATTTTCCAAAATTCTTTGGACTCTTGAAAGTTCCTGCAGATTGGAGGGTAGCTAATATAAGCCTGCTATTCAAAAAGGGAGGTAGAGAGATAACAGGGAACTATAGACCACTGAGCCTAACATTGGTGCTGGGGAAGTTGCTAGAGTCAATTATCAAGGATTTTATAACTCGACATTTGGAAGGCAGTGGTATAATCAGACAAAGTCAGCACGGATTTACAAAAGGGAAATCATGCTTGACGAATCTATTGGAATTTTTTGAGGATATAACTAGTAGAGTTGGCCGAGGAGAACCAATGGATGTGGTTTATTTAGACTTTCAGAAGACTTTCGACAAGGTCTCGCATAACAGACTACAATGTAAAGTTAAAGTACTTGGGATTGTAGGTAATGTCTTGAGATGGATAGAAAGCTGGTTAGTCGATAGGAAGCAGAGAGTTAGCATAAATGGGTCTTTTCCTGATTGGCAGTCAGTGATTTGTGGGGTTCCGCAAGGATCAGTGCTGAAACCCCAACTGTTCACATTATATATTAATGATTTGGAAGAGGGAACTAAATGTATTATCTCCAAATCTGTAGATGACACAAAGTTGGGTGGGAGGGTGAGCTGTGAGGAAGTTGCAAAGATGCTTCAGCGTGATTTGGACAGGCTGAGTTTGTGGCCATGTGCATGGCAGATGCAGTATAATTGGGTAAATGTGAGGTTATCCACTTTGGTAGCAATGATAGGAAGACAGATTATTACTTGAATAGGTGTAAATTGAGAGAGGTGGATACTCAATGAGACCTTGGAGTCCTCGTGCACCAGTCGCTGAAACTAAGCGCGCAGATACAGCAGGCTGTAAAGAAAGCAAATGGTATGTTGACCTTCATAACGAGAGGATTTGAGTATAGGGATAGGGATTTTTGATGGAATTGTATAGGGAGTTGGTGAGGCCACACCTGGAGTATTGTGTGTAGTTTTGATGTCCTTATCTGAGGAAGGATGTCCTTGCTATAAAGGGAATACAGCCAGCAAAGGTTTACCAGGCTGATTCCTGGGATGGAAGGTCTGTCATATTAGGAGAAACTAGTCAGTTAGGATTATATTCACTGGAGTTTAGAAGAATGAGAGGGGATCTCATAGAAACTTATAAAATTCTAACAGGTTTAGACAGGGTAGATTCAGAAAGAATATTTCCAATGGTGGGGGAGTCCAGAACTAGGGGTCATAGTTTGAGGAAAAGGGGCAAAACTTTTAGAACTGAGGTGAGAAGAAATTTATTCACCCAGAGTGTGGTGAATGTGCGGGATTCACTACCACAAAAAGTAGCTGAGGCCAAAATGTTGTCTGATTTCAAGAAGAAATTAGATATAGCTCTTGGGGCTAAAGGGATCAAGGGAAGGGGGGGGATCAGGATCATCTTGATCTGCCATGCTCAAGATGAATGGCAGAACAGACTCGAAGGGCTGAATGGCCTACTCCTGCTTCTAGTTTCTATGTTTCTTACCCACGCTGTTTCCGACAGGCATTGGCTCAGTGCGAATCACAGTCCATGCACAGAACAAATATTGCACCCTTGGTATCCAAGATTGTCAAAGTGTGCTGTGTAATGTTACAAGCCAGAGATGAGAAATCTGAGAAGAAGAAAGACAGTCTACAGACTTGACAGATGAGTAGCAGGATTGAAAGGGAGCAATCTACCATTGACTGACAGGTCTTTTAATTGAAATCTGTAAATATGGTCCTCCACTGTTTGGTGTATACAAATTTAGCCTTTTGCCTCCCAGTCGAACTATACGGTGCAAGAAGTCTGCTGTCTAACAGTGGGCTCCACTTATACGCTACAATGGAAAGTGAAACTGTTTGCCTGCAGCTCCCCAGTGAGGGTTTCTGAACACAACTGTCATGGCGGCTGCTGCCCCCATCTGACCCATCTCAGTCTTCTGAGGGCAAAGACTGGGTTTGGCAGAGGGGGCATCAAGGGGGGAGGTGATGGTCTAGTGGTATTATCGTTAGACTATTAATCCAGAAACTTAGCTAACGTTCTGGAGACACGGGTTCGAATCCTGACACGGCAGATGGTGGAATTTGAATTCAATAAAAAAAATATGGAATTAAGAATCTACTGATGACCAGGAAACCATTGTCGATTGTCGGAAAAACCCATCTGGTTTAGTAACGTCCTTTAGGGAAGGAAATCTGCCGCCCTTACGTAGTCTGGCCTACATGTGACTCCAGAGCCACAGCAATATGGTTGACTCTCAACTGCCATCTGAACAAGAGCAGTTAGGGATGGGCAATAAATGCTGGCCAGCCAGCGAAGCCTATTCCCACAAATGACTAAAAGAAAAACCTGAAAGAGAGCACAAGTAGTGCCCA
This sequence comes from Mustelus asterias, assembly GCF_964213995.1. Taxonomy (NCBI): domain Eukaryota; kingdom Metazoa; phylum Chordata; class Chondrichthyes; order Carcharhiniformes; family Triakidae; genus Mustelus; species Mustelus asterias. The sequence goes on along the minus strand of NC_135804.1, from coordinate 84,526,321 downwards.
GCCAATATTCCACATTATCAGGTGAATGTTTGCACAGCACATGAGGGCTATGGTAAGTTGACTTGGTAGCAAGTTACATAGCGCTTAAATGTGAATTTAAATGTCTTTTTTTATACAGGCCACAAAGTTTTAGTTGAAGTGAAGGGTTATGCCGGCTCCATTGCTGATGCTGCACTATTTTTTGGTAAGCACAGAACGAACATAGGTTGCTGTTAACTTGTAACAATCGTACTTTAATACTCTTCCTTATATAACACTCTCCATAACCACTGGATGTGTCAAAGTGATTTACAGTCAGTGAAGTTATTTTTGAAGTGTGGTCACTGTTGTAATGTAGGAAAGGTGACCTCAAATAAGTGGACCACATACAGCAGTGATATTGACTGAAGGATAAATATTGACCAGGACACTGGGAGTAACTCCCCTGCTCTTCTTCGAGATAGTGCCGTTGGACCTCTTACATCCACCCGAGCAGGTAGATGGGACCTCAGTTTAACGTCTCATTAGGTGGATTGGAGATGCTAAATTCCCCCCACCCCCCCCCTCCCCCCCTCTCCGCGTACCTGAATAGGTGCTGAAGTGTGGAGACTAGGGGATTTTCACAGTAACTTCTTTGCAGTGTTAATGTAAGCCTACTTGTGACTAATAAATAAACTTTAACTTCATATGAAAGTTAGCACATCAAACAGTGCTGCACTCCCTCAGTACTGCACTAGAGTGTCAGCCTTGATATTTGTGCTCAAGCCCTGGAGAGGAACTTGAACTCAGAACCTTGTAGCTCTGAAATGAGAGTGCTAGTAACTAAGCCACAGGCTTAGGCAGCATTGATTCTCTCAGTTTGAAGGGAAGAATGCACCCTTTGTCCCAAACATTGTCCCCACCCTCCACCCTACTTTTGCCTAGTCCTTCTTGTTAAAAGGGGCATTTCTGCCGCCAGGTCTTTGGCAAGATCTCGTTATTGCAACAGAGAGAAAAAGAGCAGTGAATTGTGAGACAAGCTGCTTCCCCCATTCCCTGCCTGCTCACAGCCATTAACGGTCCCTGTAGTTATGGAAAATGTGCAGAGGTAATTATTTAAATGAGTTGACCTCACTGAATCCAGAAAAAGGTCAGCTCCCCACTCCCCTTATGCAATTATTTCTGAGCACACAACGAGACCAGGAACACGGAATCAGTTTTGCCAAGTCGTTCATATAATAAAGCAGTACGTATTTCTCCTCCAGCACGGGGGGAGGTTTCCTTCTTGATTAATATTGTGTGCCTCGAGGTTGGTGTAGGGCACAGGAATGGCTGTATCTGCACAGTCAATATACACATCTGCAATTTGGAGGGAAGTGTAGCTACCCCCGGTTTCCATTGCCTCCTGCTCAGGTATATAGTGTGGGCTGAATGGTGATAAGAGAGTTTCATAATGTCACAGTAGGATGCCTGATGAGACCTCCTTTATGACTGCCTAGTTAGTGCAGTATGGAAGTTGAAGGAGACAGTGATCTTTGTTGCTCTTGGCAGGGCAGTGCTAACGGTGACCGTCCCAGTCAGGTGGAGCTTCTCTGCGAGACTCGCCAGTGAATTTAACCTGACCCCCCAGGTAACTGATTCTATTATGATAGACTTGTTCTTCGACTAGTGTTAGATCCTTTGATACCCTGCTCCAAATCTTTCGATATCACAATCGCTGGAGATTGGATGTAAGTTGGGAGATGCGTGTCAGGACACTGTGGAAGTTCTAACACACACACACACATACACAGACAGAAATTTCCCAGGAAGTTTAAGCATCAATGGGGCTGGTATCTGCTCCCTGGGACTCTAATGTCTCCAACACTGAGCTCAAGATCAGAAACCCGAGCCAGATACTTGAGATTGACGGGGAAATTTACATGGAGGAAACATTAAACAGTTTAATACTTGGTCTAACTTGGGAATTAACCAGCTAACTCAACAGAGTTCCCAGCAATCCAACCCAGCCCAGCCACCCCTTATCCCCCCACTCCCCCGACACTACCACAACTCCAATGACCCCACAACCACCCATAAACCCCCAACCACCAGACAACACCCAACCCAATCACCTCACCAACCACCCGGCTACCTCCCAACCACCCAACAATCCCCAACATCCAACTTCCCTCCAACCACCCAGCTACCCCCCCTCCAAACTAACTCAACTACCACCTGACTATTCTCAGCCACTCATTCATTCACTAAGCCATTTACATGCTGAAAGACCTGAATACAACAGTTTCTCTTAGAGTCATAAAGGTTTACAGCATGGAAACAGGCCCTTCGGCCCAACTTGGCCACGTGCCCTTTTTTTGATTTGATTTATTATTGTCACATGTATTAACGTGCAGTGAAAAGTATTGTTTCTTGCGCTATACAGACAAAACATAGTGTTCATAGAGAAGGAAATGAGAATGTAGTATTACAGTCATAGCTAGGATGTAGAGAAAGATCAACAAAGTGGCAAAGATTAGTGGGAACCTAGAGGATTGGGAAATCTTTAAAGGTCAGCAGAAAGCCACGAAAAAAGCTATAAAGAAAGGTAAGATGGATTATGAGAGTAAACTAGCTCAGAATATAAAAACAGATAGCAAACATTTCTACAAATATATAAAACGAACAAGAGTGGCGAAAGTAAATATTGGTCCTTTAGAGGATGAGAAGGGGAATGTAATAACTGGAAATGAAAAAATGGTTGAGGCATTGAACAGGTATTTTGTGTCGGTCTTCACCGTGGAAGACATAATTAACATGCCAAAAATTGATGACAGGAAGGCTATGGCAGGTGAGAACCTAGAAACTATCATTATCACGAAAGAGGTAGTGTTGGGCAAGTTAATGGGGCGAAAGGTAGACAAGTCTCCTCGCCCTGATGGAATGCATCCCAGGGTACTAAAAGAGATGGCGGGAGAAATAGCAAATGCATTAATGGTAATTTACCAAAATTCGCTGGACTCTGGGGTGGTTCCCGCAGATTGGAAAACAGCAAATGTGATGCCGCTGTTTAAAAAAGGAGGTAGACAAAAGGCAGGTAACTATAGGCTGGTTAGCTTAACTTCTGTAGGAGGGAAAATGCTTGAATCTATCATCAAGGAAGAAATAGCGAGACATCTGGATATAAATTGTCCCATAGGTAAGACGCAGCATGGGTTCATAAAGGGCAGGTCATGTTTGACTAATTTGGTGGAATTCTTTGAGAACATTACATGTGCAGTGGACAATGGGGAACCTGTGGATGTGGTGTATCTGGATTTCCAGAAGGCACTTGACAAGGTGCCACACCAAAGACTGCTACATAAGATAAAGGTGCACAGTGTTACGGGTAATGTATTAGCATGGATAGAGGATTGGTTAACTGACAGAAAGCAAAGAGTGGGGGTAAATGGGTGTTTTTCTCATTGGCGATCAGTGACTAGTGGTGTGCCTCAGGGATCAGTGTTGGGACTGCAATTGTTTACGATTTACATAGATGATTTGGAGTTGGGGACCAAGTAGTGTGTTAAAATTCGCAGATGACACTAAGATGAGTGAAAGAGCAAAGTGTGCAGAGGACGCTGAAAGTCTGCAAAGGGATATAGATAATCTAAGTGAGTGGGCGAGGATCTGGCAGATGGAATTCAATGTTGGTAAATGTGAGGTCATCCAGTTTGGTAGGAATAACAGCAAAATGGACTATTATTTAAATGGTAAAAAATTGCAGCATGCTGCTGTGCAGAGGGACCTGGGTGTCCTTGTGCAGGAATCTCAAGGAGTTGGTTTGCAGGTGCAGCAGGTAATTAAGAAGGCAAATGGAATTTTGTGCTTCATTGCTAGAGGGAAGGAGTTTAAAAACAGCGAGATTATGTTGCAGCTGTATAAGGTGCTGGTGAGGCCACACCTGGAGTACTGTGTACAGTTTTGGTCTCCTTACTTGAGAAAGGATATACTGGCACTGGAGGGGGCGCAGAGGAGATTCACTAGATTGATTCCGGAGTTGAGAGGGTTGGCTTATGAGGAGCAACTGAGTAGACTGGAGCTATACTCATTGGAATTCAGAAGAATGAGGGGAGATCTTATAGAAACATATAAGATTATGAAGGGAATAGATAAGATAGAAGCAGGGAAGTTGTTTCCACTGGCGGGTGAAACTAGAACTAGGGGGCATAGCCTCAAAATAAGGGGAAGCAGATTTAGGACTGAGTTGAGGAGGAACTTCTTCACATAAAGGGTTATGAATCTATGGAATTCCCTGCACAGTGAAGCAGTTGAGGCTACCTCATTGAATGTTTTTAGGGCAAGGATAGATAAATTTTTGAACAGTAAAGGAATTAGGGGTTATGGTGAGCGGGTGGGTAAGTGGAGCTGAGTTCACAAAAAGATCAGCCATGATCTTATTGAATGGCATAGTAGGCTCGAAGGGCTAGATGGCCTACTCCTGCTCCTAGTTCTTATGTTCTTATTAACTTAATGCAAGGTAAGTCCATTCAAAAGTCTGACAGCAGCAGGGAAGAAGCTGTTCTTGAGTCGGTTGGTACGTGACCTCAGACTTTTGTATCTTTTTCTCAACGGAAGAAGGTGGAAGAGAGAATGTCCGGGATGCGTGGGGTCCTTAATTATGCTGGTTTCTTTGACGAGGCAGCGGGAAGTGTAGACAGTCAATGGATGGGAGGGTGGTTTGCGTGATGGATTGGGCTACATTCACGACTTTTTATAGTTCCTTGCTGTCTTAGGCAGAGCAGGAGCCATACCAAACTGTGATATAATCAGAAAGAATGCTTTCTATAGTGCATCTGTAAAAGTTGGTGAGAGTCGTAGCTGACATGCCAAATTTCCTTAGTCTTCTGAGAAAGTGGAGGCGTTGGTGGGTTTTCTTAACGAGAGTGTCGGCATGGGGGGGACCAGGACAGGTTGTTGGTGATCTGGACACCTAAAAACTTGAAACTCTCGACCCTTTCTACTTCGTACCTGTTGACGTAGACAGGGACATGTCCTCCTTTACGCTTCCTAAAGTCGATGACAATCTCCTTCATTTTGTTGACATTGAGGGAGAGATTATTGTTGCCGCACCAGTTCACCAGATTCTCTATCTCATTCCTGTACTCTGTCTTGTCATTGTTTGAGATCCAACCCACTACGGTGGTGTTGTCAGCAAACTTGAAAATCGAATTGGAGGGGATTTAGCCACACAGTCATAGGTGTATAAGGAGTATAGTAGGGGGCTGAGAACACAGCCTTGTGGGGCACCGGGTGTTGAGGATGATCATGGAGGAGGTGTGTTGCCTATCCTTACTGATTGTGGTCTGTGAGTTAGGAAGTTCAGGATCCAGTCGCAGAGGGAGGTGCCAAGGCCCAGGCTAAGGAGCTTGGCGATGAGTTTCATGGGAATAATAGTGTTGAAGGCTGTTGGATGTTGAAGGTTTTTAACCACTGAGCTAGTCCCAATTGCCTGCATTTGTCCCATATCTCTCTATACCCATCTTACACTTGTGAAAAGGGGGCATGCCCTGTCTTTGTCTGTCTTTTCTTGCACTTGGTGGGCTTTTCCATAGATATCTGTGCTGATGCTTCATTGATGTTTCAGTCTGGATCAGAAGTTCTGGCTGGAAAAAGCACTGGAACTTTGCAAAAGGGTCCAGGCACAGAATATTCACGAGCAGCATTGACCCTGACTAGAGGATCTGGGCCCCTGTGTTTTCTTAAACCTCCTCTTCCTCCATGACCCTCCAGTGTTCTACACCTATGCTTTCAGTTCGAAAGATCTTGTCACATTGGCTGCTTACAATCAATACTTCATTGTGCTTACGTTGTGTAGGAGTTAGTTTACTTCTCGAGTTAATTAAGCATTTGCTTCTTCAGGTATACAGCCATGGAATTTTACTCAATGTCTTCCTTAACAGCCTTTAACTAGCCCTGAATGGGCAAATTAGGACTTCTCCCTAAACTTTCAAGTCTTGATTCTTGAAGGTTAGGAAAGCTGACAGCAATGCGAAACATTGAGAATGCCCCTTGCCTGCCCACTAATCTTACACCTCCATCATTCTCACCACAAGTCTCCCACTTGGCTGCAAGTGACACAATGGCTAGGCAGACATTGTTTTGCAGAAAATTAGCAACTCAACAGTTAACAATTTGGATGGAATTTATTTCAGCAGAGACATCATGCAGTTTATTTTAAATGAGCTGACACCTCGAAAAGAACAGGGAGAGATGAAGACATTAACCGGTAATGCACCATGTAATTTCCAAGCCCTGGTGTTTAGTTCAGCTGTCAGCTACATTACGTTGTTGTTACCTGCACTCACACTTATTTCAATCTGAGATCCTGCAGGCAGGAGCATTGTTTACCTTTTTAGGGGGTCTGTGCAACCATTCCCTTCACGGGGATGAATGGGTGCTCCAATATTTGTTACTGACAATTTGTCAAGGCTAAAGTTGACCTCCTCCTCCCATCTCAGCTGCAGATCTGGGATAGTATGTACACCGAGGTTGGAGGCTGCTGCAAGGGTCCTGTGTGACCCCTTGTTGGTGACCCGCGAAAGGAAAGCTGCAAATCCTCCATGAGCTGGCTCAGAATTAGGATTCTCAATGCCCCTCGCTCCAAGAACCTCCAAGGAAATGCAGATTGGGGCGGCATGGTGGCACAGTGGTTAGTACTGTGCCTCACAGCGCCAGGGTCCCAGGTTCAATTCCCAGCTTGGGTCACTGTCTGTGCGGAGTTTGCCCTTTCTTCCATGTCCGCGTGGGTTTCCTCCGGGTGCTCCGGTTTCCTCCCACAGTACGAAAGACGTGCTGGCGAGTTGCATTGGCTATGCTAAATTCTCCCTCAGTGTACCCGAACAAGCGGCGGAGTGTGGCGACTAGGGGATTTTCACAGTAACTTCATTGCAGTGTTATTGTAAGCCTACTTGTGACACTAATAAATAAACTAATTTTTAAACAAAGATTAACCTTGAAAGGGAATTCTAAAAAAAATTTATATGAATATGTTGATTTATCAGCTAGATAAATATTGGAGATGGGAAAAAGAAAGGTTGCTTCATAAGCAGGCAAGGTTAACCCATTTGGGATTCGAAAGGCAGCATACCTGGAGGATGAACCAATGGGAGGAGTTTGGCCAGGACGAGTTTTGAGGCAGGAGGTTCATGTGTTGCAATCTCTGGAGATACACCCGATGAGAAATGACAATCTTACTTGGGGCTTTAAATTGGTTCATGTCACCTGACACCACCACTCCTCCCTGTAGACTATGTATGTATGTTAGTCGGGATGACTCCTAGCTTCCTGTGGGGAATGGCGCTTAAGGAAAGTGTGTTGTGCACCATCAGTGGACATCAACATCAAGGTTGTGCGGTAGTGATTACCTACAACTACACTGAGTGGCACGGTGGTTAGTACTGCTGCCTCACAGACCCAGAGACCCAGGTTCAATTCCAGCCTTGCGTGACTGTATGGAATTTGCACGTTCTCTCCATGTCTGTGTGTGTTTCCTTCAGGTGCTCCAGTTTCCTCCCACAGTCCAAAGATGTAAAGGTAAGGTGGATTGGCTATGCCAAATTGTCCCTTGGTGTCCAAAAATGTGCAGGTTAGGCGGATTGGTCATGGTAAATGCACAAGGTTACAGGGGTAGGATGGAGGGGAGGGCCTGGGTGGGATGCTCTTTCAGAGAGTCAGTGCAGACTTGATGGGCTGGATGGCCTATTTCTTCACTGTAAGGATTGTATGGTTCTATGGTACACTGCACTTTGAATCAACGCCTCTCCTTGCTTGGAGCATGGCAGTGAAGTACCAAGCTTAGAAATTTATCTAATGGAAGGCCATCAAACCACAGATGTTGCCGCCCTGCTGAGTATTTAAATAAAAGCAAATTACTGCGGATGCTGGAATTTGAAACCAAGAGAGAAAATGCTGGAAAATCTCAGCAGGTCTGGCAGCATCTGTAAGGAGAGAAAAGAGCTGATGTTTCGAGTCCAGATGACCCTTTGTCAAAGCTTTGTCAGCTTTGACAAAGGGTCATCTGGACTCGAAACATCAGCTCTTTTCTCTCCTTACAGATGCTGCCAGACCTGAGATTTTCCAGCATTTTCTCTTTTTGTGCCTGCTGAGTATTTCCAGCATTTCTGGCTTTATTTCAGATCTCTGGCATCTGCTTTGTTTTGCTTTTTGTTCTACGGATCTGACGACTTTTAATCAGTAAAAGTGTGAACCCAGAGAAAATACTGTTGGAAACTTGAATAGCCACATGATAAGTTTAATTAGAAAAAGGCTACACAGTGCCTTCTACAACCTCAGGATGTACAAAACACTTTGCAGCTAATAAAGTGTGGTTACTGCTCTTCCATAGAAAACATGCCAACTTGCATACAGCAAAGTCTCACAAAGAGCAATATGATAGATCGTCTGGTTTTATGCGTTGACTGGGAAATAAATATGAGTTCAGACATCATGAGAATGACCCTACTCTTCTTGGAATAGTGCCATGTGATATTTTTACAGTCACCTAAAAGAGGGCAGATGGAACCTCAGTTTAGTGTCTCATCCAAAAAGACCGCACCTAACAGTGTCGCATTCTCTCAGTACTGCATTGGAGTGTTATTGTAGAATCAAGGCATCCCCACCATGCAGAAGGAGGCCATTCAGCCCATCAAACCTGCACCATCAACAATCCCACCCAGGTCCTATCCCCGTAACCCCATATATTTACCCTGCTAATCCCCTAATACCAAGGGGCAATTTAGCATGGCCAATCCATCTAACCTGCACATCTTTGGACTGTGGGAGAAAACCGGAGCGTCCAAAGGAATCCCACCCAGACACAGGGAGAACATGCAAACTCCACACAGACAGTGGCCCGAGGCTGGAATTGAAGCCGGGTCCCTGGCGCTGAGAGGCAGCAGTGCTAATCACTGTGCCACCCATTGTACCGCCCTCATTCTCGATTAACACAACTCAAGCTGAGGGGCAGACACAAAGGTTGAACAGGGAGTTTAACAAACTCATGCAAATTATAATGGTTCTTTGGTTTTGCTTTTGATGGGTACCAACCTTTGTTCTCCAATTTAAAAATTCTGCAATCTTACCTTTATGCCACTATTAGCATTCCTTCAGTCCTTAATGGCATTATTAACAACTTCTTTGTTTTGTGTCCAAGGCACCTTTGTCAATCTTTCCTTAGATCCAACCTCTCCTTGACTCTCCATTCTGCCCCACCTCCTCCATCCCCTATCCAACCATACAATTCATTACATTTCAATATCTCTTCAGTTCTGTAGAAGAGTCCTATTGGACTCAAAACATTAACTCTGTCTCTCTTCACAGATACTGCCAGACCTGTTGAGTTTATCCAGCATCCGCAGTATTTTGTTTTCATTTGTCCAAATTATTGTTGGCTTTCTGCTTACACTGCATGAATACCAGGTGCTGCACTCTGAAACTGACTTTAGCTCTGAGTTGATTTTCTAGCTTTGTTCATAGAATCCCTACAGTGCAAAAGGAGACCATTCAGCCCATCATGTCTGCTCTGACTCTCTGACAGAGCATCTTTCCCAGGCCCACATGTAACCCCATATATTTACGCTGTTAATCCCCCTAACCTACACAACCTGGGACACTTAAGGGGCAACTTAGCATGGCCAATCTACCTAACTTGCCCATCTTTGGATTGGGGGAGGAAACCGGAGCACCCGGAGGAAACCCACACAGACACGGCGAGAATTTGCAACCTCCACACAGACAGAGACCCAAGGCCAGAATTGAACCAGAGTCCCTGGAGCTGTGAGGCAGCAATGGTAACCATTGTGCCACCACTTGTGCCACAGTGCTGCCAGTGGCCCCCGCCAGAAGCCCCCTCTGAATGTTTCCTATTGGCAAGCATCCGCTTGCTCATTCAGGCAAATCTATCGATGATCCCCCGTGGCCATCATAACATCACCCATTGAATCATGGCAAACAAAGGTCATTTTTAAGAAAATAAAAGCAAGTGGCTACCTAGAAGTGTTTTTCTTCATGTGCTGAAGGATAAACTACAAAAGCTTGCAGTGAAGCACATGGGGAGTAAGTTAACTCCCAAGGATGGTTAGGGTAGAGTAGGGTAAGTAAAAATGTTTAAGTTGCAAACCAAATGCCAACTCCCTCCAATCCACCCATTTATGTTTTGAATGAAGAGAAGTCAATGGGTGGACAAACAATCTGCTCTAAGGAGCTGAGTCAGTCTCTGAAACCTTAAAGGGGCTGCATACCTCCATTTTAACAGGAATTTATTTTAAACTAACATTGGACAAGATTCCAGAGGCTCAGGAATCAGAGTGGTAAAAGGAGACGAGAAGGCCCGACGCATAAATTAAGCATATTTCCAGCACTGCTTGTGAGCCAAGAGTAGCGAGAACACCCCTTCCACATGCAGCAAACATGCAGATCCCACAGTTTTTCACTCCACACCCATTCCCTCTTTCCCCCACCCCTGCAATCCCCAAAGCCCACCATTTCTTCCCGGGTGATCTCCAACACTCATCCCCTGAAAACCTGGCAACTTCCAAGCCACAAATTCCCCATTTTCCTGGCATTTACCCCACAGCTGCTTTTCTACCTGGCGAGTAGCTACCAACATGTCGAAGTAGGTTGGCTATTGGGCAGGAAGCCTAGTGCAGAAAGTGAGAAAAAAATGTAAAGATGCGCCAGATACTGCGGGTCATCTGGAAAACCCATACTCCAGGTTTATCACGTAGAAACCTTTCCCACTGCCACTGCAAGTCAATATTGGGTTCATACTCTTTCACGGCAAACTTTGGGAGAGCAAGGAGGAATATCTTTCGCTAGTTTTTATTTTTGCCGAATCTGTTTCTCGACTGAAATGTTCTCAGCAGCATGACTGTGATGTGTATGCGGTTCAGCAGTTTAATCATTTTGAATTTATGTGGCTACATTCCCTGCTATTCCTTTGAGATTACCCCTGTACTAATTACAGTTACCTCATTAAAATCTAAAAATGCTGCCTCAGTCTATCCCACTCCTTAAAATTCAGAAGGGATATCATCTGTGTAGACAAGGCGACAGTGTCAGTTTTGTACAGTTAAATCTCCTTCCATACACTGGGGTCTAAATTTCAAAATATTTGCAGGAAAATAGCTCAGCATTGTCATGTCTCCTGTTGTGCTGAGGGGGGGCTGGGATTACAATTCTTTTTGTAAATCCATTATTTCCATTAAACGTGATAATAATAGGCCTTTGAGACTAATTAATGGCGAGATTATATGTTAATTACGCAAATTACATTAATCCAGTGTGGGCACAATATCCATATAATCAAAAACAGACACAAGGAGAGGATAAAAATAAATTGGTGAGTTATGTAACATGCAAGTTGCCAATTGTGATGGGCATATACATTTCCAATCTCCCCAAAATGTCAATGGACTAGCAGGCATTGGTGACAACACACTGACTGTTAATACTCTTACAAAGGTCTAAAGCTATTAAATTAACTGGTCAACAAATTGACCACAATCGAGCCAAGAGCTCTGAAAATAGAACGTGTCATGTCAACTCTGATGGGCAAGTCCACAATGTATCCCATTCCTCCCCACTAAATCTTCCTTCCTCTTCTTTAGAATGTTTCCCCAAAAGAATTCCAGTGCCATTACTAATACTGGACAGCATGTTTCAGGAATGCCACTAGCATACCTAGCTTAAGTGAAAATGTTCTGGTTTGTTAATTATACACTCAGATGTGCATTGTTAAAGACTTCAATCAGAAATCAGAGCTCCGTAGGACTTTATTGTTGCACCAAGCCACATGCACAGTTGCAACTTCCTCAGGAAGAGAAAAATCATCATATCTATAATCTTCTGCCTTTAAAGAGTTGAATGAACCTACTGTAAAAATCTGCTTCAATTATTCTGTTCTATATGTTACCGTTAAATGAGGTCCATAATTACATTTCTCGTCATCGATTAGCTGGTAGCACAATTAGGTTAAAAACTTGTCCTTGGGCTGGCATCCAAAACAGGAGATAGCGAGTCTGCAACCCACCCTGCATTCTGCCCAAGTGAACTCAACGAAAAAGTGAACCATAGGGAGTACAGAACATATAAGATTCTTCGGGGGTCAAACAGGGTAATTGTTCAGAGGATGTTTCCACTCATGGGAGAGTGTAGGACCAGAGGGTTTAGTCGTAGAATGAGAGGGTGCTCGTTTAAGACAGAAATGAGGAAGAGTTTCTTCTTTCAAATAGAGAAGCATTGAAGGCCTAGTCCTTGAACATTTTCAAGGCTGAGATCGAAAGGTTTTTAAATAGGAGGGGAATTAAAGGTTATGGAGATAAGACAGGAAAGTGGATTTTGTGAGTGTTAGATCAGCGATGATCTTATTAAATGGCAGAGCAGGCTCAAAGGGCTGAACAGCCTACTCCTGTTCCTATTTCTTAAGGTTTTATGGCTGTCAATCCTCCACCATCTGCTCTACACTGGAACTCAGAACTAATTCATGCTCCAGTGTGTGACATCTAGGAGAAATGAAGTGAGAGGGCATCTTCCAGAAGGACCATTTCAGCGTTTCCTTTCTAAGTAGCATGCTACCGGCAGTTGCCTTGGAAACCTTGCTGGGAAGACAGGAGCAAAGGATCTCTCTGGAATGTACAAGGAGCCCTAAGCATCGAAGCACTTCCCGCAGCAGCCAGCTCAAGTAGGTGTTGAATATTGCAGGCAAAAAGAAAATAAGAATGCGCACAGTTGAAGTGGGTGTATTAAAACCCACCTGAGATAACAGGAGAGGAGAGCAGCCCATCAGGTGGGCTGAAGCCATCAATAATACAGACTGACAATTAAGAATCAGAAAACTCTCAAGGAAGAACCTTCAGATTACATGAGTCAATTAAAAAAACATGAGTGATGCACCTTTTACCTTATAGCTTTGCCTTCATTATTAATTTCCCCCACACAGCTATTTCAGTAATGTAAAAGCAAAATGCTGCAGATGCTGGAAATCTGGAATAAAAACAGAAAATGCTGGATAAACTCAGCAGGTATGGCAACATCTGTGGAGAGAGAAAGAGAGTTAACGTTGAGTCTGTATGACTCTTCAACTCTGAAAAAGTCATACAGACTTGATATGGTAACTCTGTTTTTCTCTCTCCACACATGCTACCAGGCTTGTTATTTCAGGTTTACACTTATAAACAGGGCTGCTGCAGTGACATATATTAAAAGTGCTGGGTGAAAATAGGGAACGAAGGTATAGGATACTGTGATAATCAAATAGTGAATCAATATGGTCCTTGTTGTATCCATTTGTCACTTGTGGAATAGAATTGGAATTGGTTTTGCATAGGCTGGCATATTAAACTGCTGGCTCCACATTCAGGTATTTTTTTTACCCAAACATATGTTTTTGGTAGCAGCCTGCAGAAATCCTTTTAAGGTTCACAGGTAGGCTGTATGTGAACTTAACTTTCTTGTTCACAGTTGGCCTCTTTCAGGCATTAACCCTGCTGTGTATCACAATACCAATATGGCAGCACTTTCAGGCCAAGATGTGCGCAGGCCAGTTTCTAATCTGTGAAATGGGTGCAGCGTCATCACATTTCTAGGTTACCAAAACCTGACTGAATAAAGATGCTGAGGTAAAATCGATTGGTAGGTGTTTTTACTCAATTACCTTGAGAGGTCAAAGGTTAGGTAATGATTGCAATGGCTGTTTTCAAACCCAACAATTTGTCTCAGGGCAATGGAGGCAAAGTTCAGACTTCCTGAAAGAATTTTACTTGAAGAAATTTAATAAGGTTGCATATGGTATGTGTGCAGATTATCCATGGTCTGTTTGAAGGGTGAACTTGATGGATCTTATTGTTGAATACTTAAAAATGAATCACGTGGATTAAGCAATCCAAAAGGGCAGAATTAAATTTAACAAAATTGTTACTTAAATGTTTTTATCAGAAAATCATAGAAATCCTACAGTGCAGAAAGAGGCCATTTGGCCCATCGCGTCTGTACCGACCACAATCCCACCAAGGCCCTCCCCCCATATCCCTACATATTTACCCGCTAACCCCTCTAACCTACGCATCTCAGGACACTAAGGGGCAATTTTAGCACGGCCAATCAACCTAACCCGCACATCTTTGGACTGTGGGAGGAAACCGGAGCACCCGGAAGAAACCCACACAGACACGAGGAGAATGTGCAAACTCCACACAGACAGTGACCCAAGCCAGCAATCGAACCCAGGCCCCTGGAGCTGTGAAGCAGCAGTGCTAACCACTGTGCTACCGTGCCGCCCTTAATATTAAGAGGATCATAAGAAAACTCCATGGGGGTGCAAAATCTAGAAGCACATTTCCCCACACGGAATGGAATCGACCTCTTCAACATCTCTCCTGAAAGATTGTTGTTGCTGAGTCAATTCAAATTTTCAAGGCTGATATTAACAAATGTATGTTTAAAGCTATCAAGGGATACGGAACAAAGGCAAGTGTAAAGTATAAGTGGAATACGGCAAGTCAGCCATTAACACAATGGCACACAAGACCCAAAGTTCTCAACAAGTCCCCTCTGCCAGTGCTCCTATCAAAGCAACAATAATTCATTTGGCCCATCAGCCAATTAGAGCCACAGCCCATGTTTGATTTGTCAATCGCATATTTCCCTCCTAACAGCTGTTGATTTATAAATGCAATATTAAGTGGATAAATGTGAAGTTATCCACTTTGGTAGCAAAAACAGGAAGGAAGATTATTATCTACATGGTGGCAGTTAGAAAAAGGGGAAGTGCAATGAGACCTGGGTGTCATGATAGAACAAGGTTGGCATGCAGGTACAGCAGGTGGTGAGGAAAGCTTATGGCATGCTGGCCTTCATAGCAAAAGGATTTGAGTATAGGAGTAGGGGTGTCTTGCTGCAGTTATACAGGGCCTTGATGAGGCTGCACCTCGAGTCTTGTGTGCAGTTTTGGTCTCCTAGTCTAAGGAATGGCATTCTTGCTGTTGAGGGAGTCCAGTAAAGTTTTACCAGACTGATTCCCGGAATGACAGGACTGGCATATGAAGAGAGACTGGATCAATTGGGCTTGTACTCACTGGAATTTAGAAAAATGAGAGGGTATCTCATAGAAACATAAAATCCTGATGGAACTGGACAGGCTAGATGCAAGAAGAATGTTCCCGATGTTGGGGAAGTCCAGAACTAGAGGTCACAGTCTAAGAATAAGGGGTAAGCCATTCAGGACTGGGATGAGGAAGAACTTTTTCACCCAGAGAGTTGTGAACCTGTGGAATTCTCTACCACAGAAAGCTATTGAGGCCAGTTTAATGCTGAGATCGACAGATTTTCAATCTCTCGGGGAATCAGGGAAATATGTTGAGCTGGCCGCCAAGCAGATGTGAGGCAGGAGATCCCCATTAATGCATTGAATGGTGAAACAGGCTCGAGCGGCCGAATGGCCCTCTCCACCACCTATTTCTTATGTTCTTAAGAGAACATAATTGTTTTCGTTTAGGAAATACTTTGCGAAATTTCAGAATGGGATTCACGTGGGTCAGAGGTGCATCAATAGTTGCCATTTTCTAGGAGGTGGTTAATTAACAGGCCACCTCAATGTTCACTGTCCAATTAAGGGGGGAGGGCATGTTCCTGAGTCAGGAGGCCCAGTCAGAGGGTCTGCATCACTGGACCAGCAGTGGCACCAGTGGGAGAGATGGGCACTGCTGAGGCAGGAAGGGACAGCGTGGATGTGTCCTCACCAGCCTGCTGAAGCATTAATCATCAGGAAGGCCACGGCTCTTAGTGTCACCAGTGTGGAGGGACAACTCATGGCACGTGCCTCCAACCATCCCCTACCACCTCCCTCACCCCCAACCAACTCAGGACAAAATCACAAAAGCTCCTGGCTAAAGCCGCAAGCCTATTAGTAATAAGCTGAACTGATTGGACTTCTGGAATACTCAAGAGGCCTGTTACATAAAACTGCTAATTCATCAGCCACACAAGGATTCTAATCGTAACCTAATCTCACTGCCTTTACTTCAATCTCAGTGAATCTAAAAATCAACTTTTAACCAGAAAAGCTAGTTGTTGCTGAATTACCATGACATACCTGAAATATGATCATATCTTCAATTGTTAATTCCATCAGTTAACCATACCTGTTAAATAATTTGCATACTTTTGTGCATAATACCTAAATCATAGAATCCCTCCAGTGCAGAAGGAACCCATTTGGCCCATCGAATCTGCACCGACTCTCTGACAGAGTATCTTACCCAGGCCCTATCCCCATAACCCCACACATTTACCATGGCAAATGCTCCTAACCTACACATCCTGGGACACTAAGGGGCAATTTAGAATGGAAAATCCAGCCAACCTGCACATCTTTAAACTGTGGGAGCAAATTGGAGCACCCAGAGGAAACCCACACAGACATGGGGAGAACCTGTAAGCTCCACATAGACAGTGACCCAAGGCCAGAATCAAACCTGGGTCCCTGGTGCTGTGAGGCAGCAGTGCTAACCACTGTGCCACCATGCCGCCCTAAATACTACTGACGGTGTTATGATAAAAAAAAGTAGCTTGTGACTTAATTCGCTCTGTAGCATATTGGGAGTCTAATAGGAGGCTGGAAGTGTAAGTATTGATATAATCTATACAGCCTGATGGAGGGCAGTTCATAAGCCATTGTAGACATTTAGTTATTTCCAAGATGTCGATTGGATAGTGAATTGCTTTGGTTTGAAATCAAGCTGCAGGGATTAAGGATTTGTCTGGTGATTTAGGATTAATATAAGATTTTATCTGTTCATAAAAACTCACAATTAAAAAGAAAATTGTACATCTAAACGGCCACAGTCTCAAACCAGGGCCTGTGCTACCAGGTGACAGAAAATAACTTTTTGTTCCATTTTTTAAAATATCATTTGGAAATCCCATTCCAGAATTCAGTTTGTTTTTGTGTGAAATGCTCTCTCTCATTCACCAGCACCTCCAACCAGTCTCTCACTAACTCTACCATCAACACCAGTTAATTGCTCCATATTGATTGGAGTAGGTCAGGACTCGAAGCTCATATTTGCCAACCATTAACTTCTTTTACACAGGCGTCATCTTTTCCAGCGCGGCAGGTCTCCAGAGAAATTTAAGCCAATGCGAGGATTTATACAATTCCGCTCAACAAGGTAAATGGTACTTTGCAGTTGAAAGTGAATCTTGCCCCCAAAACAGGGAGCAGATATGATGTGAACACTAGGAAGTAATTGCGACAATTATAGAATGCTTGGACAGTGGCCAACTCGCATAAAAAACGACAGCTGGCATCTTCTCATTAAAAATTGTAATTCCTAATGCATATTTTCTGACTGTGAAGTTCCTTCCTCCCCATACCAGCTACCCACTTCCACCTTCCCACCCCTTATGCCATGTTCCCCCCCCCCCCCCCACCTACGTCGCCCCCACCCCAAAGCTCCAGCCACCCAATCGCACATTCCAGGGCATTCTAAGTGAATTTAAACTTCAGACAAAAGGACAAATGATCTTCCGCCGATGAGATTTTAACAGCACGTCAACAGTAGTGCTGAGTTGGGTCTGCCAACACTCGGCAATACAGAAAAAACATCCTTTGCCATTCCTCCAAATCTGTTCCAAATGTCAAAGATGAGCCCACAGTTCGAGCACATTTTGTAGCTGATCTGTGGGTGCTATGCGAAGCTGAATTTTCATGCATGTACTCCCGCCATCCTGCTGTCAGGTCAATGTACTTTTGCTGGAAGCGGCCTGATTGTCTGGGATTTCCAAAGATCATCCCCCTAAATTAGGGCAGGCAATCCAGCCTCCATTCACCCTTCCATGTCTTGGTAAGGCCAAGGAGAATGCCACCATTTTCCCCAGGAAATTCACTGCTGTTTCATTCCTGGAAGACGCAGCCCGAACGGGCCTTACAATGAAAACAGCTGCTCCCAAGGTGGATTTTGCCAATTATGCCACAACTTTGAAATATGGCGCCGGATTCCATGCCGGCAGCAGGGGTCCAACCTAACTAGCCTATAAGCTGGAGGGGCAAGGGGCAAACCTGCTTCAACAGTCAGCAGGACCCAGGGCCATATCTTGTCAATGGCAACCAATTAATTGTCTATTTTTTATTATTCATTCATGGGATGTGGGCGTCGTTGTCTCGGTCTGCATTTATTGCTCATCCCTAATTACCCTTGTTCAGAAAGCATTGAAGATTCAACCAGGTTGCTGTGCATCTGGAGTCACATATAGGTCTGACCAGGTGAAGATGGCAGATTTCCTTCCCTGAAGGACATGATTGAACCAGATGGAGTTTTTTTTAAACAATCGACAATGGTTTCATGGTTTAATTCCAGATTTTTACTGAATTCAAATTTTACCATCTGCCATGGTAGGATTCGAACACAGGTCCCCAGAGCATTATCCTGGGTCTCTAGATTACTAGTCTAGTGTATTACCTCTAAGCCACTGTCTTCCCCAAAAGCCTATTAAGGACGTGCACTTCATCCCAAAAGCTGCTGGCCAAATGCAAGGGCGATAATTTAGCAGCCACAGCAACGCTAATGGGAGCAGTGGCCACGGGACAGAACTTGCAGGAAGAACACACATTGATGGACAAGCATAACCGGCTAAATGGAGCCCGAGTGTCAGTCAGTCTGCCAGGCTCTGGTGATGGGGGATAATTAATGAGGGCAGTCAGTAGCGGTCATTGTAGTCAACCAGCCCTCTTCATAGGTCAAAAACTGGCCAGAAGCTGTCAAGTTTCAACTGGCAGTCTCCCATTATGGTGCAGGGCCCACCCATCACTGGTAAAATGTCAGCACAAGTAAGAGGAGACCACATACCCACACAAGTGTATAAGCCCCCCTGCCTCCTAGCCCATGCCCGGCAGGTTGGTAAAATCCAGCTCATAATTTCTATACAATTTTTATATTAATTCCTGGGATATGGGTGTCACGAGCAAGGTCAGCAAGTATTGGTCACCCCTAGTTGTCCTTCCTTGGGAAAGTGGTGGTGAAGTTAGTCCCACCGCTACTATAACAGTTTTAACGTTTTACATTAGTTACCAAAGCACTGCAAGATAATTATATTTTTCTTAATCTTGAAGAAATAAGCCAAAAATGTTCAACAGGAACCCAGGGCCCTGATCATAGCAATGACAATAATTCTTTATCTCATAGAGTCTTCAAGACATTATGGCATAGAGGAGGCCATTCGGCCTATCAGATTAATGCCAGGCTTGAATTTTTTTAGTACTCACATTATAGGTTTGGCCAATTTGTAAAGTAAAGAGATTTTAAAAATACAGAACTGTAGCAGTTTTCACTCGCTGTTGGGCAAAGTGATGCATGACCTTTCACTCTGGTATGGTGTTCCATGCATTTCTGCAACACCTTTCTGATATTCGAGGATAATTCAAAGCCTGAAGCAATAAATGCACAAATCTGTGCGAGCAGAAGCTAAAGCCAGCAATACGATGAAACACTGACTCTCCGAGCAAAGTGTGCACAATTGATCATTATTTCTCAATCTCAGTAACCTTGCCTTCATTGTTTTGAGCACTGTCCATTCAGGAAGTATCAAAATATCCTTTGCATCCCCTTTCCAACTCTGAAAACTGTGCTTTCACACATTGACAAAGATGTATGCAAGCAGTGAAAACCTATTTGTTGCATCCATCATCACCTCCAAAAGGAATGCACATAATACCTGGGATGCACTGAGTGCAAGTGGTGAGTATTCCATCATATTCCTGACTTGAGCCCTGTAGATGGTCAAAAGATTTTGGGGAGTCAGTGAGTAGCCAACTTTTCCCTGCTCATAACTTGACCAGCCGTATCAATATTGGAGTTAAGTGTTCAGTCAATGGTGACTCCCCAATTCTGTGATGTTGCGGAAGTTCAATAGGCAATTTCTAGGCTTTCTCTTATTTGAGATGATTATTATCTGCCATTTTCGTGACATAAGTGTCACTTATCAGTTGTCATCTCCAGGCCAGGATGCTGCTTAGTGAATGGAATTGAACATTGTGGAATAGTTAGCTAATTACTGGCCATGGGATGGGATGGAAAGAAAGTCATTGAGCTGAAGCTGGTTGGTCCATGGGCCTGTCAGTTACTAAAGGTGCATCTTGCATGCAACTGTTGTATTTTCTTTGAGATGTGGGGGTAGGACCTGGGTGGGATTGTGGTCGGTGCAGACTCGATGGGCCGAATGGCCTCCTTCTGCACTGTAGGGTTTCTATGATTTCTATGAGATGGGTCGCAGTTAGGAGGGAAGAAAATCTTATGTTGAATTTCAGAACATCATTTCATTTCCGTATGTCAAGAAGGAATATAGCTGATCTGGTTAATCCAAGAGTCAAGGACCTGGATGCAGTGCCATAAGAAGTTCAATGACCTCACACAAGTGGTCAAGGTCAGTGAATGCATCTTCAAATACCATATCCCAGTGACTGCACCACTAACCTCACACACTGCTCAATGCACCACACCCCTTAATCACTCATATTAAAGGGGAAACCATGGTGTAACACTGGACATCCAGAGGCCCAGATGAATTCTCTGGGGATATGGGTTTGAATCCCACCACAGCAGCTGGTGGAATTTGAATTCAATTGATAAAACTGGAATTGAAAGCGAGTCTCAGTAATAATGTCATAAAAGTCCATCTGGTTCACTAATGTCCTTTAGGGAAAGAAATCTGCTGTCCTTACTTTGTCTGACCCACAAGTGACCCAGATCTCCTGCCCTCTGAAATAGCTGAGCAAGCCACTCAGTTTGAGGGCAATTAGGGATGGTCAACAAATGTTGGCTTTGCTAGAAATACCCAGATCCCATGAAAAAATAAAGAAAACATATTAACTATCGCTATCAATCAGAATTCATGCCTCTTTCACTGCTGTAAGCCTCACACCCATATTTCAAAGATTCCACACCAATTATTCAACCTGACAGCCTCACACATTGCACAGCACTTGCACATTTCCCTCTCTCTTACAGGCTAGGTGATGCACAACTGCTGGCAGTGGAGGGAAACAGGCATGGCAGCATGTCCTAACCCCTCGGAGGGGATGCTGTTGCTCATTATAGGGGTGCCCACAGATGAGGCCATAGCCACTGGAGAAGCTAACACCATCAAAGCTGACAGTATCCTCATACCTCATTCTCCTCCTCAACATCCCACATTCTCTTCTGATTTATAAGACGCAGATGGAGTAGGTATACATTAAACCCCTCCCCTTCACCATAAAGCTTCCCTGTGCCTTTTCCTTTCAAAAACCCAAGAACTGCTCAGACAGAAACAACAAGACAAAAGTAGTGATGAAGACACAGCACCATCATTGTTTTCACCCTTGCACCACCAGCTCAGATACTGGTGGTGTGTCTGACTCAGAAGATAGCATGGAAGCGGGATCTGTAATGGGTGAGGCATGAGTGAGTTGCAGCCTGTGTAGGGACTAGGATGACACAGGTATCAGCTCACTGGAGACTGAGGTCACAAATGGATCTGCTACATCGATTCATTTGATCACTTTGACGGGACAGCCTACAGGTGGATGTGCACAGTGAAATGCTTGGTGCATTGGGAAGCCAGTCAGAAAGCCTTCTATCAAATGCAAGGAAGATGGAGGAATCCAGCACCAGCATGGCTTTGTCCCAACACTGGAGCCCACCTTGCCCAGCATGGAAATGGTAATCAACTCCATCACACTTGTGACCTCGACCTAATTCTCCTGAAGGTGTCAGATGGCCGATGGCTCAACTTCTGCTGCAGCACTATCAGCTTCAACTGTGCAAGTTGAGACTGCTGCCAATATGGCTGTGGATACCAGTGCAAAAGGGTTTCCAACGTCTCTCAGTGATCCAACCATCAATCCTCCAACACATTACTAAAATAACTGTGGCTCCATGGAACATACTCCCTCATCAAGACAACATCCTTCTTTTCACTCCTACCCCTCTGCAGTTGCCTGTCAGCTGGCCAGCCCAGGTCCATGCTGAGATGGTGCAGGCCACAGCCAGGTCCTCCAGTTCCAGAGCTGCTCAAGGCCATCTGCAGTCTCCTCCACTGAAAGTTTGCAATCTCCCACCAGCCATTCTATAGACACTCAGGTAGCACTGTGAAGAAGCACAAGTAAGAAGTTTAACAACACCAGGTTAAACTGGTCCAACGCCGGCATCTCCACATCAAGAAGCACAAGGACAGAGAAAGGCACATTCAAGACAGGCCCTAAGGGAATGCACAAGAGTGATAAGTTTACTTCTGGATGGAATACTGAATAATTTATTTTATAAATTTGATGTATTTTTCTTATTGGGTTTTATTTAGCATTGTGGTCAAGTGGACATTGCGGTGGTCAGTGAGTGAATGAAGGTAAGGTATGGGACTGTTGGTGAATGGGGAACAGGGGTTGCACTAACTGCTATAACACTCAGATGAATCATTCACAGACAGCCTGGTCAGAATGGTAATTTGGTTGCCTCTTATTTTCCACTTCCTCGTGCTCCCACTGTTCAGCTGCTCGACATACAGCTAAAATTGGCGCAATTGTGCACCATGCTGCAAAGCATTTCATATCTTAACACCTGCTCTTCCAAGTACAGCGGGGCTCCTTAAAATGCTCCAAACAATGGAAGCATCATTTTAACATGCCAATGACCTGTTCCATCATATTTCATGTGGCAACATCACTTTCATTATATGCACATTGCACATATGTATATGAGATGCACACCAGAAGCATGAGCCACATAGTTAGCAGGTAGCTCTCATTGGTGCTAACTGACAGCTACAGAGTGGAAGAATTAAACTGCGATCAGCATGACTGGCATTGACCTGTATAATGCTCAGTGTATGGCTACATACTAGCTGGGCATTAAGAGAGCAGAATCCATTACAGATGTAATGATATTGCGGAGTTTACATGTGGCACTAACAAGGTGATGTACATACATCCTGCACTGTGGGGAAACCTGCAATCCTAGCAAAGCCACATACTCACTCTGCTTGCTTCTCACTGATAAGAGCTTGAAGTGTAGTTAAGCTCTCAAACAATAGACAATATCAGTGACACCCCTCATGAAACACTGGACAAAAAACTTCAAAATGTTGCAACCTGCTCCAGTCTGGAAGGAACCTGATTCGCAAAAGTTCATCACCATAGAACCAAAGGAAAGTTACAACACAGGAGGTCGTAATTCGGCCCATCTTGTCCATGCCAGCCCAAGGACACCCAGGTACCCTTTCTAATCCCACCTTCCTACACCTCGCCCATAGCTCCGTAGCTTACAGCACTTAAGGTGCAGATCCAGGTACTTTTTAAAAAGAGTTTAGACCTCCATCACCAACCTGGACAGCAAATTCCAGACCCCCAACACCCTTTGCGTAAAAAGGTTCTTCCTCATATCCCCTAATGTCACCTAATGTCACTTATCCTCAATCTTTGTCCCCTAGTTCAAGAATTCTCTGCCAAGGAAAACAATTTTATCCTGACAACACCTTCCCAGCCACTGGCAATGCCGTCCTCATTCTGCTCTAAGATTGTAGTTATGGCTGCAGCAAATGGCAGATTTCAGTGAAAAATAAAAATCTGGAAGTAAAAGTCTAATGGTGACCGTGAAACCATTGCCGATTGTTGTAAAAACCAGGTCTGGCCTACATGTGACTCCAGATCCACAGCAACACAATTGACTCTTAAATGCCCTCTGAAATGGCCAGGCAAGTCACTCAGTCAAGGGCAACTAGGGATGGGCAATAAATGCTGGTCCAGCCAGCGATGCCCACATCCCTGATTGAATAAAATAAGTGTCTTTACTGAAGCACTGACATCTCACCCATTGCACCTCACCGTGGTTCAGATAGGAAAATTGCTCACTGAATATGTTGGGTGGATGTGGCCCCTTGCTTTGGGCCAATTTCCCTTCCTCTTCATTCTTTCAGCAGCTTGTCCTGCTCTATGTGGCCTCAAGTGTATCCATGTCAGGGAGTGACTGGGTTATGCTGAAGCTTGAAGTCAACAAAAAATTCCTTTGCCACACCACTCCCTCTGTGGACTTTGTTGCTTTTTATAGTCATTTAAAGTTGCCAAGCAGTTATAGAATCGAAGGAACAGCCAGAAAAAAATCAACCAGCAACTGAGCTGAAAGTAGATGATCCTTTTAAATAGCGTTGGTCCTTCCTGATGCTGAAAATATGTTCAACTGTGCAAGGTTAAGAGAGGGCATTAGCTGAACTGTTGAGTGACAAAATGGCAGCACTGACATCAAATTGACGTTGTATACTGATTGACCTCATGTCCCTGCCTGCTCTGCACACTTCCAGCAGATATCCACTGCAGCCAGGATACTGCTCTCATTATATGGGGTCCAGCACAACTCACCCCAAACATGTGTGCAAGCACTGGAGACACCACCTTGGACACCAAACAACATCCAAAGTGCCCACTGGGTTCCCAATTCAAACTTTACCTCCGTTACGTTTGGTTTCTCTTTGACTAATCTTCCCGGTCAAAATGATGACTGAACTATTGATTTTATTGTTCTTCTTGGGAGACCTGTCAACAAATCATTCATCAAAATTGTTTTCACGACATATGACTATTGTAGGTAAGAAAAGGAGGAGTCCCTTGCTCAGTGGAATATTCGACTCTCAACCACAGATTCAACTCCATCGCTTGGCTGTTTGTCAATAATGGGTTTTGTCAGTTGGTAAGTGTTGCATGTTTTCAGTTTTGTCCTTGGTTGCACCATCAAAAAGAGGGAGAAGTGTTTTTGGAATGAGGAAACAGTAGTAGCATCATTCTCACCAAGGAGAAATATGAGAGCTACATCATTTTATTGGCCAAAGAAAAAAATCTGTACAAAGTCAGCAGAAATCAACAAAAAAAAGAGAAGTAGGGAGAAACCAGTATAGGGGTTTGGGATGAAATAAATGTAGATTCTTAATTATACTTAAACTACGTAAGAAAGAAAGAACATGCATCAATATAGCAGCTTTCATGATTCTATGTATTTCACAACAAGTAAATTAATTGGAAGTGCAATCAAATGCAAAACGAAGGAGATAGTCATCAACTTCAGGAAGCGTAGTGGAGGACATGCCCCTGTCAACATCAATGGGGACGAAGTGGAAATGGTCGAGAGCTTCAGGTTTTTAGGTGTCCAGATCACCAACAACCTGTACTGGACCCCCCCCCCCATGCCAACACGATAGTTAAGAAAGCCCACCAATGCCTCTACTTTCTCAGAAGGCTAAGCAAATTTTGTATATCCACTACGATTCTCACCAACTTTCACAGATGCACCATAGAAAACATTCTTCCTGGTTGTATCTCAGCTAGGCATGGCTCCTGCTCTATCCAAGACCTCAAGAAACTACAAAAGGTCGTGAACGAAGCCCAGTCCATCACTCAAACCAGCCTCCCATCCATTGACTCTATCTACACTTCTTGCTGCCTCGGAAAAGCAGCCAGCATAATCGTGGACCCCATGCACCCTGGACATACTCTCTTCCACCTTCTTCCATTGGGAAAAAGATACAAAAGTCTGAGGACAAGTACCCACCGACTCAAGAACAGCTTCTTCCCTGCTGCCATCAGACTTTTGAATGGACTTACCTTGCGTTAAGTTGATCTTTCTCTACACCGTAGCGATGACTGTAACACTACATTCTGCATTCTCTCGTTTCCTTTTCTACGAACGGTATGCTTTGTCTGTACAGTGTGCGAGAAATAATACTTTTCACTGTGTACCAATACATGCGACAATAATAAATCAAATCAAATCACTGCTGGTATGTAGACAAACGTAGCGGTCAATTTATTCACAGCAAGATCCCATAAATAACAATGAGATAAATGACCAATTAATCTGGGCGATGTATTGAATTTGGCCAGCACTTTATTCTTCAAATTGTCCCACATAATCCATAACTTCCACTAAAACTCGGTTTAAAGTTTCATCCAAAGCCAGCACCTCTGACAAAGCAGCACTCCCTTACTACTTCTCTTACACATCGGCTCCAGATGCTGAGCTCACATTCCAGGATGGGCCTTGAACTCACAACCTCTGACCCAGGAGCAAGAAAGCCAGTTCTAAGGGCAAGATGCCATTTAGATATAGATAGTCACTTGCGTACAGCCAAGATTACTGTGTTTCTGGTTAATTCATTTACAAATAAAAGATGGGAAAAATATCACAAAGAATTAAAAACTGCAGAAAAAGAAAATCGGTTTCTCCCAGCAACAAAGTTGTTTTGAATGGTTACCACATATGCCTGACAAACATTGGGGAGTCACTCAAGTGGAGGCTGGAGAACGTACCATATTTTGCATATAACTGCAATGCAATGACATCTTCATTTTAGGATGTTAACGTCTTGGTCTTCTCTCTATATGTTCCACATTAATTCATTATCTATGCTGCGCACTCCATTAATTCTGCTAGTGTTATTACCAGAGTGTTGATGCACATTTCTGGAGCTGTGACAAGCATTTCAAAAGCTAATCTGACAGCTAATGACTTCATTAAGTGCTGGATACTAATTGGTTTACATCAGGGGCCTTCAAGTAATTGGTGTAAATAAATTGGCACCTGAGCATTAATAACCCTAGCCACCCATTTAAATCAATAACGCAGGTTGCTTCTATGTGAGCTGAAAGCAGCAATACATAGGCCTTATATCTACAGAATAAGCAATTAAAACACAACCTAAATACAAAGACACCCAAAAGAGAACCTTCACCAAGTTGGAATGGAATGTCAGTTCTGTTTATAAGTTCCGTACTATTTTAATTTGACAGATATGAAAGTTAAAATAATCTGAATGGGTTAAGAGTATCAGATGAACTAGCTGTCAAAGAGATGTCAATTGACTTCTAAAGCTCCGTAACAGAAAATATGAGGTTGGACATTTTCTGCTGTTAAAACGACAAAACTTTTGAGCCGCTCTTTTTTAATTTGATGAGCAACCTACTTTGCATAATTTTAAATTTGGTTTGCCCTTGTCTTTGTAAAATTGCAGCGGCGTATGTGCAAAGTAAAGGCCAGCCTTAGAATGTACATCATCACCACAACGTCGCTGCTTGAGACATCACTCAACATCATAATATATTGCAGGTAAGCTGATAAAAGCTGCCTGGAGGAAGCCAAAGCAAAGTTAATTATTTCTGTAAAATAAAAACGTGGGCTTTTTTTTTTAAACCCGCTGACCTTGAATGAAATTCCCAATCCCTGATAGTCTTGGCGGCATCCAAGTTCCTATTTGGACATTTGTAGCTTTTCCTTCTCAATCAGTGGTCTGGAATGCCCTGCCCAAAAGCAACATGGGAGCACCATCACTACAAGGACTGTCGCAGCTCAAGAACAAAAGCTCCCATCACCTTCTCAAGGCTTCTAGAGATGTTCACATCCTGAGTACAAATTGAAACTATATCTTGGGGATCTATTGAGATGATCACCCAATCCAACTCTGACAAAGAGCTTACACTCAAAACATTAGCCCAGCTGTATAATCCAATATTGGCTGCTGTTTTTTTACCTTCTTATCCAATCATTGGGTTTATTGGTGAGGCCACTCATTACACTTTACAGGCTTTCCATTGGCTTTTGAACTGAAATCAGCCCAGATTTTCTGTGGAGATGATGGCCCCCACTGGCTGAAAAGTCAGGGTGAGGCCACATTGCAGGACCATTAAATCTAGTCATGTCTTCCATCTCTATGTGGGAGACCATTCCACTTACCAGAGCTGCTAGTCAAGCAGATGCTGGTAGCTCTCCAGCCCTGGCACTCGGAATTGTGGCCACTGCCGGGAGTCAGCTCCCCACAAGGAGACAAGGGAGGATGTTGGAATAAAGGGCAAGTAGGGCTGCTTCACCAGGGCCAGTTAGGCAGAAACAAACAGGGGACAGCACGGATTGTTGGCAGGAGCCTCCACTGGCAACAGGAGGATCCCCCTCCTAAGCCCGAGGTCAAGTTACCAATGCATACTTAGCAGCTTTACCACATGGCACTGGCATCATGGATAAGATAACCGTGGTGACGGGAGGCGGCCCTTAAGTGACTATTAATTGACCAATCAAGGATTTAAATTGACCCCTGGGTGATTGAGGACAACAGTAACACTTTGTCTCTTTAATCAATCAGGTTGAAGAATCCTTACTGAATCTATACTGTGTAATGAGAGTCGGAACCGGGAAGTGTAAACTCAAATATTAATTCAATGTCAAATCATGTACAAAAAACAAAATAAAAAAGGTAATGAAAGATGGGATTTTTTTTAAAAATGTGACTTTTTTGCCTACCGCCGCAACAGGTCCACAGCAGATGCCATCTCCCTGGCCCTGCACTCAACCCTGGAACACCTAGATAACAAAGACGCCTATGTCAGACTCCAATTGATTGACTACAGCTCAGCTTTCAACACCATTATTCCTACAAAACTCATCTCCAAACTCCATGGCCTGACCCTCGGCTCCTCCCTCTGCGACTGGATCCTGAACTTCCTAACTCACCGACCATAATCAGTAAGGATAGGCAACAACACCTTCTCAACGATCATCCCCAACACCGATGCTTCACAAGGCTGTGTGCTCAGCGCCCTGCTATACTCATACACCTATGACTGTGTGGCCAAATTCCCTTCCAACTTGATTTTCAAGTTTGCTGATGACACCACCGTAGTGGGTCGGACCTCAAACAATGAGGAGACAGAGTAAAGGAATGAGATAGAGAATCTGGTGAACAATAATCTCTCCCTCAATGTCAACAAAACGAAGGAGATTGTCATCGACTTCAGGAAGCGTAAAGGAGAACATGCCTCTGTCTACATCAATGGAGACGAAGTAGAAATGGTTGAGAGCTTCAAGTTTTTAGGTGTCCAGATCACCAACATGTTCTGGTCCCCCCATGCCGACACTATAGTTCAGAAAGTCCACCAACGCCTCTACTTTCTCAGAAGATGAAGCAAATTTAGCATGTCAGCTACGATTCTCACTTACTTTTACAGATGCACCATAGAAAGCATTCTTTCTGGTTGTATCACAGCTTGGTATGGCTCCTGCTCTGCCCGAGACCTCAAGAAACTACAAAAGATCGTGAATGTAGCCCAATCCATCACACAAACCAGCCTCCCATCCATTGACACTGTCTACACTTCCCGCTGCCTTGTAAAAGCAGCCAGCATAATTAAAGACCCCACGCACCCCAGACATACTCTCTTCCACCTTCTTCCGACGGGAAAAAGATACAAAAGCCTGAGGTCACATACAAACCAACTCAAGAGCAGCTTCTTCCCTGCTGCCATCAGACTTTTGAATGGACTTACCTCGCACTAAGTTGATCTTTCTCTCCACCCTAGCTATGACTGTAACACTACATTCTGCACTCTTTCCTTTCCTTCTCTATGAACAGTATGTTTCGTCTGTATAGCAAGCAAGAAACAATATTTTTCACTGTATACTACTACATGTGACAATAAAATAAGTCAAATCAAATAATATCTCCAACAACAATTGAATCCTAAAGGTTTGAGACTCGATGGGTGGAATTCTCCCAAAAAGTGTCATAATGGTGAGAAAACAGGAGCGATCTGTGCAGCTCTTTTCGGCGCGCACTGCACTGCAATCATCCCACACTCAGTCACTTTTTTGGAGAGTTGAGAGTTCCGTCTCTGTGCTGGGGAGGCAGGGCCTAAACACGCCAGTGGCCCCAGCTTCAGAGGACTCAAGCGCCATTTCGCAAGAGTACCCTGATCTTTCAATGCACTGGGAGACCCCCTCCCTCCCCCCACAGACATCAGGACCCCCTCATCTGCAGCATGTTCCCCCACACCCTCACCAACAGGTGTCACCAGCATTTGAACTCTCCCGATGGGTCCTCCTGCCTGACCCCCATCATGCCCCCCCATCATGACCCCCGACATGCCCCCCTCTCATGTTCCCGACATGACTCAGTCCTGCATGACTTCCTCCGCCGCCCTCCCTCCCCCCCCCCCCCCCCGCATGACCCCCTTCTCCACTCAGGTCCCACTCCCTTGGCACTGCCGCCCCTGTCACACTGCCAGGGTGCTCAACTGACACTACCCGATGCGTGGTGGCCACAAGGATGGGCACCACCCAATAGGCACTGCCCAGTTATGCCCCCGACCACCCTGGGGCTTCAATGGCCTCCAAGCCCCCGGCATGGCCATAGCGCCAAGTCTTGTCTTTCTCGAGCCTCACTCAAAGGCTGGAGAATTCTATGTGCTTGGAGTTGAATGGGCTATGCATATTTAATGCTACTTTAAATATGCTAATAAGCCACCCGCCCTTTCTCGGCGCAATTTGGTTCATGCCATTAGAAAGGGGCTGGGCGCAAAACTGATGTTTAGGCATGTACACTCTTCTTTGGGACTGGCGCAAGTGATGCTGGAGATTGTTATGCAATAATTAAGACTTAACACAACATTAAAAATGTACTTATACCTGAATGGACAATCCCTCACTTTCTCTGTACTGTTTGGTGAATAGCTATCATGTAATTACATCAATGTCACATAATTCCATGCATTAGAATGCTGTGTCACTCAGCAAGATACTGTCACAACATAGTTCCTGGAGGAACAAGACAACTCGAATTGCAACTTCCCAGTTGCTGCGTTTAGCTGTGCATGTGCAATCACTGGAAATTACTGTCTGATTTAAACTTCAATGACACTGAGTGCTAAAAACCTCACTGTAATTTCTACCACAGAATCTAAGCCATTATTATATATCTGCCGAAGCTACCTGTGTGATAAGATGAGTCTACATTCCTATATGGTCTAAAGAGACTTGTGCACAATTCACCTAGGGAGATTAAAATTGGATCTGTGTGTTCACAATTATCCACATTTTGACTTCAAAACAAGTATAATTTCCAAAATTTATTTAGAGCCTCAAAGAAAACAAGGCAATCTGGACTTTGAAGAAATAAATGAGGAAAGGTCCATCTATTTGCACTCTATTCAGATGTAGGGCAGATAACCAGAAAGTTAGCTGGTGAATGGGATCTGCTACCTACTTTTAGCCTTTTCCATTTTTATATCCAATCACAGATGGGCATTCTCAAATCATTTTTGCCTTTCCCTTTTGAATAGTCGAATATCTGATACACATCAAAGCCCGTCATCATATCAGTTAAGTGTCTCCATTTAAAATACTGAGAGATGTACACAGTAAATGGAACACACAGACCCTGCCTGTAGGAACACCTAATTCAACAGAATCTCAGATGGTATGATCCAAGGCTTAGGAACTCCCAAGTGGATGGGGAGATGCTTTTGGAGTTTAACTACTAGAAACCATGTAAATTATCAAAGCAGTTAAGTTTCCCACTGTTTAGCAGTTAATATTTGAGGAGACTGACCTGAAGGATTATTTGGATTATCTTCCGCCCGTCTCTCTGCCAGGCCCATATCCTTTTATGCTCTGTAAATTTATCAATCTGATCATTTATATTTCTAATGCTTCAACTGTGTCCAAGTGCACTGATCAGACAATTCCTCAAGGTAACAACTCAAAATGTGAAGTAATTACTCCTTAAGTTATACTTAGCCCAAGGCTTGCTCAAAACATAATCATCCCTGCTGGGTCTCTTATGATTCTACGTAATGAACTTACTTCTCTCTGATCATGAAGAAATTACAAACACACACACAAACCCTCTCACACATGCAAATCCCCACACACAACCATACCTCTAGTCTGCTTCCCACAGCCATCTCTATTACCATCATCCAAGAGGAAGCACACTGCGAAGGCCACACAGTCAATCTTCACTAGGCTGCGCAAAAGGCTGGAAGGTATCATGCAGGCTTTGCTCTGTGTTAAATTCCACACATTCACATCTGTAGAGCAGCAAAGAGATTGTGGCACTGAAATAAATTAGCCACACACAGCGATTACATTTTAAAGGAAACATGGTACACAATCTATACTATATGGACACAGGCCCATATAGATTTTATTAGACATCATTGAAAATGAACATCTTCTGTATTTTGTTTACCTGATGCTTGGAAAAAAGGGGGCGGGGGAGGGTGGAAGGGGGACAGTCAGCTCAGCTGGCTAGATGGCTATTATGTGGATCAGATTAGCACATCATTATGGTGCTCAATTCCTATTCTAGCTGAGGTAAAATTGGAACTGACCTCTGCACCCTCTCTGTCGTGAAAAAAAGGCACTTTTCTGCAGTTTGGCAAATAATTGTCAGGGATCTTCAGGCAGCAAACAGAAGGTGAAGGTGTTTGGAAAGCTGGTCGCATGTTGAACTGCTGGATTACTCTTTGCTTTGTATCTGAAAATATCTTCCACTCCTGTTGATCAGTCTTAGTTAATCTCTTATCCTTGGTGATTGGTCATCATTGTTTCCTTTCTGTTCTTCTTCACCTCATTGAATTATAGATTACATAGTAAGGTCCTGTTCTTTGTAGAGATTGGGTTCATCAACCATATGATCTCCTCACGGGCAGCTCAATCTGCCAGTGCATGGGTCTGGGGTCGAGCGGAGGAATGGGGACAATTCCAAAAACTGCCACTCTCCTACTATGTCCTCCAGCACAACAACAGTCCAGCTTCTTGATGCCATATTTATCACTTCCAATCAACTCGGATGTAATTCCTGCTTAATGATTTGTAAGGGTCAACAGTCTCAATTTCCCATTTGTTTTTCTGTGCACTAAGGTAATTATAACAATTGCATATTGAAATGTGCAGCCTTCCAGAATGGATGATAAATGAAAACACTGCTTACTGTGTATCTGTTTAAAGTGCTTGATTGCCTGTAATTCTGGATAATGCCCTTTCAATCCACTTATGTACCCCATCATTCTATTTGCTTTCATAATTTCTACCATAAACCATAATGACACTTTCAATGTTTGGTCAGCTGGGGCATCCAAACCTTTTCTTAGACAAAGCTACACTTTATTTAATGGTACTCATTTTGATATGCAAATTGCATTTCCTACTTTAGCACTGTTCATGATTAAATGCCATTGTTATTTGTCTGCTCAGTGTCTGTACATCTCAAATACAGTAATAACTATCTCCTGACAAGACCCATTTCGTTTAGCCCCCAAAGGCAAGCATAGACATTCCAGGTTTATTTCCACTCACTAGCAATAGGCACATCCACAAAAATAGTGTTCTGACATAGTACCCTGTTCAACCAAACAACAAGCCCCAGTACAAGACCCCATGACCACACATTGCAAAATTACTCTTTTCATGTACAATACCTTCACTCAGGTTATGCTTCAAACAAGGTTCTAACAGTCTCATTGGGAATTGATAACATGATCTCTTAACACCATTACTAATAGATAAAGAGTTCCCTTGCCTACAATCTAGTCAATTAACAGTGCAACTTACAACATGATCATTGGTCCGATGAGTTTCTTCTTCAAAGCCATGAACCAAATGAAACCCGATCATATGTTTTTGGGAAGTGTGTATAACGCTAAACATTATTAACACAGACATTAATCCATTTACTTTGATACCTTACTTCAAAAAAACTAACAGATGAGTATTGTAAAAACTAATAGATATGCTCCAAATATCATGAATAGTAACTGTTACACCAAGATCCTCTATCTGGCTTTCATTACGAATGCGGATGCAACCTCAAAGAGTTCAAACTATTAAAGAGTCATGTTTCATTTAACTGACCTCAGTTTGGATTCACTACATTTGGTTCTGTTGAAGCACTTGAATTGTTTTGGTTATTTTGATATTTTTCCCATCACACATGTTGAGTCAACAGGCCCCTAGTTTCCAATATTACACTTCCATTTTTTAATTTTCAATTGTAAGTCAGCTTCCAATTCTCCAAGTTAATTCCAATTCTTCTATCCAATACTCGAGGGTCCAGGTCCTCTCCATGTTCCAATTCTCCAGGCCTCACTTCCAATCCCATGTCCAATTCTTCAGGGTCAATTCCCTGTCCCATTCCCACTCTGGTGTTTGATTCTCTGGGACTCACTCCCAACCCCTTGTCCAAATCTCCAAGGCTCAATTAAGGCTCCAATAAATTTGGCAAAACATCAACCATGGGACCATCTACAGAAAATTCTAAAGATATACAAAGGGTGAAGACAATAAACTTGCACAAACCAAAAATGTGGTTATTGCCTTTTCTACCTTCAAATGCCAACTGACCTGCTGTATATTTTCAGCTTTGCAGATTTTCCTTTTAGTACATACATTCCATCTGTATATTTTCCAATTTGCTTCACCTCAGCCCAGTGAGTTCAGAACCTCCAAAATCATAAGTGCTGCCATGTCTCTTAAAACAATGTATTCACAGTACCTTCCATGTCTTGGTGTGCGTAATTCCCAAGAATCACATGAATGAAAACACTACAAAAATCACTGGATTGTTCATGGACTTGTAGGAACATAAGCCCTTGTTCTACCACTTAATTACATTGACTCAATTTTCACACCTTTGCTCCCTTTCGACAAGGTCTCACATAGCAAACCACTATGTAAAGTTAAAGTGCATGGGATGGCAGGTAATGCCTTGAGATGGATAGAAAGCTGGTTAGCAGATAGGAAGCAAAGATTTGGCATAAATGGGTCTTTTCCTGATTGGCAGGCTCTGACTACTGGGGTACCACAGGGATCTGTACTAGGACCTCAACTGTTCACATTATATATTAATGATTTGGAAGAGGGAAAAAAATGTATCATCTCCAAATTGCAGATAATGCAAAGTTGGGTGGGAGGGTGAGCTGTGAGGAGGATGCAGAGATGCTTCAGTGTGATTTGGACAGGCTGAGTGAATGGATCAATTCATAGCAAATGCAGTCTAATGTGGATAAATGTGAGGTTATCCACTATGGTAGCAATAATAGGAAGACAGATTAATACTTGAATGGGTGTAAATTGAGAGAGGTGGAAACTCAGTGAGACCTTGGTATCCTTGTGCATCAGTCACTGAAAGCAAGCATGCAAGGACAGCAGGCAGTAAAGAAGGCAAATGGTATGTTGGCCTTAATAGCGAGAGAATTTGAGTATAGGGATAGGGATGTTTTACTGAAATTGTATAGGGTGTTGGTAAGGCCACCCTTGGAGTATTGCCTGCCGTTTTGGTGTCCTTATCTGAGGAAAGATGTCCTTGCTATAGAGGGAGTACAGAGGAGGTTTACCAGGCTGATTCCTGGGATGGCAGGTCTGTCATATGAGGAGAGACTAAGACAGTTAGGATTATATTCACTGGAGTTTGGATAAGTGGGAGGCGATTTCAAAGAAACTTATAAAATTGTAACAGGGTTAGACAGGGTAGATTCAGAAAGAATGTTCCTGATGGTGGGGCAATCCAGAACTAGCGGTCATAGTTTAAGGATAAAGGCACTATCTCGTCACACTGCCAAGGTGCCTGCTGGCTACCACCAGGGTGTCGGGTTACAGGGTTTGAGGACCTTTTAGGATTAAGGTGATGAGAAATGTCTTCACCCAGAGGGTGGTGAATGCATGGAATTCACTATCACAGAAATAGTTGGGGCCAAACACTGTCTGATTTCAAGAAGAAATTAGATACAGCTCTTGGGGCTAAAGGGATCAAGGGATAGGGGAAAGGGAGGAATCAGGATATTGAATTTGATGATCAGTCATAATCATAATGAATGATGGAGAAGGCTCGAAGGGCCAAATGGCCTACTCTTGCTTCTAGTTTCTATATTCCTTGATGCACTTGCCCAATGAAACCATTGATCTCAATCTTGTAAGCTCCAACATTCTCAGCGCCCACAGCCTTTCAAGAAACAGATCCAATTTCCACCCTACTTGAGATGATGAGTGCTTTTATACACATTGCATTGTTGTTTACAATCTTCTCCACAAATATAGATTAAGTTCTCCCTGCTTTGGGAGGTTATTAATACTTCCTGTGGTCACGACTGTTGTAAAACTTTATGTCTAGAACCTTCAAAACAAGAGCTGCAGTGAGTTTGAAGAGAAAGCTCACCACAGTCTTCAATGAGAGATGGGAAATAAATCTGAGCTTGCCCAGAGAAACAACCCATAAAAATTCTCTATAAATTCAGCAAGCGGACTCATCTCGCACCTTTATCAAAATAAAACATCCCAAGACTTGACAGAAACATTACAAACCAAAATCCTGCAGCTGGCTACAAAAGGCGCTACTGAACCAGATGACCAAAAGTCTTGGTCAAAGAGTTAGGCTTTAAGGAGTGTGCCCAAGGAGAAAACTCAGGTTGGGAGGCAGCAAGGTGTGGAGAATAAAGAATTCCAGAACTGGGTGCACAGCAACTGAAGGGATGGTAGTATACTCTAGAGCTGGTCACATGGCTGCCTTCTCTGCTGGGAAGATAGAAATGAGATTCTTCAACAATGGCTGCTCACAATCGGCCCCGATGGTGAGTCTTTACTCAGAGAAGTACACAACAGAAAGATAGTGACAAGGAGAGGATTAATTATTTTTAAATGTCACTGAAGAAAGTAAAGACAGAAAAACATAAGAACACCTAAAGTAGATTTTGAAGTAGATTAATTTTTTAAAAAGATAATTCCTTATGTTCTCATCATGTTCTTGAAAAGTTTAGCCAGTCAGCATGGTATGTAGCTGAATGGAAGAAAATGGCACAGAAGACATATTAGGAGACAATGGAGGAATTTAACCCTAATATAGAGGACAGATGTATACCTCCCACCTCCTCCTCCTGACTCCATACTGAAACTGAGAGATAAACCTCCTCCTGACTCCACATGGAAGGATGAGAATTTTTTAATTAATTTGTTGTGTAACTGGGCACTAATGCAGGCCGGTGAGTACAGGGTTAACAGGTGAATAGGACTTGAGATGAGCTCAGACACAGGCAGCAGATGTTTTGGATGATGGGGGAGAGTGTAGCAGACTTACCAGGAGTGAATGGGAATAGTCAAGTCTGGAGTATTAGCGGGATTGAGCAACAGTTGCACTGAGCCGAGGGTGAGGTCAGGTGATTTAATAGAGATGGTAATAGTGATAGCATCAATATGTGGTTGGAAGCTCATCTCAGGGTCAAATATGACACCAGGATTGTGAACAGACATGCTCAACCTTGAACCATTGCCAGGGAAAGGGATGGAGTTGGCAGCAAGGAAACAAGAGTTCAGAGTGGAGGCCGGAAACAAAACCTTCAATGTTCCCAATATCTAAATGGAGGAAATTTCTGCTCACCTCATACTGGATACTGGAAAAGCAGTGTAATAATTCACTAACAATGGAGGAGTCAAGGTGGTTGGTGAAGTAGAAGAACTAGATGTTGTTAACGTACATGTGAAAAACAGCACTTCTGCTCTCAGATGTGTCACCGAGGGGCAACCCCTAAATGAGAACTAGGAAGGAGCCAAGAAGTGAATCTCGGTGGAGACCAAAGCTAACAATGCAGGGGCAGAAAGGGAAACTGTGGCAAAAAATACTCTGGACATGATTGGATAGATAAAAATGGAATGAGGTAAGCGACGACCTACTCAGCTGGTTGACAGTGGAGAGTTGTTGGAGGAGATCAACCAGGTCAAGAGCTGCAGACTGATCAGATGTCATTGGTGACTTTGGTAAAAACTGTTCAGCACTGAAGCAACAACAACAACAATAATTTATATTTACATACCGCCTTTAATGAAGGAGACCTTATAGTGATATCGTCTACACCTCTGAACTTGAAGCCACAGATTCAAGTCCAGCACCAAGATTTGTTAGTCATGGAAGGTACATTCATAACATAGTTCAATAGATTGATAATCAGCTCAGGAATCCTTCCACCCCTTCCCCAATATTCTCTGCAGGGA